>NC_056739.1:200039364-200076864 GCF_019279795.1 Protopterus annectens
CTAAATGTAGAGAAAACATATATTTTTGAGTTCTGCATTATTGCCTTTAGCTGTATTAGACTGGTACAGAAATATGGAGAGGGTAGGACATTGTTGGAATGATCTTGCTTAATTTTTTTAAAACATCCTTATTAAATCACTTGAGATAGGTGCAGGTACATTAAATAATAAAGAAAACCATATTAACATTTTTATATACATCAGTTCTACATTAGATATGTTTTCTTAAATAATAAAGACAAACATATTGACATTTTATTTGCATAAATTCTACACTTAATGCGTGTTCTTTCTTTATAATAGCTGTCATTCAGACCAACATTACCATACATTGCTCAATTCCTGCCTTCAATGAAACCTCACTCCTCCTCCTGAACATTATTCTGTGTGTGTATTGTATCCACAAATTCCATCTATTTGTATATAATTTGCTGCTTCCCTTTTCAAAAGATCCCACTTTTAGTTCTTTTATCTCTTTTGCAACATTATTCACTTCAAAAACAGTTTAGATTTTGATTTCCGTTTATCTTCCTTTTTCTATATAATTGTTAAACTGCCTTTTTTTAGCTTGCATTATAATCCTGTTTTATTCAGATTTGTAACAGAGGTATAATTAGTTACCTGCTGCTGGTCTGTTATTGAAATTATATGAATTTTTACTGTTCATAGTTATATTTTCATTATGTATATACAAATGTGTATCTGTTTACAGGGAGAGATGCAAGTAGCTATAGATATAGAAATGTACAGGAAATGATGATATTTGTTAGGATTTTAGTCCACAACGCAGGCATGGGGAAATAACTTTATCTCTGTTTTAATGAAATAGTGATGACTTTGAAAAAAATAACTACTTGACATACAGACTTCTAGTCATTAACATTTAAAGTTGCACAACCCATATACTGCCTGCATCCAAGTGCCATACACATCTGGAAAATATATTTGCAGAAATGAACAAAGAATGGGTTTGGAAACATAATTCACTGTGGAAAGAAATTGCTCCAAATGAAACCAACAGGATTTATGTTGCTACAAGGGAATCTACTAGAAATCTACAAGTTTGGATCCAGAAATTCAACAAAGAATGGGTTTGGAAACATTATAATTCACTGTGGAAAGAAAGTGCTCCAAATGAAACCAACAGGATTTATGTTGCTACAAGGGAATCTACTTGAAATCTGCAAGTTTGGATCCAGAAATTCAGATTGTGCATCATTATAAGCCTTTAAAACTACATTGTACCACATTTCTTCATGTTCTGAGAAGACGCTTTGAAAGTATTTAATGTTTTATACATTTCTTAAACAAGAGAAATACAAAACAGAATTAGACATAAGTTCAGGAGCCGTTGTGAACCTAGAAAAAAATTGCTGTTAGTTCTGCAGCCATTCTTTATAACTTCACAGGATAATACAGAGACTATTTATGCTTTTGTTACTGAGTCAGTCACTAACTCTAACATCTGTGAATTTGGCTAGTTGCATAATTTCTTAATAAGACACAAAAAAGTTTGTGGCATAAGAAATTTTAAAGCAAAGGTAATGTTATTCCAGGCATCAGGATTTACTTTGTAGTGGATACTTGCAGAGCAACATTACAAGTACACTGCTAAAAGAATTAACTGCAGAAGTGGATATCTGCAAGATAAATTGTGAATCAAATAAAAAGACAAATTTATACATATAAGTAAGAATTAATTTTAATGTTGATGGAAATGAAAAAGAGAGACAAGTTAGAATGCACTGAACAAAAAGGAGACAGAAAAGAGCCTTGATTTGAACAGAAAATATCATGCAGATGAAATCACAGGTTTATAGGTGTATACTAGGCTAATGACCACTATGGCCTTTATAAGCCTAGCCATGCAACCCAACTGTATCCCACAGGTTACTGAAAGGTTATTCTAAAGAGTATGCATGTATGTTACCTAGAGCATGATTTAATGGTTGCCTCTGGTGATCATTGACATGGGTGCCAGACCTGGGATGAATTTTCAGTGTCCCATCCACTGGTCCAGGTTGCACTTGAATAGGTTTAGGGAAGGGCTCTGTTTCAAATGGATGGGAAGTCTATTCCAAAGAATGGGAATTCTCTGACATACATACCTATCCATCCGACATGTCCTGCTTCTGTCATAAGGAAAGCTTAGGTCCTTAGATCTCATAGTTCTAATGCTGTTCATTCTGCAGATATGCAAAAGGTCAATCAGAATGGGACCCAAGAATGCCTTGTATGCCAGGTATAGATCACCCCTAAGCAGTCTGTAAGAAACGGAGTATAGAGACAGGGCTCTGAAGTTCTCTGTATAGGACACTGTATTTATACTCTAATATTCTTTTTGTTAGGAAGCACTGTGGACATTCCAGTAGTTGCATGTGCCTGGCATACCAAAGTGGGTGTTATACTCAATGATGTGTCTGATAAGGGCTGACTACAGTGGCATGATGACTTCCATGGACTTAGAGGCCATGCCCTTACTTATAAGATGAACACTATAGAATGATTTTCTTATTACCTTAGGCACATATTGGTTGAAGGCCAGGTTACTATTTAAATGCATCCCCAAATCCCTGACTACTGGGTCTATTCCTAAGGGAATTTTATTGATGAGGTAGTTTCCCAGAGTGACTGACTTCCTAAAAGTATTATTATACATTCCTTGGCACTGAGTTTTAAGCCATGGCTTTGGCACCAGCCATTTGTTTGCATTAGACCTTCCTGTAAGATATTAATATCGTGGGAGATTCTATTACTGCTCCTAGTGCAGTTGTCTGCAAACTTGGTCAGCCAGTAGCCCCTTGACATTGGTCTTGACTTTTGAGATGAAGATACCAAAGAGAAGCGGACCCCAGCACAGAGCTGTGAGAGACTCTGCTAGTGTCTGGCCTCTTTGTAGAGGTGTTCTGTCTGATCCTAACTTCCTGGGTTCTATCTGTGAACCAACTGGCTATCCAGCATATTGCATAGAGATTTATGCTTAATTCCATGAGTTTATTTACAATGCCTGAGGTGGGTATCAAATCAGATGCCTTAGCTAGGTCAAGATAGGCAGAATGTACCATTTTGCCCACATTCATTGCCATGCTGACCTTCTCAAAGAAGTCCACCAAACTGGGTGGGATCTGGTGTCTGAAGCTTTTCTGTGTCATTGTTAATCCTTTCCATGATTTTGCATATGAGACTAGTCAGACTAATGGGTCTGTAATTCCTGGTATCTGTTGTTGGTTGGCCCTTGAGCAGAGAGATAATTGTTGCAGTCCTCCATTTATATTCCACATAGCCTGTTCAGAGGCTATAGTTGCATGGTGACTCAAGTGGCCCTCATAAGTCATATTTCAGGCTATTTAGGAGGCATCCTGGGATATTATTGTGGCCCATCAAAGCTGTATTATTAGCCTTAGAAAGTGCAGTTCAGATCTGCTCCTTACTGATAGCTGGAGGGGTTAAGATAAATGGTACTTCTTGGGAGGTGGCTGGGGATGAGTGGAGGGTAAAGCTGGAGCAGAATTCTACTGACTGGCAAATTTGCTATATTTTCTGGCTCAGTGAACATAGATCCATTTACAACCATTTTGGCATGCTACTCTGTACTTCCTTTTGAGGTTTCTGACATAACTAAAGAATGCCTTACAGTTGCCCTTAGCCTGGGAAACCATCATTACCTCAAAATTGGCTTTCTTGTACTTAATTAGCTCTCCTAGCTATCTATTTAATTTGATGAGAACGTTTTTATCTTTCTGGGTGCTACTATTCCTAATTTTAACTATCACTTTTTTAATTTGTTATACAACCTTTTAACTTCAGATTACCTGAGGATGGTTTGTTTTTAGAGTTTGTTTTGACCTTGCTTCTGGTAGGTACTGCAGCCTCTTTGCTACCACTGGCATGACTGTGCAAAGTGTCAGTGAACACTTCCGCATAGGCTGCTGTGTTATCTGGGTTTGGAAGAGCTTAGAATTTTGAGAGGTTATAGCTTAAAAAAAGGTAGTTTGCCTTGGCGTAGTTCCTAACTGTTACAGAGTTTACTGGGGTTGCAGAACTGATTTTTATTTTAAAGGAGGCAGTTTTGTGATTTGACTTTACAGATCGGACATGACACAGGGTAAGGTGCAGCTTTTTCCATACTTGTGAGTACCAGGTCCAAAATGTTTGTACCTCTTTTGGTTGTATGCACTATCTGATCTAGAATGTTTGTTTTACAAAGTCCAAGAATGTCTGTGTCTGAAAAATTGGAGTCATGGAGCATTCCCAATCTATAGAGGGTAAAGTCTCCCATGAGTTTAGTATTTGGTTGAATGGTGAGTGACTTCAGTAGGTCAAAGTATGAGCTATGGGTTTCCTGGGAGATAGAAGGTGACCTATAGCTTGCTAAAGTATGGTATGGGACTTTTTATGGTAATATGTATGTGGAGGAACTCTAGCATGTTACTGTGTCTAACCATTCTAGAGGTATGCTTGATACTCATGTGGCTCAAGACATTTCCACCTTTAGTCCCTGTCTGAGCAGTTACTGGTCTGTGGGTGTCCAAGGCACTGAAGCCTTGCACTGCCAGGATATTTTCTGTGGCTTTAAACTATGTCTTGGTAACTGCACAGATGTCTGTATTTTATAGGAGAGTTTGGAAGGAATAGAACTTCTTTAAACTCTTGGTATTGAGCAGTAACACCTGTAGTTTCCCATGGACTGAATTTGCTGTGTTGGAAGGTTTGTTAATTTGGCATTGCTTAAAAAAGGCTCTATAGAGGAGGACATTTTCTTAGCCAAACTTTGAATACCTAGAAGGGATAGGTACAGACCATCCTTGACAAAGCAATGTGGTTTGTTAACCATATCCTTGCACTCTGAAAAATATTGTATCTCCTTAGAAAGTGACCAGAGACTAAGCCAGTTGTTAAAGTTAACCATCTTTTGTTCATGTCATGGCATCGTCCTTGGTGAAGGTAGCATGCTGCTCAATACTAGGCACATGCCAGCCTAGCGCACACAGTCTGAGAGCTCCGTAATGTCTCTCTTCATATAGTCTAAGGATGTACACTTCAGGTCATTTATACCTACATGGGCTGTGGGTTCCCTCAAATTATCTATTGTATGATCCCAGTTATTCTCATTAAGGGTAAAATTTGAGTATAATTATCATCCATGGGATAGGTAACACCATTCTATAACCAAACGGGATGGGTTGTTTGAAGCCCTGAAAGGGAAATCAGCTTAGCTTAAAATGTCCACATGGGCAGGCAGCCTAGTACTTACCTATGAACCGATCACTGAGTCATACTGGTACATGTGGTGCAATGACTTGAATGCATGCATAACTTGGCAGATCCTGGTTCCTGATAGGCCACCAACCATTATTTTCTCTTTGTCTATCTTGGTGAGCGGAGAATCAGTATGTCACACAATGGACTTCCTTATGACTAGAATCCTGGGTAGTATGTTGGCTTGCCTTATGGGTTTTTTAGTTCAAGCTCCACTGGGAGTGGCTGTATGTGTAGTGTTAATTGTTGCTTTTGTTGAGCGTTTTTGGTTTGTTAAGTATAGCTTTTTCAGGTGGACTGTCTTGGAGGTCTTTAGGCATTGGGAAGATGGCATTTAAGTACCTCAGCATAAGTTGGCCTATGTTTGAGGTGTGTGCTATGTGTGATGGGTGTAGCGTGTGTGTTTCTGACAACCTGATTTTTATTGTGTGTGCTTGCACATGACAGCTTTTCCTAAAGTGACATTGTGTATATGCATCTCTCATGTACTGTATCTGCTTCCTTAAGGACTGAATGATCAGTGAACATGAGACAATTGCTACATTGTCTCAACATACTCATGACCACCAAACTGGTGGGTCCTTTATTAGGTAAGTTACAAGGGTGTGGTGCACAAGGGGTTAAATAGGACAACTAAGGGTACTTTTGGTACTAGAGACTGGACCACCCAATTTAATTCTAAATTTAAGGGGTGGTACACTTCAGTGTGGAAAGTAGTTGGTCTCTGCTTCTCAACACTCAAAGAAGTTTCGCTACGATCATCGAGTTACTGAGTACAGTTTCACAGGCAGTTCTATAAGAAAAATTTGCCTTCTAGGTGTCTGCTACTATAGAGGGCACTATCTGCAGCTATGAGATGAGCAGTTCTGAGCAAATGTGCTGAATTTATACAGGCACTAAAAACACAGTATAATGTTTAAAAAATCCTCTTCCCCAATAAATTACTACACATGGAGCCCTTCATGTGTGTTTCCCAGCTCAGATAGACCAGGCTACCCCTCTACTGCCACAGGGTGAATAAACTGTCCTCTTAAACAAAAAAGTGTACTTAAGTGCAATGCTATCTATCCCAATAATTGAAACAGTTAACTAGCTACTGAAAAAGTGATTTAATGCAAGGTAAACTACCAGCAAGGCGAAATAAGGCACTATAAGTTACCAGCAAAGCCAAAAGGTTTAAAATGCAGAAAAAAAACAGTACATAAATCAATAAATCAACAGCAGTTCGCTAAATAAACTCAAAACAAGTGTATTTTTTTAAAAAGTACTTAGCTTTATCTCAATGACACTGGATGCAAGAAATTTTTTTTTGTGAAACACGGCTGAGGGTGCCAAGCATTGTTGAGCTCTTTGGAGATGAAACAAAAGCCACTCAAACGTGTTGAATTTATACAGGCACTAAAAACACACAATAATGACTAATAAGCCTCCTGGCCAATAAACAACTACACTCCGAGTCCTTCCTGCATGTTCTCCAAATGAGAGAGACCATGCCACCACCTACTGCCACTAGGTAAACAAACTCAGTCCTCTTAATGTAAAAACACACAAAAAGTGTACTAAGTACAGTGCTATCCCAGTAAGTTAAACAGCTAGCTGATTTACTGCTAATATGGTCATTTAAGTCAAGGTAAACCAAGGGCAAAGTGAAATAATGCACTACTAGTCTACAATGACAAAAAGTTTAAAATGTAGAAAAAAAAAGCAATAAATAATTCAATGAATCAACAGCAGTTCACTTAAAGTCAAAATAAGTGCAGTTTTTTTTTTTTTTATAAAACATACTTGGCTCTGTCTGGGTGGCACTACATGCAAGTCAATTTCTTTAGAAAGACAGGATGACAAGCATTGCTAAGCTCTGTGGAAATCAAGCTTTCTAAATTTAGTGTGGCTTATATAAGAAAGCCATAACTTACTTTTTATAGAATCTGCGACATCAAGAAACACATTTTAAAGATTTATAAAATGCAACACAAACATGTTCAGATGAATTTGAATGATGTATAGAAAAACATAGAAGGGGCTTGGGTATACATGCATACATTTACATACATACACTCATACAGATATTTCAAGCATGGGTATTAATGCCCTTCTAGCCTGCCAGTATACCAAAACAGTTGTTCCCATAATAAGTGTCTGGATCTTAAAAATTAATTCTAAACTAGCGCCTGGTTTAATGCAATTTGACAGAATGCTCCATGCATCAGCTGCTCTCTCAGAGAACCAATTACTACACTTCTCATTCCTATAGACTCTTCTACTGAGGTTGTCTGATGATTCTGTACTCCTTTTTGATAACCCCAAACATTCCCAGAGGTAGTTGCCTCTAAATGCCCTGTATACATGAATAAGGTCTCCTCATAAATATCTGTATGAGGCACTGTACATGTTCAGATATTTTAGTCTTTCGTAATACATTCAATTTTCACATCCATGGATGGTCTTGGTATGTTTCAGCTGTATTATTTCTAGTTTACTTGCACTTGTTTTCTTAGAAGGTTTCCAAATTGATATTTAATACTCAGTTTGGTTCTTCTCTGCTAATAGTGACAGGCCAAGGCTTTTTTTTTCTTTCACACAATGTGTTAAATATTAAGATTTTCTTTTGCTTAAAATACAGCACACTGTATGTGAGGTTTTCACAAACAGAATTTTCCAATGCTGTCTACCTTTGTGCATTCCATTGAAAAAGTACTACAAATTTTCAGAGGTGGACCATGGGGCAGCGCATGCCTGTCTGTACTTTAATGATTTTTTGTGAGCCTTTCATTATTTTTCACAGAATATATGTTTCTCTGATCCAGGTTGTTACTAACTGTACCACATGGCATTTGGGTAAGGAGTTCTTTAAATGCTTTTGAAATAACAGCTGAGGAAAAGTATGAAAGGAAGTTTAATTTCTTGGTTTCCTGGGAGGAGGAGGTCAAAGCATAGGTTTTAAGTTTAGATTATACAAAGCCTCCAAAGACAAAACTATCAGGACACACCACGAGAAACACTGGATTCTTCAAAAAGTATAAATCCTTTTATTCCAATCGAACAAACAAAGAATAAGCGCTTTCACATGCGTCTTGCATGCTTCTTCAGATACAGTTTAAAATGCACAACTTAACTCCTTTTATACATATCATTACAAGCAGTTGTTATCAATAAGGCAATTATTCCATTATAACAATACTTGACTGGTTAAAGTGAAATACTTCCCTATTCTTGAAACCATTGCAGTGCATTTAGTTTAGTACCCTTTAGTTAAATGAAGTAACAGCAACATACACATGAGCAACTATATAACAAACTTCATGATAATAAAACAAGACAAAAATCAATGTGTGTCTAGCTTATGCTCTAAACATTTATACCTTTTTAACAACGCAAACAAAACCTTAGAAGCATAACCTGTTAAAAGCACATTTAACGCCTAGTTCATAAAGATAGCAATGCCCGCATAACCTGTTAAAAGCACATTTAACGCCTAGTTCATAAAGATAACAATGCCCTCATATTCCGTTCTACTTATTATAAAGTAGGTCAGAACAGACACTTACTCCATGTACACAGCAAAATTAATTAATATATCATACATCAAAAAAATCATCATTCATCAAACCAATCCAGACATCAAATGATGTCCGGTCAGAGATGAAGAACAATAATCATAATCCACATTGTACATACGCAGAAGTAAGTGCTGTCTGCGGTAGAAATCAATAATCATTGGTCGCATTGTGCATAAATAGGTACGATGGTTGTGAAAGTTGGAATAAAACACCCACTGAAGTTAGAAACTTCTATAGTAAACATTATCACTGACTCCATTCACCATTATCTCCTCTTAAACCACATGAAAGGAAGTTTAATTTCTTGGTTTCCTGGGAGGAGGAGGTCAAAGCATAGGTTTTAAGTTTAGATTATACAAAGCCTACAGCACTTAAAACCACTATATAGTGACTGAAACAGATGGAATATACAGCTCTAATTTCTGGTGCTGAGACATTACAATTGACATGGTCGATTGGAGTTGTAAATTCACTGAGACAGACGTGTGCAAGTGAATTTCTCAGATCCCAAGAATCACTGACAACTCAATTGTTGGAAATATGCACATGAAGGTCATTTTCCTTATGTAAAATGTCTCTCTGTACCAATTGCATTTTATATTGGAATCATTATATTTGTTTTAATTCTATCTGCCTTTCATCATGGATTGTGCCCAGAAAGATTCTTTGCATCACTTCACCTACAAATAAATAAAAGTGTTGCAGTATAACTTTAGTATAACAGTTCAGTGCTGCCATATTTACATAAAGGAGTACAGAGGTTAAATTTGTAGTAGGATAGGCTTACAATTTTAGCATTTAGGGCAGCAGTTTACTTATGGGCATTTCTCTGATTATGGGATTCTTGGTGTGTCTTCTACAGGACAATGCTGGCAAGATTGCATGCCCTAAAAAAAGTCTACTTTAATTAACTTTGCAAGTACATTTGAATTCTTGTAGATGCCAAATTCTTTATGACTAAGTAAGCATGTGGAGGGGATGGGATCAGTCTTTAAGAAAAAAGCAGTCCCTTAACAGCGGTAGGACACTGTCTCATGATGCCTTCATCTCCGTATAATTCCTGAATATTGGCCAGACCTATTCCAGGCTTGGCTACACTAGTTTTAGTAGACCTTGTGAATGAGGAGGCACCCTGGGAACAATAGATGGTCATCTGTGGTGGAGCAAAATAATAGTGTATTTAAGAGGTTTTGTGATTGGTCTGTTGTGGTCTGATCATTTTACTGAGCATCCTTAGTATCTGCTGCATCTCAGATGGATTTTGGCTTGTTTTTGATTAAGGAGCTGTCACACATTAATATGTCATGAAACTTATTATTGTTAGGCTTTTCAAACACATTCTGTCAATCCATTCCCTTAAATACCTGCTTAACCCTTAAGGATTATGGTAAGTGAAAGCTTTTCTCAGAAGCACTAGGCGCAAGGTAAGGTATGCTATGTACAGGATGCCAACAACTATATGAAGATGTTCAGTTAGATATAGATGTACAGCTGTATACATTCCCTGGGCAGTTTAGAGGAGCCAGTAAATCTAAGGAGCATGTTTTGTGGGAAAGAGGAAACTATAGATCTTTGAAGAAACTTGTCAGTGGGCGCTGGTGACTTCAAAGTGGGGTGGGGGTGAAGGAAGAGCTGCCTTTCTTCTGAAATCCAAAGCTGTGGTCTGGAACACATTAGTCTTTTAAAACCCATAGTATGGAAATAAATTCAATCTTACTGTTTTTTTTTTCTTTCTGGGAAGAAATAAGATGTGTCCAGTGGTTAATGCTCAAAGCTGACAAAAAAGCAATTCCTAATAAATTGAGAAGACAAACTCTTTGAGATAATACATGAATCACATCTAGAAATAGCAAAAGGCAAAGAAAGAGTAAAAGATATAATGGAGACAGTTGCCAGAACTATCAGACCAAACTGAACAAGTAATACATTTTTTGTCACTATGATTGTGCACATGTAAGATATCTGATTGTGACCAAATGAATAAATAAATCATGGCCACAGTAACAGATTTCAGCTCAGTACTGTGAGATATACCCACTGCAATCCCCTGCACATGTAGTATGTATGCACAGACACGCACACACACACACACACACACACACACACACACACACACACACACACACACACACACACACACACACACACACACACACACATGCCCACCAATTACAGGCAGTTTATTTACTCTGTACATTTTGGATATTTGTATTTAAATAAATAAATAATGGTCACATTAATGTATTTCAGTGTACTGTTGTCAGATGGATACAGCACAATCTATGGATATCGCCCCACGTATAGATGTGTCCACCAGTTACTGGCACATTGCTGTCTTTGTGCACATCAGATATCTAATTGTGAACAAATGAATGATCAAATATATAAGTATTATTTAAGGAAATTATATATTATATAGCCTTTCTTATATTTACCTCTTATGCTACACACAGCTTGCACTAATCTCCTTTTCAATTTTCAAAAACCTTTGCAGTAGCTCACATACTTTCCAATAATTTCTCCCCCTCATATGCCCTCTTATCCTCTTCCACCTTTCTTCTTCATTCCAGCCACTCTAAGTAAAACCTAACAAATAATATGTATATCCCTCACCCTACATGCCTCCATCATCCTTGTTCCTTATCTCACTATACCTTAACTTGTACAACAAGGATAGCACCATGTTGAGTCCTGTCCTAATTTAAGTACCTTCATTTACCAGTCTATGCCTGTTGTTTTTATCTTCTTTATTAATTTACATCTATGTTTGTATTATTGTTGTGCAAATGTTTGGAAACTTATGTGTTTGCTTTGAACTTATTGTAATTATTGTATTTGTATTTACTGCTATGTAGTCTATTATGCGTGGAACTTTTTTCCCCAGGCTTTCTCTGAAAATCGGCTCTGCTCAGTTGGGCTTTCCTGGTAAACAAATGTAAAATAAATAAAATAAAATAAATAAATAATAGAATTTTAGATCTTTGCTGCCCGATGCATATAGCACCACCCACTCCAACCCACTCCCCTTGCCCACACACATATGCTTGCCAATTATAGCCACTTTATTGATAATGGCCACGGCAATTAATTCTGGATCATTACTGTCAGATGCATACAGTGCACCCCATTGGAACCCTTCCTAATACACACACACACACACACACACACACACACACACACACACACACACACACACACACACACACACACACACATACACACACACACACACACACACACACACACACACACACACACACACACACACACACATATGTACCCACCAAGTACAGCTGCTTTGTTAAGTCTATGTACTTTAGTTGTTTGATTATGAACAAACAAGCTAGTGAATAAAATAAATGATTAAGTAATGGTCACATTATTGGATTTCATTTCATCCCTGTCTGCAGAATGCATTGTAATTCCCTCCAAAAATACACATGGAGATATGTCCACCAATTACAGCCACTTTATTTCTCTTGTGCAGAAGAGAGGTCAGTTAATAACTAAATAAATAGCTGCAGTAAAAACCTTCAACTTGTTAGTGTCAGATACATTCAATTTTATATGTTGCATTCCCCCTAAACAAACAGCTGTGTGCACACCATTTCAAACTTATAAGAAAAAATATGAACTGAAGCTGGCAGTACCATCACTGAACATAGTAGAACTAATTGCAAGTTAACCAGCTGAAGAGACATATCAGCAGAGTGTCATGTAATTAACAATCTTACTCAATAAAACATACTCTTGCTCCTTGCTTCCTGAACCTTTCATTCACAGTTGCTTGAATTGCTTCTCAAGCTATCACAAACACCAGTCATCTTAAAGAGTATGATCCAGTTGAAAATGGCTTCTCACTTCTTGTATTAACCCAGATATCTGCCATTCAGGCATCATTTCGACTTCCTAAAACATCAGGACCTGTAATGAGTAATTGCCTTGTTTTTCGTGTTTCATACATTACAAAGTTGGGCTGTTTTCAAAACAGCCTAACATTTTAATGTAGGCACCAGATGAGTAAGCTTTTTTTGTCACAGAAATCAGAACATTCCAGTGCACATGCTTGGAGCTCCAAATTCCAAAATGGGAAATGTGGCTATTTATTGAATAAATCTAAATACAACTAAATAAATGACTTGTTTTAGTTTGGAGGAGCTACAGCCCAGTAGCCTAATATTAAAACCACAAGCTATCTCTGTTCACTGTTGCACTTGAGAAGACTGGACAGGAATTCATTTATACGGAGTCACTAGGAGTAATAATTAGTCAATGAAATGGAATATGTTAGTAGATTGGTGAATGTGGTTAAGAGGAACAAGGCTAGAATGTGTACTGATTTAGGGGTTGCTGGTGGAAGGCCTATTGTGTGCTTTTTTGATTGATAGTTAGCTTAAAACATGTTTCTCTTTGCTTGGAATTAAGCCTCACATATGTGTGGTGCTGCTCTTCACACAGTGGCTGTTAGCAGTGTTGTTGTATAGACTGAAAAGCCTAGAAGCTTAGTTCTTCCCTAAACAGCTGTCTGTTAAACACTTTCAAGCTTTTCTGCTGCTCTAGGAGCAACTCAGTTGCACAATAAGCAGTGTTGCCTAATTCAACAGCCTTAGCCTACATGAAGTATAGGTCCCTCTTATAGTTTTGGCTCTACCAGCACAGTCCTGACAAATTAACCCCTTCCTTTCCCTAATAAAATATACAGTAAGAACCTGCTATCATGGACGGGCAGTTTCCCATCATTTCACTGGCCAGCATGGTAGACATGGGCATCCTGCAGCAATGTTGCAATTGTCTCATGTACACTGACAACCACTTACTCCAGAAACAAACAAATATTTTATATGAGAAATGTAGTTACACTATGAAATTGGAGGCAAGACTCTCACATAAGGACAAATTGAATGCTGGACTTCCAATATGGCTGCACATTGAGTAACAGCTTGACTCTAGCTCTCCCAGTGTGAAAACACAAAATCAACAGAGAAGGCCAGTAAACTTTTCTGTTTATGGGTAAGTTCCAGTAAGTTTCAGTACATGGCTAGTAAGTGCACTGCCTGGATGCAAGGGGAAAAAAAGAAATAAAGACATCCTGGAAAAAATCAGCTATGAAAAGTGAGGAAAAAACATTCTGCAGCTGTTCAGCAAAAAGCAATGCAACCTGCAGACATGACTTCCAGTAACCTACAGGAAGATATAAGACAACTGCACACAGACCTGGTTAATATAAACAAAACACTGATGGAGTATATCAACACAAACAACAAAAGGCTGGAAAAAAATGGAAGAAGTGTTAAACAGATATTCAGATGAGGTGATAAAACTGCAAAAATCAGAAGCTGAAATGATGAAAAGGCTGGCTAAATATGAGACTGCTCAGGAAGAGGTGTTTCACAATAATAATAGAATTAGAAGACAGAGCATGTAGGGAAAACCTAAGATTTTCAGCTATACCAGAGAAGCTGGAAGGAAGAGACTGCATTCATTTTATGAAAGCACAAATAAGCAAGTAGACTGGTATTCCACAGCAGGAGTTGTAAGTTGAAAGGGCACACCTTGTGTATGCTCCAAACATGGCTATGAGAAAGCAACCTGGACCTTTATTAGTAAAGATGTAATTCTTCCAACAGAAGGAGCTGAATTTGACAAAATTGTGGCAGAAGGGCAAAATACTAAAAGTGGGAGACAGCAGAGTGTTTGTGGAGAATGATTATCCATTGTACACCAGGCAGAAGAGGAGTAAATTCATTCCACTATTCAGGGAATTTTGAGATGCAGGTATGAGATTCAAACTGCTGTACCTAGCTGTCTTCAAGGTATTCTTCCTTGGAGGGACAAAATCATATTTTGATGAAGTACATGCTAAGGAGGGAAAACAAAAGTTTGTCCAACAGAAAATGAGCTGTGAAACAGAAGGATATTCTGATTCTTGTTCTTTTCTTCTAGTAATAATGACCACATAGAGACTGTACCTGTGAAACCTTTTCCACTGTTTCAATGGAACATGTTGGAGAGAAGGAAGGAGGCATGAGAGATGAGTAGAAGAATCTAGAGTAAGTTGGAAATTAAGCAGAGACAGGATTTGGGATATGGAGATGAACAGTAAAAAACAGTAACTTAATGTGAGATTACAGTGAAATAATTATATTTGTGAAATATGACAGAACAAGAAAATCTGGAAATATTAGCATTTTTCAGAATTTGTTGAACCTGTGAAGGACTCAAAAGTATATGTCCTACTTCATGTCATTTATGTTCAGGAAAAAATGCTTTGGGAAAGGGAAGAGAGGGGAGAAAGTTAACTGTAAGTAAAGAAAACATTTTTTCTTAACAGTACTATTTTTGTGGTGTATGGTTTTCTTTGCATGCTATAAAGTTTTTCTCAATTATTTTTAAGTGTAATAGAGATTGTAAATAGGTGTTGCTGTTCTTTGTTTTCCTTTCTTTCTCCCGTCTCTCTTCTTGTTCAGTTTTAAGAAATGTAGGCACTGCAATGCAAAAAAAAAAAAAAAAAAAAAGACAAAAGGAAAATGAATGTGCTTTTTGTCATTTTTGCATGGGGGAATGACTTCATTAAGGACCTTAGAATAATTTAGTAACACTTTTTAAGAGAAAGCAAGTAATAAAAAAGAATACTGAATATTATGAGGCTTTTTATCTAGAAAATGAGTGTATGCTTAGTAACAATTCTGTATCTGGTCATCATGTCTCAGTGGAAACAATCTGATAATCAGAAATTGACCGTCTGGGAGAGCTATAAATATAAGACAAAACCAATTAGCACTTAGTGGAAGCACAAGCTACATCATGTGTCTTAGCATGGATAACTTTTCTTTTAACCAAAAAATGCTAAACAACTCCTAAGAACAAAGTAAAAATGAAAAAGCAGCAAACCAAAGACCAGGAAGGAACCGGACTACAAAACATATAAGCTTTTGTTCATTTAATGAAACACCACAAACATCATCAGAATAAATACAAAAACTTGAAACCACCCTTTAAATTCTTGTCATCTGCAAAAAAATCATCCAATGACAAAATGCTTCAAATTAATTATTTAAACAGCCACTGTGATGTCATGAAAATTTAAACATACACTACAATTTTTTTAACATTGCATATGTATAGAAACATGAACATGTATGTATATAATAGTAAATAGAAATTGGTTCAGTCTTAGAGTATGTTGCTGACACTATGGGTCTAAGGGGGGGTGCTTCTGCATTTGTGGACTGTAGGAATACCAAAAAGAACTGCTAACTTCAGATGCTCAAACTGTAAGAACAGATATACTGTGTCCAATATTACCTTAACAAAGTAAATCAAATAATGAAGTCTTAATACGCTTAAAACACAATACAACTTCATATATATTGACCTGCTTGTAGTTTCTATGGTCACTCAAAAGTTGCAGCTTAGCATTTTCATAGTCCACAATATGCATAATAACTAGGGCCCCACCCTTAGCTGCTTTCATTACTCTCAGATTCTTGTTAGTAGCTAAGTCAATTGATGCTTTCCTCTCTCCCTGAGAAAGACTATCACTACTATGGGACTATCTACTAATGTCCCTGAAATGCTGTTCACACAGTGTACCAAAAACTTGTAAGGAAGAGCATAAGGCAGGATTATACGTGCATCTACATTTACATTGTTCTGTGGATAAAACAGAAGTAAACAAACCCTCAAAAATGAACTTCAAATTCAACTTAAAGTATAACTTAAAATCCACAAACAAATTTACTACATTCACTTTGTTGGAAGGAATAAATGTAAAACCACATTGTCAGCAGCATACTCTAAGACTGAACCAATTTCTGTTTACTATTATATACATACATTTTCATGTTTCTATACATATGCAATGTTAAAAAATGTAGTGTATTTTTAAATTTTTATGACATCACAGTGGTTGTTTAAATAATTTATTTGAAGCATTTTGTCATTGGATAATTTTTTGCACATGACAAGTATTTAGAGGGTGGTTTCAAGTTTTTGTATTTATTTTGATGTAGTTTGTGATGTTTCATTAAATGAACGAAAGCTTATAAGTTTTGTGGTCCAATTCCTTCCTTGTCTTTGGTTTGCTGCTTTTTTCATTTTAACCTTTCTTTTAGGTTAACTCAAGTATGTTAGTGTGACAGTCTGTTTCAGACATTTGTTCTTATTAGTGGGGTAAAACTTCAGTATTTGAAGAAGTAGATAGTTTTGTGTGTTAGTATTAATAGGTTTTATGGAGGTATTGGTGGTTTGTTTGTTTTTTTGTTTGAGGGCTTTCAATAAAACAAAATGTTTTGTAAGATGTGACATAGGTTCAAATGGATATGACAAGAAACAACTATATAAAAGTTCAACCTCTCAAAGAGTGTATGCATGTAACATGAAAGCTGGAAATATACATTTAATATAAAATGTGTTATACATAAAATGTGGGAATAACTTTTTAATACAAATTTCTGTAATATCTTAAATGTCAACAGTCTCACAGATAAATGCAAAAAAGAAAGAATAATGAACTACATTAAAAAAATGTAGAGTGCAAATAGCTATGTTACATGAGACACACCTGGAAAGAACTGAAAATGTGAATTTGATAAAGAAAGGTTTTCAGGATGGTTATTTAGCAGAATATCTGGGACAAAGGAAAAGAAGAGTACTTATATGAATTGCAAGAGGAGCTCCAATAGTGATAGAGGAGGATAAAAATATAATAATGGCAGATTTGTAGTGCTAAGGGTCTACTAGCAAGGGAGGAGGATTACACTGACATGTATTTATATTCCACCTAAAGCTGCTATAATGGAACTTAAGAAAATTCTGGGAGAAAAAAAATCAGCTTTCAGTAAGGAATATTACTTATAGGTGGGAAATAGAATTTGATTTGCAGCAGTGAAGATGTGTCTGTGGGGGCTCAGAGAAAAAAAAATATAACAGAGGAGGGTAGATTTTTGAAGACATTTATGATAATATTTGGCATGGATAGGCTAGACAGAACCTGTGCACTTAACTGAAGATCTTGATATTCACCCAATAACAATTTCAGATCATGCACCAATAATAAGTAAACTAAAAACAAAGGGTAATGAAATAAAAGTGAGACACTGGTGCTTTCAAACTTATCTGTTGAAAAGAGAGAAATTAAAAATTATTCAGGAGCTACTAGAAAAGGATAGAAATTACTTCTGAAAATATAGCTAGGGAGTGGTTTAAAATTATGGTGGACTTTAAAAATAGGGTAAAAATAAAAGAAAGGGAGCTATGGTTATGAAGTAACAAGAATTATTTAAAGGGATTAACACATGCTAAAGTATTGCAGAGTAGGGGGAGTCTCACAAAACAAGAAGAGGATCAGTTGCAGAATGCTAAGCAGAAAGTAAAGGATTACCTCAATAATATACATGAGTTTAGAAAGATTGCTGTTAAGCAACTGTTTTTTGATAGCAACACTAGAGCACTAAAACTTTTTGCACAACGACTCAGGAAACAAAAAGTAGAAAGGGTTTTCACCAAGTGCAGGGAGCCTATAACAAAGACAGTAACAAGAGATCCTGTAGAAGTATTAGAAATATTACAGAAATTCTATGAAAGTCTGAATAAGCAGAGAAATATGCAAATCAAGAAAAGATACCAATGAAAATGTTTGTGGAATAATATAAATATGCCAAGGGTAGAGGTAGATGAGTCTCAATTACTAATGGTTAGGCTAGGAGGAGATGAGGTAAAAATGGTAATGTATAATCAATCTACAGGAAAGTCCCCAGGAATAGATAGTATTCCTGTGGAAGTTTGGAAGTTAGGAGTGAAAAATCTGATAATGATCTGGAAGGTTTTTTAACAGTATTTTAAGAGGAGGAGAAGTACCAACATCCTGGAAGAAAGCAGTGGCAGCTGTAATATCTAAAGAGGTAAAAAATCCATCGGAGCCAGCTTCATACAGGCCCATTTAAACCATGATTATAAAGTGTTTATGTCTATAATGGCTAAAAGAAAGGCAAAAGTAATGCCAAAATTGATATATATGGATCAATGTGGTTTTGTGGAGGGAAGGCAAACAGTTTACAACATTAACAGAATATTGATAATCCAGAGGGAAACAGAATGTAAAAATACAATTGTTGTTGATGGGTCTTAGTGCAGAAAAAGCATTTGAAAGAGTAAGCTGGGACTTTATGAGCTGGGCAATGAAGTATGTTTATTTCCTGAAAAAATGATAAGGTTGATTAGGAGGATATATGAAGGATCAAAGATGAAAAATAAAAGTGGTTGGGGTCCTCTCTGATAATTTCTGCTTGAACAGAGGAACCAGGCAGGGGTGTCTTCTTTCCCATTTGTTTTTTGCATTATATTTAGAACCATTGGCAAAGAAAACAAGGGACTCAGAAATTCAAGGATATAATTGGTATGGTAGTCAAGAAAAGCTGGATCTATTTGCAGATGATATTTTATACCTGGCAAAACCAGAAAGAGACATTACAGTGTTGTGGAATATTCTGAGACAGTTTCAAAACTTTTTGGGATGCAAAATGAATGAATGAAGCTAAAACAAAGGCAATAGTAAATTATGTACCTACATATGAATTGGTTCAGCAATATCCATATTTATAGGGACATGATAAAAATGACGTTTTTAGGAATATGGATTAAAATGATACTGGTATGGCAGCTAAGGATATGGGGGAAGAGACTAAAAAGATAATACAAAAACTTAGAAAATAGAAGCTTTTTTATGGATATGGAAAGTAAGATACAAGCAGTTAAAATGTTTTTAGTCCCATTAGTCTTATACACAGGTCAGACATATTTTTATCAACCAGAGGAGATGTTGTGGATAGCAATTAATAAAGAGCTAAAGGGCTTTATCTGGGAGGAAAGATGGCAAGAGTCAAGTGTGATAAACTGATTATTCCAGTAGAACAGAGAGGATTGGGGTTATCTGATTTGAAGGAGCATTTCAGAGCTACACAGTTAAGGCTCCTATACATAGCACAAGCAAAAAACTATAATTCAATGTGGAAAGGAATGATGACGAAACGGGGAAGCTCAAGAAACAAGGAGAGACTAGGATTTTGAATGTAGGTATTTAAGGAGAATAACAATAATCATACAGAATATTATATCCATAAAGTAGCAAAGTAAAGAACCACGCCAACATAGAAATGGAAAAAGGAGATTCTGTCAATAGGGATGACTGCAATTAGTGATATACACAATAGGCGAAAGGGGGGCTGGAATGTATTGGAGAAAACTGACAAAGGAACCAAGGTATTGGGAGCAAATAACTATAGAGAGAGATAAGGATGACAGAATGGGAAGATGCCAATAATTTATTTGAACTGCAGGTAAGAGATTGCCATCTCTATCAAGAATTGATATCAGAGTATAGGTAAAGAGAAAGAAATAGGGAAGTCCTAAATGAAAGACCAGCACTGGTAGAGTTTTTAGTAGAATCTAGAACAGAAGCTGCCATTAAAAAAAGAATAATTACTAGAGATATAAAGTATTGCATGATAACTATAAGAATCAATCAGAGGAGTTAGGAAGGACTGGAAAAAGAGATTGGATAAGCAATTTACAAAGAAAAAATGGGAGACTATATATATGTTCCCCAAATATGCAACAAAATCTGAAAGATTTGGTATTTTTGCTTGGAAATGTTTACATATATATTTTTATAACCCAGATAGATTCCAGTAAAGTTTTCCTCAGGTAGACAGCAAATGTTGGAGATATGACAAGGAAGAAAGAGATAATTGGGAACATATATTCTGGGACTGTGGAGAGTTGACAGACTTTATGGATTCCCTGTGGGATGTACTGTCAGAGATTCTGGGTGGGCAAATTGGTGTGATGAGAGAGATGATATTTCTGAGCTATGATACAGAACCAGAATTGCCTAGACATGGTAAGACCTTGCTATGTCTAATTATGGTGTCTTCCAAAAAAGCAATTACTAGAAAATGGAAATCAGAATCTAAACCAACTATACTAGAAGTAGTGAATATATTAACAGAGATAAAACAACTGGAATTGAAATCTTTAGAAAAGGGTAGGAACAAACTACACAGAAAAATGGGAATTGTGGGAACAATCCAATCAGGGGAGGAATGAGCTTTTAAAAAAGGCAGGACTTAAATGAGCTATGTAATATTTGACTGAAAATGATTGGATAGATAAGTGATGTATAATGTTTGCAACTTGGAGTGTGTCAGTATGGTTTGTGATGTAAAATGCTTGCAACTAGGATTGTGTCAGTGTGGTATGTTTTCATTTATATAAACAAATGATTGCCTATGTTGCAAGTGAAGGTTTAATAAAAATATTTCTTGGTAAAAAAAGAAGGGCAGGAATTGAATAATTTATCTAATGTTGCTTAGGTTATACGGTATATGGCATGGCAATATATGTGAAGTATAATGTTTGTAAATGTGAACTTGTTAATACAGTTTGATTACTTTTATATAAATGTAAATTTGCCTATGTCACAAGTGATAATTCAATAACAATGTTAAAAAAATAAGGATAAATTGAATGCGCAACACAAGTAACACACATACCAGTGTCTCAACAAATAAGCCCATAAGGTTTAATACCCCAAAACCTAATGCATTAACAATAGGTGACTCCATTATGAGACACCCAGATGTTCCCCTCACCAGGCTAGGTAAGGAACAGGTTACAATAAGCTACCTGTCAGGTGCCAGCATCCATCAAGTCATTTAAGTCACTCAAGCACTCAAGCCACTCAACCGCAAGTACTGGTATGACTCCATCATAGTCCACATTGGGGTGCATGACTTGAGTTGTACCTTATTGGAATATATGAGGAGAGACACGACTATTCTTTCAGATTATGTTCCACAGGTAGGTATAAGCCTAGCCTTAAGCAGCATTCTACCTTCTCCAAGGATGATGCCACAATACAAACAAGCAATTATTGACTTTAACAATTGGCTTAGTTTCAGGTGTCAGTCCAAGGGGATCCAGTATCTGTCAGCCTGGGAAGACATGGTCAACAAGGCCTGCTGCTTTGCCAGAGATGCTTCTGTATCTGTCTCCTGTAGACTTTCGGATAATGGCAAAGGCATTATCCACCCCTATTGTGCTTTTTTTAGGCAGTGCCAAAATAACCAACTTCCCAACATAACAAAATCTTCTCTAGATGAACTCAAGGTACTGTTGCTTAATGTTAGGAGTCTAAACAAGAAACTGCACTCTTTGGAAGCAGTCCTCCCTTTGGAAGATGCTGACCTCTGTGCAGTCACTGACACATGGCTCAAAGGTGCAGAAAGCACCCCGGACATGCAGGGCTACAATGTCTTCCATATGTTCAGACCACAAACTGAGCATGAAAAAGACAAAGGAGGGGGTGTATCTATCTTCATTAAGGATTAGTACACCTTGAGACTGGTCAAACAGTATGACTCTCTTTAGCTATTCAATGTCCAATTATCTATAGACAAAGCCTCCTACCACAACATGGCTAGCTATAGGTCCACCACCATGAAACAGGAAAAACATACCACATACCTGGACTTACTGGAGTCACTTGCCATACAGCCCAACACATTACTCATGGGTGATTTTTACCATCACCTGGGAGACATACATGATCATAATCATGCTGGCTCAGAGGTTTTTAGACTTTGTCAATACAAATGCTCTGAAACAGCTAGTCAGCAGCCCCACAAGAAGCTCACATACCCCTGGACATAGTATTCACTAACATGAGAGAGCATTGCACCCCCCCCCCCGTGTGATGTCCTCCCTCGTAAGATTGCAGCATAAATTTCGTTCAATGTAATTATAAGACTAGAAACTCCATTAAGCTCCAAAATGCTTAAGAATTTTTCTAAGACAAATTACCTCCTACTAAGGGATGGTATAAGAAGTTTCAAAGCCCCCTCAAATGCAGATAACATGGACTCATATGGAAAGGTGTGTACCAATATCCTGTATAACCACTTAAGCAGTTGCATAGAATCAGCTGTACCTGACTGGATTAAAACCAGGTCTTGCCAAAAAAAAACAAGCCACCTTGCTGGATCCCTAGTGTAAGCAGGCTATACAACAAAAGGAAAAAACTAATGTGCAAGAACAAGAGGGGACTGACTCAGCAGAAGAAGAAATCCCTCTCTAGCTTAAACAAACAAATCAGAGAGCTTGTCAAATCCTCTAAAGTTAATTATGAAGTAATAATAGCCTCCCTAGCTAAAGATAATCACAAGACATTCTTTAACTATGTTCAAAATCTAAAAGGGAATACCCAGCTATGCACTGAAATAGTTGTGGATGGCAACACCCATACTCAACTGGAGGTAATAGCCTTCCTGCTAACTAACAGATTTGGAGAAGACTTCACCCCTCTGTTCCCTTCCAGTCATCCCCCAACGTATACCTGCCACCATTCCTCAGCTTATTATCTCAAGAGAGCAAATCACCTCTGCACTCTGCAAAACCAAAAACACTGCATCAGTGGGACCAGACAACATACCAGGTTGCCTTTTAAACAACTTAAAACATGACCTAGGAGACCCACTTGGATCCTTGTTTAACCACAGCCTGAGAACTGGCTATTTTCCAGTGGAATGGAGGACAGCAACAGTAATCCTGCTGCACAAAGAGGGATCATCACCTTTCCCTGGGAATTATAGGCCCATAACCTTGACTAGCCTTATCTGCAAGGCCATGGAAAGAATCATTACAGACCTTATTAACAAGGACATAGGTAATCTCCAAACTCTGGAACCAACCAAGTTTGGATTCATTAAAGGTAGATTATGCCTGTTAAAAATGGTTGACTTCTTTGAGAAAGTCATCAAGGCCCTGGACAAGGGAAAGACTGTGCATGCTACCTATCCCAACCTAGCCAATGCATGTGACAGAACCTCCCACCCATGCAGGTATTATAGAGATACTCTCCCAATTGGGAATTAACCCCTACATTGCCAGATGGGTAGCCAACTGGCTCACCAACAGCACACATGCTGTCAAAGTGGGTGACTTCACCTCTAGCAAATGATTAGTCACCAGTGGCATGCCACAAGGTTCTGTGTTGGGCCCCTTAATGTTCGGAATTTATTTCTTAGAAGTCCAGGCCAACTTGAACAGCCTGTGGCTGACCAAGCTCACTGACAATTGCAAACTGGGAGCAATCATTGAGTCCTCCAATGATGTTAATATACTGCAGATAGGTTTAACACAGAAAAATGATTGGTGCCAAAGCCATGGATTAAAGCTAAATGCAAAGAAATGCATTATTATTCCCTTTGAGAAAGCTGACATCCCTACTAATTACATTACAGACAGCACCCGTCTAAGTGTTGACCCAGTGGTACATGATCTGGGTACTCAGGTTGATGCTAATCTGAACTTTGAGCACCATGTATTCACAGTAGTAAGGAAATCCTTCTGTGTGGCGCATCTTATAAGTAAAGCATCATATCTAGATCTAAGGATGTTATAATTCCATTATATTTGGCCCTCATGAGACCAATAATTGAGTGCATTGCTCCCTTTTGCATGTACCTCACCAGATAAATCCAACAACTGGAGAGTCCACAGAGGTTTCTCATCAAGAAATTACAGACTACGCAAAACAAGTCTTATGTGGAAAGACTGAAAGCCCTGTCACTGTATTCTGTCTCCCATAGGTTGCTAAGGGGTGAACTGTGGCTGACTTACAGGAAAGTCTATGACACTGCCCTGATGGAAATGCTACATATTCGTAAATCAAACTGCAGGATGGTCACTTGCTCCAGGGATCTTAACCCAGCCTCTGACATGAACAGGTCATGCCGGAGAGATAGCTACATCTCCCAGAGACTGATACTTCTCTGGAACAAGCTTCCAATTCACATGAAGCAAAGCCCCTCCCTGATCCTCTTCAAACGTAACCTAGATCACTGGATGGGTGACCACAAATTCATTCCTTAGGTAGTGCCTGTACCCCTCCTGGACAGAGGAAGTTGGTATTAACTATCATAGACCCTTACCTCTGTGAACTTTACTCATCTAACCACTGACAATTGGGGCAACTCGGGATAAACATGGCTAGACTTATAAGGGCTCTAGGGCCATTAGCCTAGTAATCTTCTATGAACCTATAAACCTATAAGATCGCAGTTGATAGATCAAGAGTGAACACTGTCCTTTGCTGAGTTTTGAAGTGGTTGCTGGTGGAATTACTCCTAAATAATAACTCCTAAATAATGAGGGTATTTCATGAAGTTTGCCTCCTCCAGATCCCTTCAAAAATATACTTCCCCGTTTTTTTGCAGGCCTCTCTAAGCAGATATTGTAAAGGGCTGCCCCCCCATACCTTTCTGCTAATTATACTCCAGTGCTGTACCTTTTCTGGGGAAGGGTGAAAACTCAGTTAAATAGGATGCTGATGATTTTCCCTTGTTAGGGAGGCCAGCCCCCTTTGCTACTGTGCCTAATACCACTGTTTTCCATGCTGGATGCAGTCCAGGGATTTTTGACAAATTAATTGGATAATGAAAGCTGTAAGCTAGGTACAGTGAATATGGCATTAATAAGGTACAGACTTTTAAAAAAAAAAAAAAAAACTTTTGAGAGTTCATGAGCACCAGATGTTTTTCAGAATGCTATAGCTATCATGACTGAAGAGACAGAAGGTGATGTTAATGTTACTGATGACATTTTAGTCTGGGGTACTACAAGGCAGGACCATTATAGTCAAGTAATCAAGGTGTTGATCAGATTAAAATGACTGGGTTTGAAACTCATTAAAGCCAAGTGTCAAGCAAGCAGCACATTCCATGACGTGTATAGATCATCTACTAATAGACTGCCACATACAAGATTTATGAGGATAGTAGCATATCTTTTAAAGTTCATACCACACTTGACAGATAATATCAACATGAATGCATGTTACAATACAATCCTGGTCAGTAGATCATAGAAATAACTTTGAACTTCTAAAAATGTCGGTAATCGTTGCCCTGACAATGAAGTACTAAACTGTATTTTTACCAACTATCCTATAAGTGAATGCAAACCAAAAAGTGTTATGAGGGGTTCTACCACCTGAGACCATAGCAGTTACTTGTACATCAAGAGGATTAACAGATGTACACAGAAAAAGAAATGCCTGCAATAGTAATTGGGTGTCAAAAGTTCTATGACTATGTCTTTGGCATGCACATTAAGGTAGAGATTGACTACAAGCCTCTCCAAAGCATGCTTAAGAATGATGATGACTTCACAAAAATATGACTTGGATGTGCAAAAGAAGCCAGAAACTATGTATATTGTACATACCCAAGCAGAGTGCATCTTATAAAGTTCAGGAATACTTGCTGGAATATGACTAAGTTATATGGGTTGTGACTTTACTGCCAATGACTGCTGAAACGTTTTGGAAATTAAAGCTACAGCTACAGATGACCTAAAGATGCAACTATTAAGTGATGTCTTAGAAGATGGCCGGAAACAGACCGATTATCTGATCTAAACAAACATTCCATTCGAAGCTAAACTGTCATGCAGACAAGGACTTATATTCAAAGGAGAATGGTATGATTATTATTGATAAAGAGGTACTGATATAATAAAGTAACCTATTACTGTGTCAGTGCAGAGTGAACAAAGACTGCAAGACTGTAATCTGGGAGGCATGTAAAGAAATCAAAGCCGGAAGCAAGAGTAGGCGTCCACATGAGATTCCATTAGAGTTGTGATTAAAGTTTGCTGTTGCTTTATTCCAATAAAATAAGCTTTTTGTGTGTACTGTTCAAAATATCTGGAAGTGATTCAATTTAAAAACTCTGGAGCACATTCTGTAATTAATGTCCTTAAATCAGTTTTTGCCAGGCATGCTATACCAGAATAGATCATGTTTGACAGCAGTTCACAATTTCCTTGCCAGGAGTGCCTTTTGCCAGGTATTGGGGTTAGAAATAAACAGCCATAGTTAGTCCAAGATATTCATTATCAAATGGCCAGAATGAAATAATGATCCAAATAGTCAAAATATTTTTAAATTTGATTTATGTAGCCAGTTGAACTATTACCTCTCTGTTTTAGAGTGCAGCAATACACCCATCCTTAATAATAGTGGCACTTCCCCAAGTAAAACTGTTAATGAGGAGAAGGCTTAGAACTAAGATTCCAGTTTCATTTTCTTTACTTGTAAATGAAAGTAGTTGACTAATGTTAGAGGTTGTATAAAGATTTTTCTAAAAAAGCTACTTTATAATAAAACAGCAAAAAGCTTTCACTTCTGAAGAAAGGAGAGAGATAAAGAGAGAGACATTATATGGACCAGAATTACAACACACAGCATTTGTTTAACAGACACTACAAATTTCAAGGGGGTGTCATACATCTATAACAGAAGAAACTGATGATATTTACTAAAGAAACCACAAAAGGTACCAGAGAACTTGTTGAGGTTTCACAATAAGGGGCTGCTGGAGGTTATAGTGAATTCTTTACCTTACTCATTCAGTCCCTCAGCTGAAACTCATCCTGAGACAAATGTGAAAACCATGATTGAGCTACCAGAATCCATTGGTGATGAAGTTGGTATCATGAGTGCTGATGGCCTGAAACAAGGCAGCTTTAATATACCCGGTGACTGTAACGTCTAGACACATTATGGTAGACTGGTAAAGAAAACACTTAGCGTTCAGGATTGTGCACTTAGGTTTTAATAAGTACAATACCAGTACCAGTGCAGTACCACAGGTATTATGTAATTGTCTCATGACTTAGGAATAGCCATGGAGTATAACTGTATATGCTTATTGCAGAGACAGGACATTACGATGTTATGTATTACATATGTAATATACTGCCTCTTAATGTACCAGTAGTCTGTAGGGCAAATTATGTCACAGGACAGGTCTTCAGTCTTGGAGTAAGGCTTGAACAGCCAGTCTCTTTGTGAGGGCCAGTGTATTCACTACCTTCATTGGGGCACCTTCTATGCAGAGTCTGCATGTCCTCCCTCCGTTCACATGGGTTTCCTCTGGGTGCTCCTGTTTCCTCCCACATTCCAAAGACATGCATCTGGAGTGTTTCTACCCAGGCCTCCGCTGAAAATGGGATCTGTCCTAGTCGGACTTTCCCAGGCAACAAATGTTAAATAAATAAATAAATAAAAATAAATAAGAGTCAACTATCCTTGTGCCAAATCCATGGCAAGTTGGTCAGTCATTGTTATTAGCAGTACAGCAAACAAATGTAATATGAGGGCACATAAGGGAATGGATATTCTCAAGTGTCATCTTTGACTGAAATTAGCGAGGTAGTATCAGCAGAAATTCATAGAAGTTGTTTCTTGCTACTTGCTGTTATTAGTGGATAATACTACAGAGAGTTGGAAAAAATTTTTTCTATTGTTTTTGCAGCCTTGAAATCAGACAGACATTGTGAGACACAAGAATTTCATTTGTGGAGCCACTGATCTGTTTGCTAATGTTATGAAATAACTGAACTGCTATCCAATTTTACAAGCATGCTCTTTTCAAAATATAAACTCTTAATAAAATCTTTTTCCTATTTAGCTATCAGGACATTGGAATTATGACTGATTGGCTAATTCCTGAATTGTCTGTGATGGTCCTAAACCTTACCTGTATGTTTATTTTGTGGAGATGAATGACGATACATACACAGAAGAAAACCAAATATATGGTGTAATGAATTACATTACATGGCATCTGTATAATGTGAATATTATTCTTACCTTTTTCTTTTTACTGACATTAGGGAGCAATAGTGGAGAAGAGAATCCTTGAAAAGGTTCACAGCCGCTTTATTGTCTCCCTGGCTTATGCTTATCAGACAAAAATGGATCTCTGTTTGATAATGACCATCATGAATGGAGGAGACCTGAGGTAAGAGACGTACTCATATATGAATATGTCTGCACACATAGAACCTACATTTGTTCTTGGGCACACACACATGAATATATATTTAGATTTTGGTGGAAGAAAAGAGAAAACATTAGGTTGAATGAATCCCTCAAGAGTTGCAGCTAAACCTGTGGAAAAGCCACACCCTTTCTATCTTTAGAACTTTTAACTGAAAAGATTCATAGCTGTTGATGAAAAAATGATTGTCTTGAGAGTTTGCCCAAGTATATTAAATCACCTTGTTCCTTAAATTACGTAATCATCTAGTGCCTTTTGAACAAGCGTTATGCAATATGTGTTGCATCTGTGTGTATTATATGTATGTATGCATCTATTTGTATGATGCGTATATGTATCTTAATATGTATGTGTCTAACTGTATACTATGTATTGTAACCATACATCTGTCCACCTGTATAATGAGCACTAGTTTTTTGGCGCTTTTCTCCCTGGGCCCCTGCTGAGAAGTTGTTTCCATCCAAGTCAGACTTTTCTAGTTAAACAAATACAAATATGTAAATTCCACCTTTACAGTGCTTGCTCCTCTACAAACAATTCCTACTTATTTCTATCTCTGCCACAAATTTCTAATTCTCTACAGCCCTATGTCATATGTTCTATCTACAGACCTATGTCATATGTTCTATCTATAGACGTATGTCATATGTTCTATCTACATACCTATGTCATATGTTCTAGGACCCCATTGATGTCTTTGTGTATCCAGATCATAAAATTTCAACCCACCCCTTTCATACATACATGTTGCCTCTTTACCTTATTTCCTTTCTCTTCCACAATGCAGCAAAAGACAGGTTGTGAGACTATAAAGTATCCATTTTATTACCCCTTTCCCTTTCTTCCATTAAATTATACATTCATGGAGCTGTGATGCTTCCTTATAGTCTGTGTACCCATTCCTCTAATTATTGTGGGAGTTTCACACTGCCAGCAAGCTTGGCCTCTTCTCCTGATATGCATTCCTCTAATTATTGTGGGAGTCTCACACTGCCAGCAAATTTGGCCTCTTCTCCTGATATGCATTCCTCTAATTATTGTGGGAGTTTCACACTGCCAGCAAACTTGGCCTCTTCTCCTGATATGCGTTCCTCTAATTATTGTGGTAGTTTCACACTGCCAGCAAGCTTGGCCTCTTCTCCTGATATGCATTCCTCTAATTATTGTGGGAGTCTCACACTGCCAGCAAACTTGGCCTCTTCTCCTGATATGCATTCCTCTAATTATTGTGGGAGTCTCACACTGCCAGCAAGCTTGGCCTCTACTCCTGATATGCATTCCTCTAATTATTGTGGGAGTTTCACACTGCCAGCAAGCTTGGCCTCTTCTCCTGATATGCATTCCTCTAATTATTGTGGGAGTCTCACACTGCCAGCAAGCTTGGCCTCTTCTCCTGATATGCATTCCTCTAATTATTGGGGGAGTTTCACACTGCCAGAAGCTTGGCCTCTTCTCCTGATATGCATTCCTCTAATTATTGGGGGAGTTTCCACACTGCCAGCAAGCTTGGCTCTTCTCCTGATATGCATTCCTCTAATTATTGTGGGAGTCTCACACTTCCAGCAAGCTTGGCCTCTTCTCCTGATATGCATTCCTCTAATTATTGTGGGAGTCTCACACTGCCAGCAAGCTTGGCCTCTTCTCCTGATATGCATTCCTCTAATTATTGTGGGAGTCTTACACTGCCAGCAAGCTTGGCCTCTTCTCCTGATATGCATTCCTCTAATTATTGTGGGAGTTTCACACTGCCAGCAAGCTTGGCCTCTTCCCCTGATATGCATTCCTCTAATTATTGTGGGAGTCTTACACTGCCAGCAAGCTTGGCCTCTTCTCCTGATATGCATTCCTCTAATTATTGTGGGAGTTTCACACTGCCAGCAAGCTTGGCCTCTTCCCCTGATATGCATTCCTCTAATTATAGTGGGAGTTTCACACTGATAGCAGGCTTGGCCTCTTCTCCTGATATGCATTCCTCTAATTATTGTGGGAGTCTCACACTGCCAGCAAGCTTGGCCTCTTCTCCTGATATGCATTCCTCTAATTATTGTGGGAGTCTCACACTGATAGCAAGCTTGGGCTCTTCTCCTGATATGCATTCCTCTAATTATTGTGGGAGTCTCACACTGCCAGCAAGCTTGGCCTCTTCTCCTGATATGCATTCCTCTAATTATTGTGGGAGTCTCACACTGCCAGCAAGCTTGGCCTCTTCTCCTGATATGCATTCCTCTAATTATTGTGGGAGTTTCACACTGCCAGCAAGCTTGGCCTCTTCCCCTGATATGCATTCCTCTAATTATAGTGGGAGTTTCACACTGATAGCAAGCTTGGGCTCTTCTCCTGATATGCATTCCTCTAATTATTGTGGGAGTCTTACACTGCCAGCAAGCTTGGCCTCTTCTCCTGATATGCATTCCTCTAATTATTGTGGGAGTCTCACACTGCCAGCAAGCTTGGCCTCTTCTCCTGATATGCATTCCTCTAATTATTGTGGGAGTTTCACACTGCCAGCAAGCTTGGCCTCTTCTCCTGATATGCATTCCTCTAATTATTGTGGGAGTTTCACACTGCCAGCAAGCTTGGCCTCTTCCCCTGATATGCATTCCTCTAATTATAGTGGGAGTTTCACACTGATAGCAGGCTTGGCCTCTTCTCCTGATATGCATTCCTCTAATTATTGTGGGAGTCTCACACTGCCAGCAAGCTTGGCCTCTTCTCCTGATATGCATTCCTCTAATTATTGTGGGAGTCTCACACTGATAGCAAGCTTGGGCTCTTCTCCTGATATGCATTCCTCTAATTATTGTGGGAGTCTCACACTGCCAGCAAGCTTGGCCTCTTCTCCTGATATGCATTCCTCTAATTATTGTGGGAGTCTCACACTGCCAGCAAGCTTGGCCTCTTCTCCTGATATGCATTCCTCTAATTATTGTGGGAGTTTCACACTGCCAGCAAGCTTGGCCTCTTCCCCTGATATGCATTCCTCTAATTATAGTGGGAGTTTCACACTGATAGCAAGCTTGGCCTCTTCTCCTGATATGCATTCCTCTAATTATTGTGGGAGTCTCACACTGCCAGCAAGCTTGGCCTCTTCTCCTGATATGCATTCCTCTAATTATTGTGGGAGTCTCACACTGCCAGCAAGCTTGGCCTCTTCTCCTGATATGCATTCCTCTAATTATTGTGGGAGTTTCACACTGCCAGCAAGCTTGGCCTCTTCTCCTGATATGCATTCCTCTAATTATTGTGGGAGTTTCACACAGCCAGCAAGCTTGGCCTCTTCTCCTGATATGCATTCCTCTAATTATTGTGGGAGTTTCACACTGCCAGCAAGCTTGGCCTCTTCTCCTGATATGCATTCCTCTAATTATTGTGGGAGTCTCACACTGCCAGCAAGCTTGGCCTCTTCTCCTGATATGCATTCCTCTAATTATTGTGGGAGTTTCACACTGCCAGCAAGCTTGGCCTCTTCTCCTGATATGCATTTGGTGGCCTCCAGAACTGAGTGCAGTATTCCAAACAAAGTTTCACCAATCTCCTTTGTAAGATGAAGAGGATCTGTGCAATTAGAAGTTACACACATGATAGTTCTGTTGACATTTGCCACTGATTTTTCATATTTTAGACACTAAGTCAGCTAGGGTGATTCCCCCCTCCCCATCTGTTTATTTCTGTATAGAGAGATAGATAGATACATAGATACATAGACAGATAAAATGTGTACTTTTTTTATCCTTAATTGCAGATGCACCTCCTGCCACTGTACACTGTGCTAGAAGCTTGCTGCTAATGCTTAAACACTGCTGTTGTCTTAGTGGCATCAGCAAACTGATTTGCCTTGTGCTGCAGCCCTAGTTTGAGGTGTGACCCAAATACATAAAGCAGACATAGTTGAGATGTTTAGATTTCATTGCAACCTGCCTATTTCATTCTTTTCATGTTCTTTGGCATGGAAGTTGAAACTGGTCGTCTGTTTCTTGGCGCTTATGTACTTTTTTTTCTTGTTTGGCACATCACTCATCCTTTAGTTGTTTCATTCTTCTGTAATTCCTTCTTTTTCCTTTAATGACACGTCACTCCTCTTTTAGTCGTTTCATCCTTCTGTAATTCCTTCTTTTTCCTTTAATGGCACATCACTCATCCTTTAGTCGTTTCATCCTTCTGTAATTCCTTCTTTTTCCTTTAATTGCACATCACTCATGCTTTAGTCGTTTCATCCTTCTGTAATTCCTTCTCTTTCCTTTAATGGCACATCACTCATCCTTTAGTTGTTTCATCCTTCTGTAATTCCTTCTTTTTCCTTTAATGGCACATCACTCATCCTTTAGTCGTTTAATCCTTCTGTAATTCCTTCTTTTTCCTTTAATGGCACATCACTCATCCTTTAGTCGTTTAATCCTTCTGTAATTCGTTCTTTTTCCTTTAATGGCACATCACTCATCCTTTAGTCATTTAATCCTTCTGTAATTCGTTCTTTTTCCTTTAATGGCACATCACTCATCCTTTAGTCATTTAATCCTTCTGTAATTCATTCTTTTTCCTTTAATGGCACATCACTCATCCTTTAGTCATTTCATCCTTCTGTAATTCCTTCTTATTTCTTTAATGGCACATCACTCATCCTTTAGTTGTTTAATCCTTCTGTAATTCCTTCTTTTTCTTTAATGGTACATCACTCATCCTTTAGTCGTTTCATCCTTCTGTAATTCCTTCTTTTTCCTTTAACGGCACATCACTCATCCTTTAGTCGTTTAATCCTTCTGTAATTCCTTCTTTTTCTTTAATGGTACATCACTCATCCTTTAGTCATTTCATCCTTCTGTAATTCCTTCGTTTTCCTTTAACGGCACGTCACTCATCCTTTAGTCGTTTAATCCTTCTGTAATTCCTTCTTTTTCTTTTAATGGCACATCACTCATCCTTTAGTCGTTTCATCCTTCTGTAATTCCTTCTTTTTCCTTTAACGGCACATCACTCATCCTTTAGTCGTTTAATCCTTCTGTAATTCCTTCTTTTTCTTTAATGGTACATCACTCATCCTTTAGTCATTTCATCCTTCTGTAATTCCTTCGTTTTCCTTTAACGGCACGTCACTCATCCTTTAGTCGTTTAATCCTTCTGTAATTCCTTCTTTTTCTTTTAATGGCACATCACTCATCCTTTAGTCGTTTAATCCTTCTGTAATTCCTTCTTTTTCTTTTAATGGTACATCACTCATCCTTTAGTCATTTCATCCTTCTGTAATTCCTTCGTTTTCCTTTAACGGCACGTCACTCATCCTTTAGTCGTTTAATCCTTCTGTAATTCCTTCTTTTTCTTTTAATGGCACATCACTCATCCTTTAGTCATTTCATCCTTCCGTAATTCCTTCTTATTTCTTTAATGGCACATCACTCATCCTTTAGTCATTTAATCCTTCTGTAATTCCTTCTTTTTCCTTTAATGGCACATCACTCATCCTTTAGTCGTTTCATCCTTCAGTAATTCCTTCTTTTTCCTTTAATGGCACATCACTCATCCTTTAGTCATTTCATCTTTCTGTAATTCCTTCTTTTTCTTTTAATGGTATCCTTACATTTTTCTGTAAGGGTGCTGATCATTTCACCTCAGTGCATTTCCTCCTTCTCTTTACGCATGTATTTACTCCTTGAATCATTCCTTCTTAAAGCCATGCAGATAATTCATGTACTTCTTTTTGTTGATTTCAGCCCTTAGTATTTATTTTCAGTGAGCTTAACAGCAGGTTGAAGTTCTCTATTTTGGAACCCCAAACCTCTTTCCTATTTGTCGTTGTCATCATTGTCCCAGCAACATGGTTACTATTATCTGTCACTTCATTTACATCCACCCTATATGCCTCTACACTGGTCAGGAACCAGGTTAGTGTACTTTGCTCTTTTTGTCAACTTCTACCAAAGTTTCTTCCACTTTCTACACCTTTCTTACTCTAGAGGGAAGGATTGTTATCTGGGAAAGTTTGAGTGGACAAAAACGCCTTTTCATTGGATGGCCAGAGAGAAAAATCCACTAAAAACAAATTGTCAATACATCATTGTATTTAAGCAAAAAAGTCAGATAATATCCAATTTTGAATCATAAATGAAACAGTGAGCAACGCAGGATTAAGAGAGAACTCATAATTTACAAATCTGGCAGATGAAAATGTTGAAACAATGAAGCTGGATATATGTAAAAGGCATTTTCTGAAGGAAATATTGTCATTTTATTGCAGGAATACTTGGAGTTTCTCCATCACAGTCTGAATTACGTTTTTACTCTCTCTCTCTCTCTCTCTCTCTCTTTTACTTTGAGTGTCTGTCATTTCTCTTTATTAAATCTGTAAGAAACTATGCAAGGCCTAGCATCTCAAATTCTAGGTTTAAGGCTGACTTCATTAATCCCTTCCATTTGCATTTCTCCTGAATGCCAGCTGGAATAGAACTATAACTGTGATACTACAAATAACATTACTTTAAGTGCAAATTAAAGTTTTGGAATGGCCCAGACCTAAATCCAATAGAAAATCTGTGGGGTGACCTGACATGGGCTATGCACAAGAGATGCCCTCACAATCTGACAGATTTGGAGTGCTTTTGCAAAGAAGAGTGGGCAAATATTGTCAAGTCAAGATATGCCATGCTGATAGACTCCTACCCAAGAAAACTGAATGCTGTAATTAAATCAAAATGTGCTTCAACAAAGTATTAGTTTAAAGGTGTGCACAGTTATGCAACCAGCTTATTGTACGTTTATTACTTTTTATATTTTTTCCCCTAACAGATTTGTTTGTTTTGCAATTGAATTGTACAGGATATAGGTCACATTAAAGGTGGGAAAATTTTTGAAATGGTTTATTGTGATCTCGTTTTTTTATATCACAAAAACCTGGCATTTTAACAGGGGTGGGTACACTTTTTATATCCACTGTGTATATATATGGGTCTACTTTAGTTGACCGAAACGCCAGTTCACCGACACGCAGAAGACCGAGACCAAACGACCGAAAATGAAGGTGATCGACAAGGTGAAATCCCGACAGCCGAAAGACCGACATGGGCAACGTGTGAGCGCGACTCGGTAAGTGTGCGATAGTGAGGGATTTAGGGTTAGGAAGTGGACAGGTAAGTGTGCGATAGTGAGGGATTTAGGGTTAGGGTGTGGGAAAGGTGAGCATGCAGTAGTGTCGGACTTAGGGTTTGGGTAAGGTAAGTGTGTGATAGTGACGGACTGTAGTTTAGGGGTGGGTTAAGTGAGTTAGGGTTAGGGTGCGGGTAGGGTGAGTGTGCGATAGTGATGGGCTTTATGTTTTAGAGTGGGTTAAGTGAGTTAGGGTTAGGGTGCAGGTAGGATAAGTGTGCGATAGTGACGGACTTTAGGTTTAGGGGTGGGTTAAGTGAGTTAGGGTTAGGGTGCGGGTAGGGTAAGTGTGCGGTAGAGTCGGACGTTAGGGTTAGGGTTTGGGTTAAGGTTAGTGGATATGTAATTGTGTGTAATGTGTAGTTTACGTTTTGTGTGTCGGTGTAATGGTGTTCGGTTTTGTGAGTTGTCGGTATTGTGTTTTCGGTTGTTTGGTCTCGGTGTTTTGCGTGTCGGTGAACTGGCGTTTCGGTCAACCAAAGTAGACCCATATATATATATATATATATATATATATATATATATTTATATGGTTTCACTTGCTGTTGCCATAATTGCTGAATGTCGATACACTTTAGTTGACAAAACAGATGGACAACAAGTATATGAGATCAACAACCCATGCGGTTGGAGAATATCCCCTTTCCCAATCTTGGAAGTAAAATTAATTAGCAGGGGGTGTAGGGAACACGGGGGTGTGCCCCCTCATAAAAGATATTTTAATAGTTGCATGCTTTAAGGTTATTCCTCAGATCCTGTGCAACTGTGTGTCAACATTAGGTTGTCAGTCATTTGATGATGATGTTGATAACTACATTGATATTTGGGAGATTAGAGTTGTATAACAGTGTGTGTGTGTGTGTGTGTATATATATATATATATATATATATATATATATATATATATATATATATACATATATATATATATCTATATACACACCCACACACACACACATATATATATGTATATGTATATATATATATATATATACATATATATATATATATATATATATATGTATATACACACATATATTTTATATATATATATATATATATATATATATATATATATATATATATACACACACACACACACACACACACACACATATATATATATATATATATATATATATATATATATATATATACACATATATATATTAATATTAATATTTGTGAAATGTTTTTAGTTATATCCCAATCCATCAAATGGAAGACCTGCCGAAAATACAGCACAGATGATGGAAGGGTGTTGTGTTTTATTTGCACAAGATCTGGGAAGAGTAGCAACTGGGAATATGCCAATTCACCCCACTGTGTGACTTTTGAGTTGGTATATCCAAAATAATGGGAGTGGGGGAGTGAGCCCTCATATGAGGATGTGGGAGGAACTTGTCCCTGCAAATATATTGGTAGCAGTGTTTTTCTGTGTTGTGTTTCTGTTTTTGTGTATGTGGTATTTGAGTTTGCATGTTTGTTTGTATGCTCACATCTAATAGTATGGCATGAGTGTACGTGTGCGTGTGCACATGCATGTGAATGGGTTTTGGTTGCATATCCAGTGTGTTTGGGGCATTCATGATATTGTGTGAAAGGTTGAATGTGCAATTAGTTTTTAAATCACTTCTCTTGGG
>NC_056739.1:200096864-200136864 GCF_019279795.1 Protopterus annectens
ACACCCACACAAAGTTCTTATCCACAGAAAAAATGTACTGTAAAGGCTGGTTGCACACATTGGGTGAGATTCATGAGGAGTTCAGGATGTGAGAAAACTGGCTCAGGAAGTACTTTTGGTGGCAGAGAATATGGGACTGCAGAAGAAATGGGGGAGCATCATGGAAGATTATAGAAGGTAATAAAGGATGATAGACTAGCTATCAAGGAAAAAAAGAGCAGAGTGAAAATGAGAGGATAGGGCAAGATTAGGCCATCAGAGAGAATACACTGGGAAATGATATGGGAGAATAGCAGAGGATGTGGTCCCATATCATCTGTAGAATTTGTCATTCATTTACTGACCAGTTAAACCCTCTGTACACAAGTATATCATTTCAGGGACATCCTGCAATAACTGGTTAAGTGATTTGCTCAGACTAACACAGTAGACATATGGAGATGGGCAAATCAAACTCTGTACCCTGAACTACAGAAAGCACAGCTTATTAAAAACTCTTAATCCTCTGTGCTAACCATTAGACTAAGTAGGGTGGAACCGAGCAAGGTGATGAGCAAAAATCTAGGATAGGTTTGCAAAAGAGAAGGTATGGAGAAGGAAGCTAAAGCAGGAAGACAGCTGCAAAGAACAGTGCTAAGCGTGGGTAAAGTCAAAAACTTTCACACAGGAAGCAGCCTCAAAAGTAGAGCAGTTTAGATACGGAGTGGGAGAGAGACTCAGCCAGATGAGAAAAGAGGAGGCATAATGGCAGGGAAATCTTCCTAGAAGGGCATGGGGAAGGGATTAGAAGTATCGCCTGGTGGGTTACTCCAGCACAAAAAGTAAGAAGAGTTGGGGCTGGTTGAAATGAAATGGCTAAGATTAATGTTGGAATGGAAGTTGCATGAAGAAGGAAATGGAGGTGAGATCCAGTGTGGTGACAGAATGAGGGTTTGGGTGACTAGAACTCAGTCACAAAGGAGATTGAGCTGTGATAAGCAAGAAAAGGGTGAGACCAAGTTTCTGTAAACCCAGAATCAGGACTTAAACTCAGTGAGATGTAGGAGGACGTGATCAAAGTGATCACTAGGTGGGACAGGTGGACACTTTCTGTGGTGTATGTAGCACCAATAATGTGTCAGACGAAACAGCTAATGAGGTAAACAACAGGGCCAGCTAATTAGGTAAACAACAGGGCTTGGGAGCTGGATAAGAAATCAGCAGAGATGTTGAAGGTAGGCCAACCACCTGAGGAAGGAAATGCATATACTGATTGGCTGTAGCAGTCATCAAGGACAATCAGTGGATGAGAGACAAGAGAGAAGAGCTTGGGAATAAGAAGATAATGGGTGAGAACAGCTAATAGGCCAACTGTGTGCCAGAGACAGCAATGTTCAATGCTGGGTTGTAAAGGGTCATCTCATTAATTGCACCCTAACCGAAGTTGGAGGGGCAGGGTGTCACAGAAACAGAAAGGCAGTTGGGTATTAAGGCAAAAGACAAAAGGTGAAATGTTATGGGAAATATAGCAGAGGAACAAGCAAGGGTGACTAAGAATGTGGTTGAGTAATATTACTTTGCAGTGCAAAAAGTATTAGAAGGAAGATGATGGTACTGTAATCAGTATTAAAGGAAGGAAGGGTCATACTTCTCATTTGTTCTGAATTTTGAAGAATGTCCAGATTTTTATCTCATATTTTTGTTTGTTCCACATAAAATATGTTGTTTTCTGACAAATGATTGAAGATTGCAGTCAGTAAATCATACCAGACATTTGAGTTTCAGACTACATGCCTTTCAGAAATTGTATGCTAACACATAATCTGCTATTCAAACAACTTTCTATATTTATAAGAGCACTATTTAAAATCTGTCCCCAATTTTTGACCTTTGTACTCCTTTATTTTTGTCTTTGTCCAGAATTCTTGTACTAAGAAGTTGAGAGGTATGGAAGTGTAGATGTTATCATGCAAACAGGAGCCAGTGAAAACAAAGGGTGGCATACAGAGTTCCCCAGGTCCAGTTTGTTTAGAAATGATAGAGAAAGTAGAGAATGAGATGGAGTAACAGAAAATTTGTTTGTGTCCTTCGGCTTTTCCCGGTTAGGGGTTGCCACAGCTGAACTCCGGTCCGCTAATGATTGGCAGTAGATTTTTACATACTGGCTTGCCAGGCCTAACACACAACCTTCAACGAAGGAACGCCCATTCACGCATGTCGCTACACAGAAGACGCTCTAACTGAGAATCGAACGGGCAACATCTAACTGTGAGGTGACAATGCTATCGCAGAACCACCACCGCAGTACCGCACCACCACCACTGCAATCTACATAAAATAAGCCATCAAATATGAGGTCCAAGAGAAGAGAGAATATCAACCCAAGAGTGGGGTAAGTGCAAGCTCATAACTTATGTTCAAGTATAGGAAATAAACGAAAGCTGGTACGATAAGTGCTTCATCCCCAAGACACATTGAAATATGAGGATGAGAAAGTAAAAGACAGGAAAACCCAGTGGGGTAAGTAGAAGAGGGTAATACTCATGGCTCGACTATATCTGCCAGGACCAGACTGGGAGATTCAGATCAAAGCTCTGGGACCGAGAAGAATCTGGAATTGTCTGGGGGCTTGTGCCATGATGGATCAGCCAGTTGGTGCCATTCTCCACCAGATATAACATTTTTAGGTATGGTCCTAATCAAAACATACATGGTCAGTGGATGCCCAGGTGAAGGCACTATTAGGCAAAAGTAACCATGCTTTTTGCAGCTTACAGTTAGGGAGAAGGATACGAATACAAAAACAAAGAGGATGGTGGGGTGAGACTTCTTGAAATAAGTTTGTGTTGAGTTGGGGGGATAGTCTAGACTATGTTAAGATGTTTGGAGCATACTGACTAAGCAGACAAGCAATGGAAACAGGACAGGGATATAATACTTTGAACTCCGAACTGTGAATAAGCATGAGAAGAAGAAAAGGAAAGTAAAAGTTCAGTGTGGCCATGACGCTATATAAAACGCAGATGCTAGCGACTGGCACAAAAGGCACAGCCTTTAAGAGACAGAAATATTAGTGGTAAGGTGGAGTAAGTAGAAGGCAAGGTGAGGGCAATAAAACTGTCAGGTGAAAATGTTTAGTAAGAGAAATGAGAGATTCTTTTGTTCTTCATGCATATAGCAGAATGTAAGAAATAAGTAACAGATCTGGACAGGCTGAGCAAAGATGGAAGGGAGATCACAAAAGGTCGATACAAGGTAGTGGTACTGAATGAATGCTTTGTTTCACTTTTCACAATGGAAATTAGAGAACAGCACCATGATGGGACGGAGGCAGGGGAGAGTGAGTAGAGTAGTGAGCCAAAAACGGGTGAGGGAAACAGAGTGCAGCCCTTAGGGTGGATGAAACAAAAGGATTACACCAGCCATCTCCAAGAATCCTCAGGAACCTGATCACTGTTCTGGTAAACCCCCAGTGGACATCTTCAAAAGATAACAGACCAGTGCAGAAGTACCTGTAGACTGGAGGATATCAGCACATCTACCATTGTACAAGTGTGTGTGTGTGTGTGTGTGTGTGTGTGTGTGTGTGAGGGTAACATGACAGACTATGGAAATACAGGCCCATTTACATGTGGCACAGAAAGTCAGAAAGATAAACCTGATGAGAAGGCTGGTAGTTTTCATAAGGGACAACAACTTGCAGGACAGCTTCCAGTATGATTACATGGCCAGAAGGAGCTGTCAACCCAAGATGATACAGTTTTCTAACAGGATTTCAGGTATAGTTGATGGGAGAGTACCAGTGGATGTGTTCTACATGTAGTACAGCAAGGTCTTTGACTTGGTTCCACGCAGGAGACTAATAGGAAACTTACCGATGCTATTAGTAGGATTGGTAGGATGGGTGGGATTAAGAATGAAGCTCTGGGTGGCTCTGTGACTGAATGGTAAAACAGCCAATGCGGCTGAGAGGTATGATGTCAAGAACCTGACTAGTGTAATACTACATGGGGCTGCCATGGATCCACTATTCTTCAATGTGCTTGTTGCAGAGATATCGGAGGTAATAGAGAACAGCCTCAATTTCTTTGCTGATGACACAAATACACATACAGTAGCAGTAGGTGGGAGAAGAGTCTAAGGAAGAATTTGGAAAATCTGACCAATTAGACCAAAGGATGTCTGCTGAAGTTCACTGCAGACAAATGCAAAGCAGTGAATTTAGACTAACAATCCTTGCATGAAGGATCATCTGGGGAAGGGAGTGGAGCTAATGTAACAGAGCAGGAGAAGAATTTGTGGGAGCTGATCACACCTGGAATGGACTACCAGGAGTGGAGTGAAAGGGCAGTAGAAGCACCCAACAGACTGCTGGGACATATCCTCAGGAAAAGGGAATCCAGAAGCAAAGAGGTAGTCCTTCTACTCTACAGAGCCCTACTCAGGCCACACCTTGAGTATTGTGTGCTGTTCTGGAGGCCACAAAAGGAAACTGATATCAGACTGCTGCAAGCAGTCAAGAGGAAACCCACACGAAAGGCATTCTCACTAGGAACCAGAACAGATGGAGAGTATATGATACAAGTGAACAAGATCTTGTCAGGGAGCTGTGAAGGGTCATCCTGAAAAGGAAGGACATAGGGTACAGGAGAGGGCACAGACTTCTGATTAAAGGAATTAAACACTCCCTGGATTTCCAAAAATACTTTTTCATAGAGAGTTGTGGATGAATGGCATGCATTGATGGAAAGGGTGGTAGAGATGGAATCCACAGTCTTGTTCATGATGTCATGGGACATGTGGAGTTAGGGTGAAGAATAAGTAGGGATGGAAACAATACAGAATGTTAGAGGGCAGCAATAAGCCTATGTAACAGTATTCTCCAACAAACTCATCTATGATCTACTGACAATGCATGTACAAACAGAGATATCTGCTTAATTGCGCACTTGTTTTTTATATGCATACAAACAGCAGATGAAAGTAATCATAAAATATTTGGGATTAAAAGAGATGACTAGTACAAATTTAAGTTAAAAAATATATATTAGCCAGTGGTATAACTGGCTACCCATTTCCAACTGTCTGCTTATTCTTTCAGCATTGTAGTTAAGTAGATCCTTAGCCTGAAACCTTTTATCTTTAAGGAAACAACCTGAACTGGTGTGATTGTACATAAGTGCTAAAGATAATTTGGTTGTCCAGTACATTGTTTGTTAGCTTTCAGTCCTTTAGAGATTTCTGAGAAAATGAGGACAGCTTATATCTGGGAAACATATGTGGTATTATACCATAAAGACTTCCAAAGAACTTTCAGAGTTGTTTTGTGAAATAACTATAAAAAAAAAGAAACTGCATAAAAGAAACATGTATGTAATAAACATTCACAACGTATTAGTGCAACAGTTTCAACACCAGAACTTTAACAAAGATGTGACACTCCCCCAACATTTACATGCAAACATATATGTCATATGACATAATTCACCCTTCACAAATTAATGCTTCAGTCTTTCTTTTTAAATAAATTTTAAAGTTCCATCATTTGGTCCTTTAAAATAACAGGGTTCTTATATCAACTGCTATGCATATTTTTCCAATCCATTTCCTCTTCAGTGTCTAGTCTGTTATTAAAGTTCTTAACTTGATCTATGACTGAATGTTGCTCTTACTAATCACAGGATCCCATATGCTTAGCCAAAGCATTACTTAAATCCAACCTATCTATTGTACGTAAATGTTCATAAATTCTAAAATGCAATTCTCTTGTTCTGTCTGTATATTAAAATGTGTGTTTATTTTCTTCAGTTGTTTCATTTTTATGTGGTGTTGTACTTTGGGACCAAATACCATCAGTTTGTTGACCGCACATGGCAAAATGTCTGGTAGTACATGACTGCAGCAAGTGGGGGTATGATGAGGTCATCCACGGTACTGTGCAGCATTGTAGAAGGACTGCAGTTTGTAAATATTTTCTAGCTATTTTCACTGTGTGTAAGGTATTAACTGGAAATTTTCTCCATTTGTTAAACTTCTGTTTGTTGTTCTGATTACCTGCCAAGGAGTGTATCATATAACTGATTTAGTTTCCCACACCCCTCCGTATTGATATCTTGTTCTTATAGTTGGTGGCTTTGCAGTTGCTTTCCCCTAATGTAAATTTGATCTGGGACACTCCCCCCAGTCTAGTGTCATTAGGTCATTCTAAATAATACAGACAAAACATTTGAGAAGGCCAACACACTTAGTTTCTTAACCTTGAATTATCTTTTGCTCCTCCTTTCTCCTTTTCCAGTATACAAAAAAAATTCTAAGCTTGTTTCCTGCCTTTCCTGCAACTAGTCTAGTCTGGATACAGATTTGCTGTATCCAGGACTGTTTGTAAGTGTCTGAGCCCCCCAAGCCTTTGTGTGTTGGAGGGAAGCCTTCTAGCTTATCAGTGGGAGTGGTAAGCACTAGGTAGCCTATCTACCACAGGAAGAGTGGTTTCTGGCCCAGAAATTGTAGTTTATTGGCTGTTTAAGCAGTTTTTCCATCTCTTTATACTTTCTGGTTTAAAAGCCAGTGTTTGCGCTTGTTTCCCACCCTTCCTGTAACTAGTCTAGTCCAGATACAGATTTGCTGTATCCAGGACTGTTTATAAGCTTCTGAGCCCCACCCCCAAGCCTTTCTGTGTTGGAGGGAAGCCTTCTAGCTTATCTGTGGGAGTGGTAAGCACTAGGTAGCCTATCTACCACAAGAGGAGTGGTTTCTGGCCCAAAAATTCTAGTTTATTGGCCATTTGGGCAGTTTATCCATCTCTTTCAACTTTCTGGTTTAAAAGCCCGTGTTTGCGCTTTTCCCACCTTTCCTGTAACTAGTCTAGTCCAGATACAGATTTGCTGTATCCAGGACTGTTTGTAAGCTCCTGAGTGGTGCCAAAGTCTGTTCTTCAATACTTCCCTTAGATCTGCTAGTTCCCTCCTTTCCTGCACTTTAACTAGCTTATTAGTATAGCACTTTACCAGACTTCTTGTAGAAATTATTGTAGCACACAAAAGTGCTACCAGCACTAAACATTTTACAAGGAAACAGATCCAGTACTTATTAGTGCCCACCTTTCCAGGCATGTCTAAAGGTCAGTTCCCTGTGCTTCTTCCTATTAACCTCGTGAACTTGGGCATCTTGAAGCAATGAAGCAACTGCCTCATGTACACTGACAACCCTCTCCTCTTACCTCCCAACACTCAGACTTGCGAGAGATGTATTTATATATCGAAACTGGAAGCGACGCACTCTCCAGCCAGGACTGGAATAGCTGATCAAGAGGAGAAGGTCAACACTTGCACCACACCGCATGGAACACATAGCCCTCCAGAACACACACCAGCACTGCCTTCACATAAAAACACAAACCACACAACCACCTTCGCGAAGGCTCTCAAAAAATCTATCCAAATTCCAGAGACCTCCAAGGCAGAAATGAACTCTACCACCACAGCACAACACTAATCATGAGACATATAACTCTCCTAAACAGTGTGCCACTCAACCTAAGCCCCTAAAGCAAAACAGCATGCCCAACACATTAGTCATAGGTGACTCAATAGTGAGGCATACTGATATCCCACTCACTAGGTTGAATAAGGAGAAAGTAACAGTCAGCTGCCTGTCAGGTGCCAGGATCTGCCACATAATGCACGCACTCAACAACAGGTACAAATATGACTCTGTCATTGTACATGTGGGTGTGAATGACCTGAGATATACCTCCCTGGACTACATGAAAAGAGACATGGAGGAGCTCTTGGATTGGATTATGACAAGACTATCTGGAGGAGCTCTTGGATTATTACAAGACTATCTGCAAATATATAGAGCTGAGTATATTTTTCTGTATTATTCTGTATTATAGAGCTAAATTGTTGCTTAGATATCTGTTGTCTTACTGTTCTGCAAATATACAGAGATCAGTATATATTTTTCCTGGTTTTATAATTTGCACTGTGATTCCTCACATCTCTGTTGAAACTCTTCCCCACCCCCCCTCCCTGTTCTTGGTTGTAGTTTAAATTTGGTGGCTTTTGCAGTGCTCGCCCCACTGTAGATTTGATCTAGGACACTCCCCCAGTCCCATCTCTTTACCGCATTCTATCTAATAAACCCTTTCTGCACTTGCTTTTAGTCCTTTTTAATTTAATTACATTTTTTCAAACTGTTTGTGGACTAATATTGCTACATACTCAAGTGTGCCAGCTTGCACTGCATGTGAATTGTTTTTACTACTGTTTTTGCTACTTTTCTGAAAAAAATAAATAAATCGTAAGCCTGTTTCCTACCTTTCCTGTAATTAGTGTTCCAGATACAGATTTTCTGTATCCAGGACTGTTTGTAAGCTTCTGAGCCCCCCAAGCCTTTCTGTGTTGGAGGGAAGCCTTCTAGCTTATCAGTGGGAGTGGTAAGCATTAGGTAACCTGTCTACCACATAAGGAGTGGTTCTGGCCCAGAATTTGTAGTTATTGGCCGTTTGGGCGGTCTTCCATCTCTCTCAGCTTTCTGATTTGAAGGCCTGCATTTGCACTTGTTTCTGTCCTGTAACTCCTGGGCCCATCTCATTTGCTCACTCAAAAAAAAAAAAAAAAAAATTCTCTGCTTTTACTGTATTTGTGTTTCTTCCTACTTTATTTTGCTTTTGCGTCATCTTAGTAGTACTCAGTTGTATTTATTACTGCTTGGTGTAACTCATTCTAAGCCTTTTAGTTTAAGCACTTGGGCTTCAAACCAGTTGTTTTACATTAAGAAGGTTTGTGGTCTGCACTGTAGTGGCAGAACAGGTAGCTTACATCCTTCTAAGTTGGGAACTGCTGATTGAGGGCTCAGTGTCTGTTATTCTAAAAGTGTATTAATTCTGGTTTAAGCACTTGGGGTTCAGGCCAGTTATTTTACATTAAGAGGGTTCGTGGTCTGCACTCTTGTGGGAGGAGAGGCTGGACTCTGCCCTTCTGAGCTGGGAATTTCTGGTTAAAGGCTTATAGTGCCTGCATATTTGAACTGCTTCTTACTGAAATTGGTACACCCTGTTTGCTGTAGCATAGACTAGATCCAGGCCTGCTGAATCTAGTTTTGTTTGTATAACTTGAGCACTAATCCAGGCATTCTTTAAAGTATTCAATTGTATTTATTGCTGCTTGGTAGTAACTTGATTAAAGTGTAACTATCATTCTAAGTCTTTTGGATTAAACACTTGGGCTTCAGACCAGTTGTTTTACATTAGGAAGGTTTGTGGCCTGCACTGTGGTGGCAGGACAGGTAGTTTACATCCTTCTATGTTTGGAACTGCTGATTGAGGGCTCAGTGTCTGTTATTCTAAAAGTGTATAAGTTCTGGTTTAAGCACTTGGGCTTCAGGCCAGTTATTTTACATTAAGAAGGTTCGTGGTCTGCACTCTTGTGGGAGGAGAGGCTGGACTCTGCCCTTCTGAGCTGGGAATTTCTGGTTAAAGGCTTATAGTGCCTGCATATTTGAACTGTTTCTTACTGAAATTGGTACACCTTGTTTGCTGTAGCATAGACTAGATCCAGGCCTGCTGAATCTAGCTTTGTTTGTATGCTTGTTGTTTGTTTGCTTGTTATTTCCCTGAAATGCTAATTCCACCTAAAACACGGCTTTTCAGTGCTCCTGTGGATCCCTAGTGATATCTGCATTGCTTACTGTAATTATTTCCTTGTTTCACTTGAAAGAAAGTTACTGTTTGTCATTTTTGCATTTAAGTTACCTGTAACACATTGCATTTAAGTTACCTGGCACTTGCTCACTAAAGCAATTATATAAGTCAGCACTAAAAAATTAAAAGCACTATACCCTCACAAACTCCCCTTGAGTACCTTGTTCCCCATTGGCCCTTTTTTCAATTATAAAGGAATTCCCAATACTATTCTAGCATGTCCAAAGGTCAGTTGTCAATCTCCTCTCCGGTCCAGCTGGTGAATCTGGGAATCTTGATGCAATGTTACAACTGCCTCATGTACACAGACAACCCTCTCCTTCTCCCAACAAATTCCAACACATGTGAGAGATGCAACCATATAGCCAAACTGGAGGCTAAGCTCTCTCAACTCAGTACTGGTGTAACCAGTCAGGAGGAGAAGGAAACCACGCTCACTACAATTCCAGTCTCACATAGACCTACCACGACAGCAAACAAAACACATAAACACACAAAAACTTACTCGAAGGCTCTAAATAAAAATCTGCCTAAGCAGCAGAGACCTCCAAAGCAGACACCCAAGCAACCGCTGCCCCAAAACAAAACATGTGCAACACATAGCTCACAAAGCCAGTGTGCCGAACAGTCACAACCCTTAAGGCTAAACAACACACCTGATACACTTGTAATAGGTGACTCTATCGTCAGGCACAATGACATCCCGCTCACCAGGCTGAACAAGGAGAAGGTCACGGTGAGCTGCCTGTTGGGCGCTAGGATCCGCCACATAACACAAGCACTCAGGTCACTCCAAGGCAAGTACAAATATGACTCGGTCATTGTCCATGCTGGTGTGAATGACCTGAGACGTACCTCCCTGGACTACATGAAAAGAGACATAGAGGAGCTCTCTGAGCATGTAGCCCAGGCCGGTATGACCCTAACCTTGAGTAGCATCTTACCCTCACCAAGAATGATGCCACAATATGAAGACAAAATGATCCATTTCAACAATTGTATCCAAAAACACAAAAGAGGCAAGCCTGAAGAATCATCGTGGTGTGCCTCTTTTGTGTTTTTGGATACAAATAGGACTTTTCTCAAGAGACACTTCATCCAGTACTGGTTTGTCTTTGTTGCATTTCAACAATTGGCTTAAGTATTGATGTCATTCAAAGGGGATCCAATGCCTGTCAGCCTGGGATGACATGCTCGACAAGCCATGATGCTTCGCTAGGGACGGATTGCACCTGTCACCCCTGGGCTTTCGGATATTGGCAAAGGCTCTTGCTTCCCCCATAGTGCCTTTTTTAGGCAAGGCTCAAAAGACAAACCCACCTCCATAGGTATCACAAGGGATAAGAAACTAAGAGTAATGCTACTCAATGCCAGAAGTCTAAACCTCAAGATGCACACACTCAAAACTCTCCTTAGCATGGAGAACATTGATATCTGTGCAGTAACAGAAACCTGGTTCAAGGCTCCTGAGAGCACCCCAGCACTACCAGGTTATACCTCATACCATGCTTTTCGGCCCCAAAACTTGGACCGAACCACAAAAGGAGGGGGAGTATCAATATTCATCAAAGATACCCACACCTCCAGGTTGGTGGCACAGCACGAAGCATCAGAAACTATCCATGTGCAACTAACAGTGGGTAAAACTGCCTTCCAGTTTATAGCCTGCTACAGACCCCCCCCCCAAACCCAGGAACCCCACTCGGCCTTCCTGAGAACACTGGAAAATATGAAGATCTCTCCAAACACCATTATATTGGGCGACTTCAACTACCCAAACATAGACTGGGAGCATTACTCTAGCTCCAACACCCTAGCCCAAAGGTTCCTAGAATTTATAAACTCAAATGCTATGGAACAACTTGTTACCACTCCCACAAGAGGGGAAACATACTGGACCTGATCATCACCAACATGGGGACTCTATGCTCCAGACCAGAAGTGTATCCCTCACTGGTAAGATCAGACCATAAACTAATCTCACTGGATATTCACATCCCGACCCCACGCCCTGCCCAGAAAACCACAGTGAAAAACTTCTCTAAAGCAAATTTCACACTCCTCAAAACCAAGGTGGAATCCTTCAAAGCCCCCGAGCCTGTGGAAAATACGTCCCAGACCGCAGAATCATTTATAAACGCATTCTATGAACACCTTCAGGAATGCATGGATCATGCAATCCCAAATAAAACCAAGACCCAATCCTCCAAAGGCAGACATCCTGCCTGGTGGACCCCAGCCATAAACAAACTATACAATAGAAGGAGGAAGCTACTACATGATAGAGCAAAATCCCAAAAAGGGAAGGCATCTCTGATCAGTATTAGAAAAAAACTACGGGCACTCATAAAATCGTCTAAGGCCAGCTTTGAGAGAAAAATTGCACAGGACACTAAGGATAATCACAAGGCTTTCTTTAGTTATGTTAGGAACCTGGGTGGGAATTCCCAGATATGCTCAGAATTACTCCAAAATGACAAAAAATACATCGAACCCACAGACATTGCCAACATCCTAGCTGACAGGTTCAGCGCAACCCCCCCCACCCACCAAAAGGGCAAATATCTATCCCAGCAGAGTGCTGCCCCCCTGACATCTCAGATGCTCAGGTAAGAGCTGCTCTCTCCTAAGCAAAAAACACAGCATCAATGGGACCAGACTGTGTCCCAGGCTGCGTCCTACATGAACTCCAAGAAGAGCTAAACCCAAACATAAAACTACTGTTCAATCTCAGCCTTACTACAGGATATGTACCCAAAGAGTGGTGTACAGCAACAGTGGTCCCTCTCCACAAAGGTGGTGCCTCAACGGATCCTGGAAACTATCGCCCCATAAGCCTGACTAGCTTGGTCTGCAAAGCTATGGAAAGGATCATCATGGACCTCATAAATAAAGATATTGGGGACCTACAGACACTGGATCCTACCCAGTTCGGCTTTGTTAAGGGCAGACCCTGCCTTTTAAACCTGGTCGATTTCTTTGAAACAGTCACCAAGGCCATTGACGAGGGGAAGGCGGTCCACACAGCCTACCTGGACCTCGCAAAAGCCTTCGATACAATACCCCACTCGGGCATTATAAATAAGCTCACCAGCTTAAATATAAACCCCTATGTCACTAGATGGGTTGCAAACTGGCTCAAGGACAGAACCCACATGGTTAGAATTGCTGTAGCCATGTCAGACTCCAAACCAGTTACAAGTGGCATCCCACAAGGCTCAGTCCTGGGACCTCTCTTGTTTGGTATATATTTCTCGGAGGTACAGGCCAACACAGAAGTACTGCGGCTGACCAAGTTCGCAGATGACTGCAAACTGGTTGCCATAATCGACTCTCCAGCTGACACAAGCATCCTCCAAAAGGGCCTCATAGAAACAGACAACTGGTGCCAGAACCATGGCCTCAAGCTAAATGCCAAAAAGTGTACAGTCATCCCCTTTGGCAAAAACAAAGTGCCCACAAATTACCACATAGGTGGTAATCCATTAAGTACAGAAGAATTAATTAGGGACCTGGGGACCCAAGTTGATAGCAATCTCTCATTTGACAACCACATGGCCAAAGTGGTTAGAAAAACATTTTATATAGCCCACCTAATCATGAAGGGATTCACATCTAGATCAGGGGAGGTCATCGTGCCTCTTTACTCATCCCTCATCAGGCCCATAATTGAGTACAATGCCCCTTTTGGGGTGTACCTTACCAGACACCTGCAGCAACTGGAAAGACCCCAAAAGTACCTCAGCAAGAGGATCAAAGGGCTCAAACAGATGCCATATGCTGCTCGGTTAAGGAAACTCCAGCTCTACTCAGTGGCATACCGCCTGCTCAGAGGCGATCTGTGCCTGACGTATAAAGCCATGTCCAACCCGGAATTAATGGACATGCTGCACCTCAGAAAATCCAAATCCCATCAAGCTACGCGCTAGAGAGATTTGAACCTCAGCACTGAAATAAATAGGACATGCTGGAGGGACAGATTCATAACCCAGAGGCTCCCTTCACTCTGGAATAAAATCCCAGTCCAGGTTAGGCAGAGTCCCTCATTGACTCTCTTCAAGAGGAATCTTGATGAGTGGATGGGAGATCGTAGGTTTACCCCGGGTATCACTTCTGTGTCACTGTTAGACAGAGGCACAGTATACTAACCTCGAAAAAGGGCATAGCAAAATTAATTTAAAATGGGTGGCGAAAGCCAAACACACTCTGGCTAGGCTTATAAATGCCCTAGGGCAGATAGCCTAGTATGAACCTATGAACCTATGTAGCCCACGTGGGTATGTCCCTAGCCCAGAGCAGCATCCTACCATCACCCAGAATGATACCACAGTACAAGCAGAAAATTATTGATTTCAACAATTGGCTAAGTTTCTGGTGTCATTATAAGGGGATCCAGTATCTATCTGCCTGGGATGATATGATTGACAGACCTCGATGCTTTGTCAGAGATGGCCTGCGTCTGTCACTCCTGGGCTTCCAGATACTGGCCAAGGCTCTTGCCACCCCTATAGTGCCTTTTTTAGGCAGTGTTCCTAAGACCAAATTAACACTGTAACAGCTACAAACAAATGCAATCTGAGGGTCATTCTGCTCAACGCTTAAAGTCTAAATCTCAAAATGCACTCACTTCAAGCACTCCTTAAAATGGAGAACATCAACATTTGTGCATAACAGAGACCTGGTTCAAGGCAGCAGAAAGCACCCCTGCACTACCAGGCTATAACTCATTCCACACCTTTTGGCCCCAGAACTTGGACTGAAGCTTCAAAGGTGGTGGTGTTTCCATATTCATAAAGGATGCACACACCTCTAGACTGGTTGCTCAACATAATGCATCTGAGATTCTTCAGGTGCAGCTAACACTTGGTAATACAGCGATTCAGGTCATAGCCTGCTATAGGTCCCCAACCATGTCCCAAAACTCACACTTCACATTCCTAAGGACCCTGGAGAATATTAGGGTCCAACCTAACACTCTCATACTGGGCGACTTCAACTACCCCTCCATTAACTGGGAAAACTACTCATGTACCAATACACTTGTCCAACGTTTCCTGGAATTCATTAATTCCAATACCCTGGACTAGTTCATTCTTACCCCCACTAGAAGTAGCAACATCCTTGACCTGGTCATTACTAACATGGGCGACTGTTACTTTACAATAGTCAACTCCTCCCTGGTTAGATCCCACTACAAACTAATCACCTTGGAAATCCACATCCCTCCCACCCCCCCTGCAAAGGTAACCGCCATGAAAAACTTCTCCAAAGCTAACTCTAGGCTCCTAAAAACAGAGGTGGCTAAATGCACAGCACCCATGCAAATGGAGAATAGTTGCATGACTGCCGAATCATACACGAATGCACTGCACGAAAATGTACACAAATGCATGAATCTTGCCATATCCAATAGAACCAAGATGCTCTCCTCCAAATAAAGGAAGCCAATCTGGTAGTCCCCTGCCATAAACAAACTCTACAACAGAAGGAGGAAAGTGATGCGGAATAAGGTAAAGTCCCAAGACTGGAAAAACTCCCTTATCATCCTCAACAAAAAGTTGAAATCCCTCATCAAATCCTCTAAAGCTAGCTATGAAAACAGAATTGCAGCAGATCCACAAGGCCTTCTATAGTTATGTAAAGAATCTCCACGGCAATACCCAGATTTGCTCTGAGCTACTGCAGAATGGTACCTCCTATACTAAGCCACAGATATTACCATATACTGGCCGACAGATTCAGTGACAACTTTACCCCTTTCTCCTCCCCCAAAGGACCAGTCACAATACCAGTAGATTGCCAGGCACCCTGTATTACTACTGCAAAGGTTAAAGCAGCACTGTCCAAGGCCAAGAACACAGCTTCTATGGGACCTGACACTATCACTGGCTGTGTTCTACATGAACTACAGAGTGAACTGGCACCTCACCTCTGTGCCCTGTTCAATCACAGCCTCACCTCAGGCTTTGTCCCTACCAAATGGTACACTGCTACAGTCATCCCTCTCCACAAAGGACGAGTGACTAGAGACCCTGGGAACTAATCGCCCCATTACCTGATGAGTCTGATAGGCAAAGCTATGGAACACCTCATCATGGACCTAATAAACAAGGATATAGGGAATCTGCAAACTTTGAATCCCACACAGTTTGGTTTTGTGAAGGGTAGATCATGCCTGCTCAACCTGGTTAACTTCTTTGAGTCAGTCACCAGAGTTGTGGATGAAGGCAAGGTGGTTCATACAGCTTACCTTGATCTCGCCAAGGCGTTTGATACCATTCTCCACTCAGGAATCATAGAAAACCTCATTAAGCTAGGCATCAATCCATATATCACTAGGTGGGTTGCAGACTGGCTCACAGGTAGAACCCACAGTGTGAAAGTAGCTGACTCCAAGTCAGACTGCCAACCAGTCATGAATGGAGTCCCACAGGGTTTCATCCTGGGTCTTCTTCTGTTTGGTATCTACTTCTCTGAAGTCCAGGCCAACACAAGGGACCTCTGGCTGACAAAGTTCACAGACAATTGCAAATTGGGAGCTATTATTAACTTCCCAAGTGATGTTGATATCCTACAGAAAGGCCTCATTGAGACCAACAACTGGTGTCAGAACCATGGCCTTAAGCTCAATGCCAAAAATAGGTTGACAGCAACCTATCTTTTGGCCACCACATTGCCACTGTGATCAGAAAGTCCTTCTATGTGGCACATCTCATTACTAAGAGTTTTCCATCCAGGAAGAAAGAGGTCATTGTCTCCCTCTACTCTTCCCTCATTAGGCCAATCATTGAGTACAATGCCCCATTTGGCATGTACCTCACTAAACACCTGAAAACAACTGGAGAGGCTGCCAAAGTACCTCACAAAGAGGATCCTAGGCCTTAAACATTTGTCCTATATAGATGGACTCAAAAAACTCCAACTATTCTCTGTCTCATATCGCCTACTTAGAGGTGATCTCTGTTTGACTTACAAAGCCATGTTAGACCCAGCTCTGTTAGAAATGCTACATCTAAAGAAATCCTAATCACTCTTCACCACATGCTCCAGAGACTTCAACCTCATTACCACAATCAACAGAACATGCTTGAGGGACAGGTTCATAACCCAGAGACTGGCCATGCTATGGAATAGACTTCCCATACATGTCAAGCAGAGCACCTCACTGGCCCTCTTCAAATATAAAAATAGAAAATTCACCCCAGGGATCACTCCAGTGGCTGTACTCGACAGAGGCACTGGGAACTATGGTTGGTTGGCATGATGCCAGGGTAATCCTATGGGCTAGGTGTGTAAAGGCTCCAAGGCCATTAGCCTAGCACACACCTATGACTATTGTGCCAAAATGCATTAACATCACAAAGAGCATGGATTTATTTGAGTGTTCACTGAAATTTCTCATAGTGAAAGGAACACGTTTCTTATATGTAATGTTTCCTAACTGCATGGCAAACTGGCCTGCGCTACAACTGAATTAGTATTACATAGAGCGGATATAAAACGTTTACACACCCCTGTTAAAATGCCAGGTTTTTCTGATATAAAAAAAAATGAGACAATAAATCATTTTAAAACTTTTCCCACCTTTAATGTCACCTATAACCTGTACAATTCAATTGAAAAACAAATCTGTTAGGGGAAAAATATAAAAAATAAAAAATGTACAATAAGCTGATTGCATAAGTGTGTACACCCTTTAATACTTTGTTGAAGCACCTTTTGATTTAATTACAGCATTCCAGTCTTCTTGGGTAGGAGTTGCACAGCCCTCTTCAGGTCACCCCACAGATTTTCTATTGGATTTAGGTCTGGGCTCTGGCTGGGCCATTCCAAAACTTTAATTTTCTTCTGGTGAAGCCATTATTTTGTTGTAGATGTATGCTTGGGGTCACTGTCATGTTGAAAGGTGAAATTCCTCTTCATAGCAGACACCTGAAGGTTTTGGGCCAAAAGTGACTGGTATTTGGAACTGTTCATAATTCCCTCCACCTTGACTAAAGCCCCAGTCCCAGCTGAAGAAAAGTAACCACAAAGCATGATACTGCCGCCACCATGCTTCAGTGGGATGGTGTTCTTTTGGTGATGGGAAGTGTTGTTTTTGCAACAAACGTACCTTTTGGAATTGTGGCCAAAAAGTTCAACCTTGGTCTCATCATGGTATATCCAGTGCTGTGGAAATATGTTTATACCCTTCTCCTGAATGATACCTTTCAACAATGAGATTCCTTTGATGCTTTGTAAGCTTTCTGTGAACCATGGTTTTTGCTGTAGCAGGTAACTGAGTAAACATCAGGAAAATCCTAGTACAGCTGAACTTTATTTGGGGTTAATCAGAGTCTTTAAATGATGTCAGGTGTGTACCAAGAAGGCAGAATTAAACCAAAAGGTGCTTCAAAGTATTAGTTTAAGGGTGTGCACACTTATGCAATCAGCTTATTGTATGTCTTTTATTTTTTATATTTTTTCCCCTAACAGATTTGTTTTTCAGTTGAATTGTACAGGTCATAGGTCACATTAAAGGTGGGAAAAGTTTTGAAATAATTTATTGTGGTCTCATTTTTTCATATCACAAAAACCTGGCATTTTAACAGAGGTGTGTAAATTTTATACCCACTATACATACATTTCTTTCCACACATTGAACAACTAACACAAATATGATGCTAATGTTTAGATGAGTACTTGGTGATGGAAAACCCTGTGCCACAACAAAGTTGTAGAATCTTCTAAACCCTCATCCTCTAAAATTTTCCACTGGACAGTAGGATGCCACTGTCATTAGGTACATATTAAAAGTTAAAGAGAAAAGGAAATACCGATACTAGTATAACAACCTCATCTTAGTTTTATCTCCCATGATTAAAACTTCTTTTTATAATATATGAAAAAACTTTTTGTCATATAATTGCTTAAATTCTACCATGTAATGTACAGTTCAATTCTTTATAAAAGTTTTATTTCTACTCAGACAGAACTTTGTTCCACAAGTATGAAGCCACATAGCTTCAGCTAGTTTTGAAATGTGGACACTTGAAAGATAAACATATTTATTAAACTTAATAAAACATTTTAAATGAGAAGTGAAAGACATGAAGCTAAAATAGCATCCCTAGCCAAGGGCATTCATAATGCATTCTTTAACTATGTCCGAAATCTAAAAGGGAGTGCCCAGCTATGTCCTGAATTAGTAATAGATGGCCTTACTCACACTATACCAGAGGATATTGCCAACCTGCTAGCTAACAGATTTGGTGCAAACTTCACCCCCCCCTCCATTCCCACCAGCCATATTCCAAAGCATGCCTGACACCAGTTCTCTACCTAGTATCTCTGGAGATCTGTGCTCTCCATGGCCAAAAACATGGACTCAATGGGACCAGATAACATCTCAATTTGCTTACTAAGCAATCTAAAACAGGACCTAGCTGACCCACTTACCATTCTCTTTAACCACAGCCTGAGAACTGACTTTATACCAGCAGACTGGAGAACAGCAACAGTAATCCCCTTGCATAAAGGGGGAGGGGCATCAACTGTCCCTAGGAACTATAGACCCATAAGTCTAACCAGTCTCATCTGCAAGGCCATGGAAAGGATCATCATGGACCTTATCAGCAATTACATAGGCGGCTTTCAAACTCTAGACCTAACCCAGTTTGCTCTGTTAATGGTAGATCGTGCTTATTGAACCTGGTAGACTTTGAGAAAGTCACCAAAGCCCTGGATGAAAGCAAGACAGTGCATACCACCTGTCTAGACCTAGCCAAAGCCTTTGACACAATCCCCAACTCACGTATTATTGAAAAAACTCTCCCAGCTAGGTGTTAACCCTTACATCACTAGATAGCTAACTGGCTCACCAACAGAACACATACTGTCAAAGTTTGTAATCCACCTCTACCAGTACACCCGTCACCAGTGGCATATCGCAAGGATCTGTACTGGGCCCTTTACTATCTGGAATCTATAGTAAAGTAGATGGCCTTTGTCTTACTAAGTTCACTGATGACTGTAAACTAGGCACAATCATCGAGTTCTGCACTGATGTTAACATATTACAGGAGGGGCTAACAGTGCACTATTATGCCATTTGGCAAAGCGGGATTCCCGTCTAATTACAATATTGACTGCACCCTTTAAGTTCAAACCCAGTGGTGCGAGATCTGGGAACAGAGGTTGAAAGCAATCTGAACTTTGACCACCAGATTTCCACAGTGGTAAGGAAAGCCTTCTACAATGCACATCTCATAAGTAAAGGTATCACATCCAGGTCTAAGGATGTTATAACCCCACTTTACTCGACCCTTATCAGACCATTAGAGTACAATGCTCCCTTCATGTATCTCACCAGAAACCTGCAGTTAACTGGAGAGACCATAGAGGCTTCTCACTAAGAAGATAAAAGGCCTCCAGACCATGATTTGTGCCTGGCCTACAGGGCAGTCTGTGACCCTGACCTGATGGAAATGCTGCACATCTGCAAATGAAATGGCAATAGAGTTAATCTCTAGGATTCTCAACCTTGCAGTGACCTTAACAGAACATGCTGGACAGACAGGTATGTCTCCCAGAAATTGCCACTGCTCTGGAATAAACTTCCATTTCATCTGAGACAGAGCTCCTCAATGACTCTATTCAAGTGCAATCTGGACAAATGGATGGGTGACCGCAAATTCACCATGGGGGTGGCACCCATGTCCCTCATGGACTAGGGTAGTCAGTGCTATCTGTAAACTACATCCATCTAACCAAGGACAATTGGGGCAACCCAGGATTAACATGGTTAGGGCTATAAAGGCTCTAGGGCTGCTAGCTTAGTAAACTGCAATAAACTTATATGATGGGGCTGTTGTAAGCAGTGTCACATGGCAGTCCTCCTTGAAAGAAAAAGCACTAGCATACAGGAAATTTGTAGAATGGGGACAAATATAGGCTTGTATGCATAGCTATAATGGCAGAGGGATTGAAATCAGCTGGAATACAATACGGGGAAGTAATACAGTGGAAACTGGCACATCATACTGAAGATGTTCAATGTTAGGAATTAGATGTGTTTTAAAGGAATCATTCCTGTTCATTAACTGCAATTTAGTATTTTATATGAGGAATTCTTTTCTCCTGCTTGGAATCCAAGCATCTCAAAATAGATACACAGCATGCAAACACAAATAACACAGCTTTTCTGAACATCTGTTCTGTATTCTCTTACAATGTAAATGCCACAGAATCTTCAGCTCAGAATGTGGCACCCCTACAAATAGAAATGTGAATACTGTGATAATGCAAACAGGATTTAAAAGACAACTTAAAAATCATCATAACATGATGGCTTATAAGTTCATAGGTGTTTACTAGGCTAACAATCACAAGGGCCTTTTTAAGCCTAGTCATGCATCCCAAATCTCTGACAAGTTGTGGTACCAATTATAAGTGTAAGCAGGGGCTTGGGAGATGAACCATTTACAGGTTGCCTGTGTCCATTACAGAATTAGGTGCCAAACCAGGGATGAAGTTCCTGTTCCCCATCCAATTGTCCAAGTTACACTTGAATTGGGTTAGGGAGGAACTCTGCTTCACATGGATGGTGAGCCTGTTCCAGAGATGGGGTAGTCTCTGGGATACATACCTGTATCTCCAGCAGGTGTGTATCCCACTTGAGAGTGGCATATTTGTAGAGGTGGACTGCCCAATTCTAACTTCCTGGGTCCTGTCTGTAAGCCAGTTGGCTATCCATAGAGTGATGTAAGAATTTGTACCTAAGTTCGGAGTTTATCAACAATGCCTGACAGGGGTGTTGTGTCAAATGCACTGGCCATGTCAAGGTAGACAGTGTGAACCATTTTGCACTCATCCACTGCTTTGCTGACCTTCTCAAAGAAGTCCACCAGGTTGAGTAGGCATGACCTGTCTTTGTCCAAACCAAATTGGGTTGAATCCAGTGTCTGGAGGTTACCTGTGTCATTATTGATAATTTATATGAATTCTTTCAATGGATTTACATACAAGACTAGTGAGACACGGTCTGTAATTTCTATGGTCTTTAGACAGCCCACCTTGTGCAGAGGGATGACCGTTGCAGTTCTGCATTCATGAGGCATGAAGCTTGTTTGGAGGCTACAATAAAACAAATCCAAAGGGCCTGACAGATCATGTTTCAAGCTATTTAGAAGGCATATTTGGGATATTTTCTGGGCCAAACAAAGCAGTGTTCTTGACCTTAGAGAGAGCATTGAAGACCTGTTCCCTAGTGATAGTAGGGGGTGTTATATTTGATGGTATTTCCTGAAGGGATGTTGGGGGGAGGGCTAAAGCTATAACTGAATTTGTCTGCCAATAGGTTTGCTATTGTTTTAGGCTCAGTATTGGTGACTCAATTAACATGAGGGGGTGTTATATTTGATGGTATTTCCTGAAGGGATGTTGGGGGGAGGGGTAAAGATATAACTGAATTTGTCTGCCAATAGGTTTGCTATTGTTTAGGCTCAGTATTGGTGACTCAATTAACATGAGCTCTGCAAACAATTGTGCATTGCCTTTGAGGTTGTGGACATAGCTAAAGAATGCCTTTTAGTTGTCCTTTGAGGTTGTGGACATAGCTAAAGAATGCCTTTTAGTTGGCCTGGGAGGCGAAATTTACCTCAAATTTGATTTTGATAGACTTTATTTGTCCTCCAAGTTGTTTGTTTCATTTGATCATTATCCTGCTAGGTGCTTTGCCTCCTAACTTTTGTCATGACTTTCTTCCTTCTGTTATGCAGCCTAGTGATGTTGCGATTCCACCAGGGTGACTTATTTTTTGATAATAAAATATCACCAAGGCCACCAATCCAAGCAGTAAGCGAATGTAATGAAACACTAAGCGCTCGGCTTACACAGCCTTCCAAGAGTAAAAACACTACAAAATACTGTTTGTCAACATATTGCACTAAACAGTCAATTAAGCATACAATTCAAATCACATACTTCCAATTACATGTTGAATCCCTGAGTCTCCAAAGTACCATACTTTAAAAATCAGCAGTTTCTTTTTTTAAAAGTTTGGTTTTTAAAGATACACATTCACCTATGCTAACTTGCAATTTTTCCAAGACACAACCCCTAAGAGAATCAGGGTTAGAGTTGTGTGCTGTCAAAAAATGACTCCCAAGGGGACTCTAATTTTTTTATTTTTTATGTCCCTAATATGTTCCTGCAACCAGACCCTAAAACTCCTTTACGTTTCCCCTATATAAATCTTCTTACATCCACATCTCAACGTATACACTAACCCCTCCACATTACAACTGTATTCATGCCTAGCTGTAAACGTGATGCCATTAATATATGGAAAAGAGCTTACTACATATTGACAGATGGAATAACCATCACATGGAACAGTGCCTTTATTTATGCCTAAGCTCTGACTGACATTAACATCTGGTAAACAAAATTGGTTATGCACCAGAATGTCAGACACATTCCTAGCTCTTTTATATGCAATACTCACCAAATCAGGTAGTATAGATTTCAAAATTGTATCCCTTAGGAACATAGGACACAAGCTATGTGCTTTTTTAACTATTACCTCAGTTATAACATTATAAGTTGTCACTAAGAAAACTTTCTTCGGCTCTCCATTGTTCACAGCTGCATTTTTTCACAGCTGCATTGGTAGACTCATTTCCACCAATACAAACATTATATTTTCTACTAGCACGGACATAATGAGAATCTTCCTGAGAGTTAACAGACTACCTCATGTCTATAATTTTTTGTTTAGTTTCCCTGACCAGCTGGACATCATAACCTCTTCTAATAGACAGCCCACCTTGTGCAGAGGGATGACCGTTGCTGTTCTCCATTCATGAGGCATGAAGCTTGTTTGGAGGCTACAATAAAATAACAATTCCAAAGGGTCTGACAGATCATGTTTCAAGCTATTTAGAAGGCATCTTGGGATATTTTCTCGACCAAACAAAGCAATGTTCTTGACCTTAGAGAGAGCATTGAAGACCTGTTCCCTAGTGATAGTGGGGGGTGTTATATTTGATGGTATTTCCTGAAGGGATGTTGGTGGGAGGGGTAAAGATATAACTGAATTTGTCTGCCAATAGGTTTGTTATTGTTTTAGGCTCAGTATTGGTGACTCAATTAACATGAGCTCTGCAAACAATTGTGTATTGCCTTTGAGGTTGTGGACATAGCTAAAGAATGCCTTTTAGTTGTCCTTGGCCTAGGAGGCGAAATTTACCTCAAGTTTGACTTTGATAGACTTTATTTGTCCTCCAAGTTGTTTGTTTAGTTTGATAAGAGTGCTTTTATCCTGCTAGGTACTTTGCCTCCTCACTTTTGTCATGATTTTCTTCCTTCTGTTATGCAGCCTACTGATGTTGCGATTCCACCAGGGTGACTTCTTTTTTGAATTAGTTCTGTACTTCTTCCTGGTGGGTACAGCTGCCTGTATGCAGATATTAACATGCTTGTGTAAGGTTTCTGTGAACAGTTCCATGTAGGCAGCAGTGTTCTCAGAGTTTATGGGGGCTTGCAATCTTGCCAGGTTATCACATAATAGTAGGAAGTTAGCCTTAAAGTAGTTCCTGAACATTCCACATTTAGTTTGGGTTCTGGGCTTTATTTTTACTTCAAAGGGGGCCATTTTGTGGTCTGACATTACCAGAGAAGACATTACACTATGTTTGGGCCTCTGGTTGGCATATTGACAATCTGGTCCAGGGAACTTGCGTTTACAAAATTCAGGAAAATATGTGCCTGCACATTTGTTGTCTTATATGATTCCCAGTTAATAGTGGGGAAATTAAAGTAATTCATGTATGTGATATTGGGTTGGATGGTGAGTGTTTCCAATAAGCTTAAATACATGTTATGGGTTTCCTTGGTTGTACAGGGGGAGCTATAGCTTGCAAGGAAGTGGTATGGGATTTTGCCTGTGATGATTTGAATGTGGAGAAGCTCAAGTATATTATCCTGTTAGATCAGCCTTGAGGTATATTTATTTTTGATGTACATTGAGACATCTCTACATTTAGTCCTTGTCTGTGTAGTAAGTGGTCTAAATGTGTGGAAGGCTTTATAGCTTTGCACTGCCAGTGTGCTCTCCATGGCTGTAAACTATGTCTCAGTGACTGTACAGATGTCAGCATTCTGTGCTGAGGAGAGCTTGTAAGCAGTGGAATTTCTTGTTTAGACTCCTAGCATGGCCCCACTGACAACCACTGCTCCCCGCAGAATTTTCAAGGCAAATCGAAGAAACAAAAGTATATTTCCAGGTCTTTCTTTTATTTCACACATGCACGCATACAAGCCTATAAGCAATTCAGAGCATCTGATCTCCACCCCCCTTCAAATCCCTTAGTTACCTCCCTACTAACTGGTTTAGGGCCAGTTTTGTGGCCAGGCGTGTAAGGTTCCTAATGGTCATTAGCCTAGAAACAAGTTATGAACCTATAAGAAGGCAGAGAACCCAGGAAAAATCCATATGAACACAGGGAGGATATGTAGACTCCACACAGAAGGCACCCCAGCTGAGAACCAATTGATCCTCTTGGTGTGAGGCAGTCACATTACCAATTCCACCACTGCGCCGCCCTAGCAACTCTTTTTTTTCTTTTCATTTGCTCATCCTATCAGTATCATATTCCTTAGTAACTGTAACTCTAAATTATTTCAGTATGGAAAAGAAATTGATAGCTTCTCAAGTCCAGTAAATAAGTCAACAAACTGTCCACAGTAGCATAAATACACACCTCACTCATGTATGCTGTAGTATTAAAGAAGTGGTTTAAGACTTATGAGGTTGATGCCTGTGATTTACCTAACATGCCCCCATAGGTATCTAGAAGATTCCTGTATAAGTAAGATGGTTATGGGCAGGCTTTTTTTGGGGGTTATGAGTAGGCTTAGGCCTGTATCCACAGGAATAGCTGTACATACCATGCATCACCTTGTGTTCTGCTTGTGGATAACTATCTGGCTAGCTCCCTACAGAAATGGTCCACAGTGTGCTGATCTGTAAGCTGTTGCTGTGTCAGGCACTGTCTGTACCTCCGCTGATAGCAGTGATGCTATAGGATCATGGTCTGTGAGCTGATGCTGTGTCGGGCACTGTCTGTGCCTCCACTGATGGGAGTGACAGTTATGATACACAGCAATAGGATCATGTTCTCTGAACTGGTGCTGTGTTGGGCACTGTCTGTGCCTCCGCTGAGGTCACTGATGCTTACAATGCACAGCATTAAGATCATTGTCTGTGAGCTGGTGCTATGTCGTGCACTGTCTATACCTCCTCTGCTGGCACTGACACTTACAATGCACAGCATTGGGAACACTGGCTCCATCAGCTGCTACAACATATGCTGTTGTACTACTGTGCTGCCATTCTTAGCATGGCTCCCACTGTACACCATAATTCACCATTCAAAATGGGGACATGCAGTCTCACTGTGCATTTGTTTTATATATTTTTTGAATTGCAGCTCATTTGCATGGGGTTCCTCATTTCCATGTCATTACACTCTCATCAGAATGCAATGCATAATGCACTGCTTTGTCCTTTGTGCAGCTACAATGTGCATTTTAAAATCACCCACACATTGTGCATTACCACTAGCCATGCTGACTTATGCATAGCAATGCATTACCTGTCTGTGAATCCCAACTAGTATATCAATTTCCTTTTTTTCCTAAGAGGAGAATCCATAATCACATTCATGTGTTTAAACTAAAACCCTTTATATAACTTAACAGCAGTACATTAAAAAGAAAGTGGAAGCAGTAATGTGCAAATTACTGATAGATATGGCATTTTAAAGGAAATAGTTTCCACATATCATAAAGTATTATTTATATTTACATACATCATTATAATAAATACAAAAATCTTTTTAAAAGTAATTTTACTTACTTACTCTTTACTCATCCCTTATTAGACTTATTATTGAATATAATGCCCCATTTGGTATGTACCTAGCTAGACACCTACAACAACTGGAAAGGCCAAAAAAATACCTAACTAAGAGGATCTTAGGCCTTAGACATATGCCCTACACTGACAGACTCAAAAAACTCCAGCTATACTCAGTCTCATATCGTCTACTTAGAGGCAATCTCTGCTTGACCTACAAGGCCCATGTCTGACCCAGAGCTGCTAGATATGCTCCACCTAAAGAAATACCAATCCCTCCATGCCACTTGCTCCAGGGACCTAAACCTTATTACCACCATAAACAGAACATGCTGGAGGGACAGGTTCCTAATCCAGTGACTTCCCATACTCTGGAACAAACTCCCCATTCACTTCAAGCAGAGCACTTCACTGGCCCTTTTCAAGTGAAATCTTGATGAGTGGATGGGCAATAGGAAGTTCACTCCGGGGATCACTTCAGTGGCCCTGCTTGACAGGGGGATGAGAAACTAACTTCGGGTGACAGTCACCCCGGGGATCACCTCAGTGGCCTTGCTTGACAAGGGCACTGGGAACTAACTTCGGGCGGCATGATGTCAAGGAATTTCTTGGGCTAGGCTTGTATAGGCTCCAGGGCCATTAGCCTGGTACATACCTGTGAACCTATAATTAGCCTTATTACATCATTTGTAAAATACATCATAAAGTGTATTATTAAAACAGAGCCTCAAACCATTAGAATAAGTGTTTGGTGACCTTGTCGTGGCCCAGGAGTACAAACAATAGGAAATGTATTGCATCTGAATATTACTTGAGGCATTTACAGAACATTTTATAACACAGTCTAAAACAATCCAACGATGATAAGAAACGTGAGTTCAGGAGCCCTGTAGTAATGAAGGAGTACATGGAAAAGGAGACTAGAAAAGGTATTCCATCACAGTATTCTTTAAGGTACTTTCTGTTTTATGGTAAGGAAATTTCTAGAACCTTCTGAAAAAATAAGGAGGGACTTCTGATACACAGCAGAATTCCTGCTTACTTTTCAGACTGCTAGCTAATTTGACATGACGTGTACACTTTTACTCAAATATTAAAGTTAGCATCTGCATTTACTTTTAATTTTTTGGTAATCTCACATGACTATATACTACACTTTTTTCCTCAGCATTGTTCTCTGTGCTGCATTAATTAACAGCTTCTGCAAATGTGTAGATCACTGACTTTGCAACAGTATTGCTAATCATTGTTTGGATTTTGTGTCTTCTTCATTCGGCTTTTTCCTGGTTATGGGTCGCCATAGCAGATCACCTGTCCACTCATGAGTGGCAGAGGAGTTTTACAGGTTGAGTTGCCAGCCCGGCACCCAACCTTACACACACACACACACACACACACACACACACACACACACACACACACACACACACGCACACACACGTGTGCCTAGGGTCAATTTAGAGTGTCCAATCCACCTACAGCATGTCTTTGGGATGTGGGAGGAAATCAGAGCACCTGGAGGAAACCCACGCGACCACAGGGAGGACATGCAGACTCCGCACAGAAGGCACCCCAGGTGAGGATCGAACCAGAGAACCTCTTGCTGTGAGGCGACAACACTAACTGCTGCACTACCGTAGCCGCCCGCTGTTTGGATTTTGTGTAAATCACTGTAATGATTCCATAAGCCTTTGTCTTACTGTACTGTGCCCTCTAGTGCATGGATCCTGCATCTGCACAATGTGACAGATTAATCATGGTCATTCATTCACATTCGGTTGATGTTCTTGCTTGAATAAACAAATTCTGCTCTTTGATTTTATACACCAGCATAACATAATCTGATCTAGTAGTTTTATCTGATGTCAAGATATGTCCATACTAAAGCATTTAACTCAGAGATTGAAACTTTAATTCTAAATTCAACCCCAGTATCTAGCTTAAATGCATTAAATGTATCATTTATGCTCATTGTTTCTGTCCAGTGACTTCACTGGCACGACTACTCAGTTGCTAAGCTCTAAAAAACTGTGCACACAGTCAAAATGCACAAATCTACAGAAATCACAATCAATACTTTTCTGCTTTATGGGGGTCAGCATCAGAATGTCACATTACAATTTGCTCAGTCATTAACTTTGTATCAGTCATTTGCAAAACAGTTTTCTGCTCTTCCTTTCTAGATTTTCATACCTGAGAGAAATGGTTGGGTTCTCAACATTTCCAACATTGTGTATTATGATCAGGACATAGCTTCTTGCCATGGTGATAACTACATCTTGAACCAAATGGCGATTTCTGAGCTGAAAGCTTATCTTGTCTTATTGCGACATTAGCCTCATATATCACTTAAGCTATCTTTGCTGCTCGTATATTTAACACACTTTTTCACATTATGCTTTGCTTTTACAGTACTGATAAATTTAGTTTCATTTTAATTTAACACCTTAGTTTTTACAAGCTCTTTCATCTGGATGTTGTTTAGCATGTGCTAATCTGCACACATTGTAGGCTTTTTCCTTAATTATATCAGTCATACACAAACATTTACGTCTTTGTCACTTTTTTATGTCATGTACGATCCCGACTCTCAGCAATGAATCATGCAAATTGTCAAACCAACAGTCTTGTCTTGTAGATTCCTACAAATTCTGGCTTATAGTGAAATATGTTATTACAAATCTCTGATGAGTGCAAAACAGGTGCAATGTGCAGTTCTTGAGTTTGTGTTATGAGAGTCTTTTTTTTTTTTTTTTTTTTTTTTTTTTTACTGAGGTACAAATGTCTTTGTGCCATTCGCCCACTTCTTGTGCACTGTTAGTTACTGACTTGATTTGTTACAGTGTAACATACTATTGCATCATCCAAATCAAAATCCTCAGCACAACAAATTTAGTTATTCTCTGTGTTGTGCATATTGCCAGGATATGTAAAATTTGATGTCCTGCCATATCACTGTAGCAGTATTCTTTACCTAAGGGATCTCCTGCCAAGGATAGCCCAATGTCTGGCCAGTATATCAAACTTATAGGCATTGTACATCAACTGTATGCTCCCCCTACAAGGCATAGGACAAAAAGGCTATGTATGGATACACACACCCAGAACTTCTTTGCCGCCAGTCTGAACACCATTGTTGAACATTGGTCTGAATACCCTTCTGCTGTGCTGGTTACCAAACCATGTTCTCCTGTTAGGGGTTATTTTCTTTCTTTCCTCTTCTTTTTTTTGGTTATTGTGTTTTTGTCATCCAGAAAGGGAAAATGTCAGTGTGAAAGGCAGATTTTCCATAAAGACCATCATGATCAATGCCTCTTCTGTTTGGGTATTTCCCAGAGTCAGTCACATTCTCCATAAAGACCATCATGATCAATGTCTCTTCTGTTTGGGTATTTCCCATTATCATATGCAGTGCTCTATATGCCAACTGTTTTTGCCTAAAACCCTCCGTAGTCATTTGTCCTCTTTATCCATATACCGGGAGAACCATCGTCTTAAGTTGTTGACTCAAGGTGCTACAGTAGAATCCTCCCATCCAGTCAGCCAGTCATCTGCCAAGAGAAATGCCAAAAAAAGTTATGTCTGATCTGGTTGCTGTCCAACCTTCCCCTAATGCATCTCGAGGGTGGTGAAATCCAGGAAAACCGGTGGTTGCTTTGGTTTTCTCTGTTGCATCCCCTTCGGAGGTCAACATGTATCTGGCTTCTCACATGTCCTCTGAGGCTTTTCAAACATCTGCACCTGAGGTTGAGGGGAATCCTTGGCTGATTATATCCAAAGGACCAAGGGAGATTCCTCGGATCTTAATTAGGGAAAAGATTTTTACAACCATTATTGAGTCATGCCAGGGGTCCGACCCTCCAAGGGTGTTTCGAGCTGATGTCGAACAGAAAAAGAAAAAAAAACAAAGCATATTTCCCCTGTTGTTAAGGATTCCCAACGTAAATGGCAGGATTTCACTTAAGGTTTATTTAATGCTTTGGTGGTCCAGAAGCCTCCTCAAGGGATCTCGCTGCCTGCTCTTTCCTGGTTTTCCACTACAGTCAAGGCCTAGGGAATTGGATTCCTCAGATGAGGACCTGGACTCGGGAAAATCTTTGGCTTACTCATCCCAAATTTCTTCCCCCTTAGACTACAGTTCAGAGGAGGAGGACTCCATAAGTCCAGATTCCAACCAGGAAGAGTTGTCGTTTGTGGATACAATTGCCCATATGATGGATTATTTCAAATGGGATTGTTCTCAAGTCAAGATTCAGAAAAGATATTATGAACTCCTACTGATAGATTCTCCCAAGCCATCTCCTGTTCCTCTTGTTCTGGTTGCCCTTTTGGATGCTTTCTCATCAGAATCTGTAGCTCCTGACTCTCAACACGCTGCACCTAAGAATCCATATAGGTTATATGAAGTGCCTAATGAGTGCAAATTTCTCTACAAAAGCCCGTCTGCTGACTCTTCTGTAGTATCAGTCTCCTGTGTCAAGCCATCCAAGTTGTTGCCCTCTACCAAGCTGCTGCCTTCTGATAAGGATAGTATGGCTATGGAAAGGCTAGACAAGAAAGTTTAGATTGCTGCCACCTTATCATTTAGTGGCATCCACTACTTGACTCATATGAAAAGGTATATCCTGACTGTCCTTTCAAGGTATCTAAGATGGATTTTTACCTTTCTGACTCTGAGGGTAAGGCTTCGGTCCTTTCTCTGCTGGGCTGTACTTCTCAAGTTGCAGACTACTCGATCAAATGCAGCTATGATGCAGCTGATGCTTTTCCCAGGGCTGCTGCCTTTGGTTCAGCTATGAGGCATTATTCATGACTTCGTCTTTAAGCTTTGACTGATGACATTAAGGCCATACTTTAGAATGTTCCTTTGGACATTATGAAATTTGTAAAATTTGGAGCAAGTGTGATTTTAATCTTTAATAATAATGTTTTTAACCTCAACAGTTTTATTGTTTTTTTTTATATCCCAGAAGGGTTGTTTAATTAATTTAATTAGTCTAGTTAGATAATGTTGGTAACTGGTCACATGACTGGGAGCAAGTGTATACAGAGACATATAAAAAAGAGTGAACAGGAGGAAATGTATTGTTCTGATGAAGTTCCAACTATTGTGAATGGAAGCGCTCAACCAATTGTTCAATAAAGAAGTTAAAATCATTGGTTTCATTGTCGCTAGTGGCAAAATGTCTTTCTTCCTTGGTAAAGGTGCATTCTACAAGGGCAGTTGCCTCCTCTAGTGTTTTTTTTTGAAAGGATTGGATACCATTTCCATCCTTCAGGCTGCTACTTGGTCCTCTGTTCATGCTTTCAATGTTGCAGTATTCACTCCCTTCTTCCTACCCCCTCTATTTTAGCTCTTACACTGTAGTTTTCTTACTGTCCTAACCGAGGGATCCTTCTTCTTCTTCTTCATCTTCTTCTTCTCCTTTTGGATGCACATGTTCTCCTTATCCCCAAGGGCATTCTGTTCATCTGGATTTTTTCAGTTCTGAGTATGTGTGTCCATAGGTTACATTTATGACCTATGCCTTGTGCAGGGAGCATACGTGTGGCATACAATGCCTATAAGTACTAAAGGCTTTGATATACTGGCCAGATGCTTGGTTATCCTTGGCAGGAGATCTCTTAAGTAAAGAATACTGAAACAGTGAAGAAAGGGGCATCTACTGTTATGGTAAGATGTTATACAAGTGTACTTTATGGGTAAGTGAGCTGGTCTGAAGACCCTTTACAGCCACAACCCAAACAGTTGTATTAGATAGTGGCATTTGTTGTTTATTTTTTCATCTGGAAGTGTTGCTTTTTTTTGGACACTCTGATGTCCTCCATGCCCCACCAGCTAGATACCATGCCCAAATTTGCCTCAGCAAGAAAGAAAAGCTGGTGCATTGACAGAGAGCTTAAGAATGTGAGACTGGGAACGAAAGAAATATGACTGGAATGAGATGGTTTCTAAAGAATGAGGCTTAGGACTAGTTTCAGAATTGTGGGGTAGAACCAGTGTTGTAATCATCATAAATCACTCAAATAACTTAAGTTCATTTTTCTATATGAGTGCAACAGGTGAGTAGTTAGGGAGTAAAGTTAATACCTGGGAATAAAAGGAAAACATTTCAAGTAACAGATCTGACAGCAATTACGGCTAATGCAATAACGGGCAGGTTCTGAAGTATGGAACTCAATATGCTGAGTGCACCCTTTGTAGGTGATGCACTGAACAGAATAAAATGAGAAAACATTGAAAAACTGGTTATATTTTGTAAGATCAAGATGCATTAGCTGGATACCAGTTATACTAACCAACCAATCATATCATTGTTCAGATCAGTTATATAATATAATGTCTGGTTTAGTATGTATCTATCTGAACACATCACATAGCAAGAAAGTTACTAAATAAAAATATCACTTTACTAAAGACCACCAGATAACAAAATAAGCACTGTCCTACATGCTGTTGCTTGTAAAGTCCTGTGAAGTGATTTATGCATAGTATTCCATGTTGTTAAAGACCCAACTCATGTTAAACTCCTACACCTCCGCAAAACAAATGTCTTCATAAACCTTCAAGCCAATGACTTGAATCTTCACGAACAAATAAATAATATATGATGAAGTGGTAGATTTATTTATTACTCAGCACTTGCCCTCTCTCTGGAATAATCTGATATTACAAATTAAACACAGTGATATTCTGACTTTCTTTTCAGCAAGCCTTGACAATTAGATGGGCACTCATAAGTCTATCAAGGGCCAGACTTATGTTTTGCCCATCTGGGGGCAGGAGATGCCCCATGAAGGTGAGTATTTGCTAGGTGATTATGGTCCATAGATTGACTTTCCCTTGTAAACTTTGTGAATCAAACCAAATCAGGAACATAACTTGTAACTCAATAGCGTATTTAGAAACAGGTGTTTTTACAGATAGGTAAGCCTCCGTCCGCCCTTGAACCACTGAATGTATGTGTGTGTGTGTGTGTGTGTGTGTGTGTGTGTGTGTGTGTGTGTGTGTGTGTGTGTGTGTGTGTGTGTGTGTGTGTGTTAGGGGGGCTATTATATATAAATGCACACCACCTGCATGGTTGCGCAATATTGGGAATAGAAAAACACCCCAAGACACTGCACAGCAATCTCTTGCTTCAGTTCTTTAGGTGAGTGAGTGATTCTCAACTGACTGAGGGTAGAGGACCCTGGACGATCTAGGAAACCAGACTAGTGTCCGTTAATGAAGAGTACATACGATCTAGGGGAATACCATCTTACATTGTCGATGGCAGGGGAGTGACTTAGGATAAATAGCAAGATCAGAAATAACATATCTGAGAAACAGCTTAGAATGACAGATGATTCCAAGAAAGTGCTATAAAGAAATCAATTATCATGGTAATAATACTACATGACAGAAAACTGTGTCTGGGGGAAGAGGTGGGTGCACCAGGGTAACTTAGAACATAAAGTAGGAAGTAAACCCATCTACCCATGGTGCATTGGATAGAGTATGCAAAAGGTAAATGCACTGACACATAGACATTAAATACAATAGTTATGCTCTTAGGACGTCCTTAGGCTGTCAAAGAAAACTAGAGAATAAACATTATAACAGTAAGATCAAGGTAAGGAGATGAATCAGAGACTAAGAGTGAAGATCTAAAGTGGAATGCAGACAATAGAGAAGAATAAAAATAATGTGAATTAAAAGTCTTCAGGGAGTAAATAATGAGGTTGCTTAGTGTGGGGAAGTGGTTTAACTAAGAAGTGTGAATGAAACAGAAACTATCAATGAATATATTAGCTACATAGCTTTAATGAATATGTAAGAATAAGGGTAATGGGAAATTAAGCTGCTCTTGAAAGCATGAAGACCATAAATGTGATCCTTGGAAATGTGGAAATTTGAGTGCAAAAAATAGCAGTTTATATTCCAAGTAACAACATAGTCACTCTAATAATTGAATATATTTTTCACATTATGTATAACATATAAGGCGGTGGTGGTGCTGCGGTAGCGTTGTTGCCTCACAGTAAGACGTTGTCCTGTTCGATTCTCAGCTAAAGCATCTTCTGTGTGGAGACATGCGTGAATGGGCGTACCTTTGTTGAAGGTTGTGCATCAGGGCTGACAACTCGGCACATAAAAATCTACTGCCAATCATTAGCGGACCGGAGTTCCACTGTGGCGACCCCTAACCGGGAAAAACCGAAAGACACAACAACATGTATAACATATAAATGTTTTAACATTAAATACATTCTTAGACTGACTTTGTCATTATTTATTTATTTATACATTCATTCATTCATTGACTTACATATCATGGAGTATATAAGCTAGATACTGAATTCAGGATTGCAGTTTCTTGGCTTTAGTGCTTTTCTTTGATGAACAATGACATAAGGGTTAGTATATATATGTAGGACAGTAATGCAGGTGCCACAAAATGAAGTAGTCACCATGAAATCAATGGGCAGTTGTGAGATAAATGATAACAAGTCTGTGTTTGTGTCTGAATGTAAGATTACTAGTTGAGGAAGCTACTTTAGATGGAAAAGAAATAATTAGTTATAATAAGTCAATTTTGAAAAGGCTGTTAGAAATCTTCAGAATTTCATTTATTAGTTTAGCTCTTAATTATCTTCAGAACAACTAATAAGAAATGCAATATATATATATATATATATATATATATATATATATATATATGGGTTCACTTGAGAATCCCGATATACTGAAATCTTGAATTTCAGTATTTCGAAATTCTATGCCCGAAAGCTTTAAATTGCAAAACACTAGAAGCTCGAAATTCAAAATCCCGAAGTTCGGAGCTTCTGGTGTTGTGGTGTGTGAATGGTGTAAGTTCAGGTGGGTATGTATGAGTGTGTAGGTTACAGGCTTTATTGTATGTTAGTGTGTGTTTTGGCTGTGATGTGTGTACACAAGGGGCTGTGAAATGTTTGGGTGTGAGTTACCTTTGTGTGTGTGATTGTGCGATCTCGGAGTTAGTATATATAAGTAGAGGGGGTGTGGGGGGCACAGCCCCCCACATGGGAGGTGCATGGTGGCTTCCCCCCACTTGTCTGTAGTGTAGGATTGTATGTTTGATTGTGGGGGGACATTGTGTGTATGTGTATGTTTGTGGTGTATTTATAGTGTAGGTTCGCAATTTTAAATTTTGTGCTTCTGGTGTTTTGCGATTTAAAGCTTTCCGGTATAGAATTTCAGAAAACTGAAATTCAGGAGTTCAGTTTTTTTGAGATTCTCAAGTGAATCCATATATATATATATATATATATATATATATATATATATATATATTTATATATTTATCCTTCCTGGATCATGGACTTGCTCCCATGCATTCAGCACATCGGGCAACGAGCGCCCTTCAGGTCTCATTGTTTCAGTAGCAGGTATGGGTTTTACAGGATGAGCTTGCTATCTTGAGGCCCAACCCTCCTCAGAGGGTGCACCACACCACACTCACAAGCACACACTCACACCTAGGAAATGTGGGAGGAAACTGCAGCGCCTGGAGGAAACCCATATGAATGCAAGGAGGACATGCAGACGCCACACAGAAGGCACCCCAGCCAAGAATTGAACCAGAGAACCTCTTGCTGTGAGGTGACAATGCTAACCGCTACACCACTGTGCTGTTTTTCATATATATATATATATATATCTCAATGATTAAATAGTGCTGAATTCAATTTAACATGAAAGAGATGAAGTTACTAGTTAAACAAGTTCCAAAACTAAGGAATGTAGAATATTTAAGTAATGAGATGGTGGAGTTTGCTAAACTATTGACCTATCTTAGAGCTTATATAATATACTTATTGTTATTGTCTTGCATACTTGGTGAACTGGAATGGAATTACCTTAAAATTTTGTGTTTATTCACTTACAGTACACAAATTTTAAATGAACAAAATGTACATACTCATCACTATAGATCAGTATTTCCAGGCATAATCACAGAAAACGTATCACTATAGCATGACAGGTTATGGAATTCATGAAGATACTGTGATGTGTACATGTACATGTCGAGGTATTCTTTTAGAATTCAGTAACCACCCTATCATGGTGCTGCTCAGTGTTCTAGCTTGAAGGTGTGCAGAGCCTCCTAGATCTGCACGCGCATTCATGCTGAATGCTAATGAGGCAGTCTGGGGGAGAGGCATATGCTAATTAGATATGTTGTCCCCCCAGAACTGCCTCCGGGAGGGAAGAGATACAAGAAATCACTCAGACATGTAAATCAGCATGTCTGGCTGCACTACCTGGCCATATTGAGCATAGCCAAAAGGTGGTGGTCATCTATCTGTAACAACTATGCTACGGGGATCAAAAGTGGGGGAGACAGTAAACACCAGGGATGTAATTAACTTAAGCACCTTCATAATATGGAGATCAGGGGTGGGGGGAACACTAGACATCAGGCATACAATTAAGTGCCTTCATGGTGCTGATAACAGTGTCTGTCTTTTCCCGATTAGGGGTCGCCACAGTGAAACTCCGGTCCGCTAATGATTGGCAGTCGATTTTTATGGTGCCGAGTTGCCAGCCTGATGCCCAACCTTCAGCGAAGGCACTCTCATTCACACATGTCTTTCGGAGGCCACTTGACCGCGGGGAGGACATGCAGACTCCACACAGAAGGCACTCCAGCCAGGGATCAAAGTGGGGGTGAAAGACTAGCAACTTGGGCAATTGCAAATGCAAGTGTGCCACAATGGCACTTAAACTGTTATGGTGATTCGGGGGGTGGGGGGAACAACAGGAGGGAAGACAAATCGGGGGTCAGGTATGGGGCCCATGGTGTGTTTATGTGTGTGTTTGTTTGTGTCTGAATGTATACTTGTATGTGTGAAATAGTGACTCTGAGGTGGGGAGAATGCCAATCCCTACAAGTGCAGCAGTTTACTACTGTGATCAGCAATTCAGCAATGATCTGCATGTTGTGGTAGTAACTGAAATTCAGAGACATGCAAATTAACCAGTAATGAAGTCTGACCTCATCACAGCTAACATCTGTCTAAATCATAAATTACCTAATTGTGGGAGCAGAACCTTTTTAGTGTGAGCTCACGTTCAACCCTGTAATAAATTCCTGGAATGATTGTCAAACATACAGAAGAACAGTGTTTCTGGTAAAATATGAATCATACACTTTGCATCTTTGAATTATAGAACAGTCAACCAAACCAGCTTGGATCCACAGATTACACTGGCTGATATCCTTTTAATACTAATAAACCTGATTAATGCTTTGCTGAACTGATTAGTTCAAGTCAAGACACATCTTAGCTTCCTGTCAGTAAACGTGACTATCACAACTTTAATTGGTTGAGTTTATCTGTCCTGTGAGAGGAAATGGTCCTGGTAGAAACATAAGGCAAAAACCTTCTTCTGACACAAAATAAGATGAGGAAGGATTTGTCACAGAACAGCACTTGAAATCAAGATGGAAGAACATTGTAAATCCTGAGGGTGGCATTAATTTCATAAACTTCACAAAATACACTTTAGGCATTTTACAATGACGATGCAGAGAAGTTGAATGAATTCTCAGTGGCAAAGCTCAGAAAGCACCAGTTAGAAAAGGTAAAACCCCTTACCAAGCAAAGAGTTTTTTGAGTTTAATATGCTCTATTGTATAGGTAAAAAACATTTTTGTAGGTCTTACTGTATCTCAAGGCCAGGCCCCTGCAGGGCATGCTTTTGTTAACAAGGTAGCCATTTTAAGTAACTCAGTCATTCACACAGTATAATGTTGCACTGTAGGAATCAAACACAGATCTCCAAGATGCATTTCTTACATCTCATTACCTTTATTTACTGCATTATACTGGTGGTTAGAGTTTTTCACTTTCACTTTGGTCTGCATAAATATTACTGCCCAGCATACGTCTCAAGTGTACCTCATTACAAAGAACATTCCTCATTTTGATTCTCAAAAATCTATGTTCCTGAAAGCTCTACATTGAACGAATCTGTCAACATTCAGTGTTAAGATTTTTTTAACTGCTATCCATGGTAAATAGTATTGAATCATATTACTTCATCAAAATAACTTTTTCTAAGTTTGAAGTAGCACTTTGTAACCATCCTGTGACCTTCCCAGTTGAAGTTGTTAGTAAGCTGTAAGTAGGTGTTCTGCATTTTGCCCATTTGTTCCACATTACAAGTGGCAGTGTTCCTCATTTTGGGGATATAAGGTACGATTGCCACCCGTTCCGTTGTCAGTGGGACACTCACGTGTTGAGCCTTCTCATCCCATTGCCCGCATTCTCAGACAGTGGGACTTTAAAAGTCCCGTTTTCGCTCTTTGGCTTTGCTGACTTGCCATTGCCATGGAAAAGCCAAAAATACTTCCAGTTTTTCCACAGCAATGCGGCTACGTCACCAACCCAGACCTGCAGTTAGAGGTATTCCCTGCTAGGTCTGGGTGGTGTAATTCAAGCAGCAATTGGCTGCAGGGATTGGAGGGGGTTGGGGATTCACCTTGAAGAGCCCAATAAAGGTCACAGATGTAGATCAGTTTTGTCTTAGTGCTCTACAGCTGTGAAGGAATTGGGAAACATTTAAGGACTGAGATTTCCAATCCCAACAGCGAAGAAGCCAGCCAGCTAGCTAGCCAAGAAGCCAGCCAGCAAGCAAAGAAGCCAGCCAGCCAGCAAGGGAGTCTGCTAGCCAGCAAGGGAGCCTGCTAGGCAGCCAGCAAGGAAGCCAGCCAGCCAGTAAAGAAGCCAACCAACAAGGGAGCATGCTAGCCAGCCAGCAGGAGAGCCTGCTAGCCAGCCTGCAAGGGAACTAGCCAGCAAGGGAGCCTGCCTGCCAGCCAGCAAAGAAGCTAGCCAGCAAAGAAGCCAGCCAGCAAGGGAGCCTGCTAGCCAGCCAGCAAGGAAGCCAGCCAGCCAGTAAAGAAGTCAGCCAGCAAGGGAGCATGCTAGCCAGCCAGCAGGGGAACCTGCTAGCTAGCCTGCAAGGGAGCTAGCCTGCCAGCCAGCCAGCAAGGGAGCCTGCTAGCAAGGCAGCCTGCCAGCCAGCCATCAAGGAAGCCTGCTAGCCAGCCAGCCCAGCCACTTGAGCAGACAGAGCCAGTCATCCAGCTAGCCATTCCAGCAGGAAGGACGCAAGCTAGCCCAGCAAAAACTGAGATAGTGGTAAGTACATAACATAGTATTTTGTGGCTTTAGTTATTTAAAATGGGAATATTGTGCTTTATTTAAGTTTTTAATGTTTAGCGGTAGATGGGGGTGTAGTATGCAGTATTTAAATCTGTGCAGTGGTTATTTTGAGATTTTTGAGTAGTAGTTTAAAATGGGACTATATTGTGCTTTATTTAAGTTTTTAATGTTTAGAGGTAGATGGGGGTGCAGTGCGCAGTATTTAAATCTGTGCAGTGGTTATG
>NC_056739.1:200141864-200239364 GCF_019279795.1 Protopterus annectens
AAAGCTCTGTTTTGTTGTTTTTGTTGCATTCATTAATTTGCTATGATATGTGATGGAAATTATCTCCGTATTTAGTCACAGACACAGCTTTGCAGCCAAAATTAAACATATTATCAGTTCAGTAAACCAGGCAGTCGGACCTTCATGCTGCACTGGAAGATTATGCATACCTAGAAGTAGAATGGCAAGTGCCATAAATATGTACCTGAATGTGGTTTATATCCCAGGTTCATAGGTAAGCATTAGGCAATAAGTTGACAACCATTACAAGCCTTGCCATCATGTTGCTTTAAAGTGAAAAGCAGTCCATCAAGCTCTTTCCATCAAATAGATATAAAAACAAAACTCTGTAGGAAATGGCAATCCCCTCCCTAATGTTCCTGTTACTAACACAGCAACTTTGCCATCACCTTCCAAGACAGGTACTCCTTCCCAACTATCAAAACAATAAGCCAACTATCAAAACAATAAGCCACCTACCTCATACATCTGAAAACATAAACATCTGCTCCATATGTTTTATAGCAGAAGCTCTGAAACCAGGATTTTGTGCAAACAAGGCTCTGCCCTGGCCATCTGATATCCCTGACCCCTGACATAGTTACCTAACAGTGCAAACTATCTTTCAGTTAACTAATGAATTTGTCACAAGAAATAACTCAAACATTCATATGTAGGCCTTCTGTCTTGCTATTTCCAAGGTCTGCCCTGATCATCTGACAGCACACATCCTTAACACAGATAGGTTACATATACACTCCTGTTCCATATCTACCTGACTGTCCAGGCATCTAATGCAGCTGCCTAATAGTACAAACCCTACCTAAAGAATCTATCAGTCTATGAACCCACCATATCTCTCTTGACAGTACAATGATAGGAGAGGGATTCAGGCCAATGATATTGTACTGAAGGAGCAGCTGAAAAGAAAGGTATTCTTCATGAGTAGGTTAGCGTTTGTTCTTGTATGTTTCTTCACTATTTTTCTCAAGGTGTGCTATGTAAAGTTGGTCTCATAGCCCTTATGTCTCCCTTTATAATGCAGGTCATGTTAGAATCTCAGACATGGGACTGGCTGTGGAGCTCAAGGAAGGTGAAACAAAGACAAAAGGATATGCAGGAACACCAGGTAAGCAATATGAGCATGTTACATCCAAATAAAACCAAAATAGTTTTAGAGGAAACAAAATGCTAACAAGAAGCTTGAAAGATTTCCTAAAGAAGCTGAATATGTCTGACTAGGTTATTTATTTTCATCAATAATATTCTGCTATCTAGTTTGCAAAATTTCTGTTCATAGGTGTTATAGTACTTTACAATATTGTGGCATCTGTAAGGAAACTGCAATGAAAATGGTTTTAGTATTGCCTATTTCTAAAATTACACTACTCTGAAAAGACATCAGAAAACATTAAATTGTGTAGTAGAAGCTAAGCACAGTCAGACTTCATTTTAGTTGTACATTCAGTAAAGCATCAGCTTTACTGTGTATGACAGATGAGTGTTGTATGTAAATTGTGTCACTAATATAAATGTCCTGGAAACATTTTCTGGGGATATGTTCTTAAAGTGTCATATTTCTCTCTTTCACTTTACAGTTCTCATACTCAAAGAATGAATACAACACAGCACACACATGGTGGACTCTGTAATGGAGTTATAAGTATATCATTCTAAGCATTCAACAATGGTATGCCATCAGTAGGCTGTAATTCCAGAAGGCTTTGATAAGCTACACTGTGATATGATTAAAGCTTTATCAGACCTTCAAAACCTTTCTTCAGACCATAATTTTTAAAAATTTGTACTTTCAAATCAGGTGTATATTACAACATCAAACTAAAACAAGTTCAAACGTTGTAATATCGAACCCTAAAGCCCAAAAGTGGAAAATAGCGAAGCCATGGCAAATCAACTTTTTTCCCAGGGGGAAAAAAATCGGTGGGCCATTTTTGGGGCTTTGCTATTTCGTCCACTGTGGTGCGATCTTGGAGTTCGTATATTTAAGTAGGGGGGTTGTGGGGGAGCAAAGCCCCCCATGTTGGGGGGTGTGAGGAGTGAAGCCCCCTACTTCAGTTTAAGGTTAAGTTTTTTTTTTGTCACAGAACAGTGATTTTTTTTAACCCTGGGAAAAAAATTGCTGTTCTGTGCTTTTGGTTTTGTTGGGTTTCGGACCTAAGGGTTCGATATTACAATGATCGAACTTTTGTAAGTTCAATGTTGTAATATAGACCCTTTCAAATCTATTGTCAGTAAAAGAAAGGTGAATTAAAGGATTCTTAAGTGTCATACAATACCACTTTCTTCTGCCTGATTGCAGTTAATAGACATATCCCCATTATAGCACTGGGAGAAAGATTCTTATCAAGCAAACTAGAAAATAGTCAACTTTGCATTGTAAAAATGCCTTTAGGTTTTGTTTCATTTGTGTTGTCTGGCTTATATCTACTTCACAGATCTGTGAGCTAGACATTTCATCCCTGAAGAAGGCATGATGGCTCAAGAGAAGGATGTTTCTATGTGAGGCCACTTATTGAACAAGCTCAAGGCTGATTGACCATCATAGAGCTGCTTGATGCCCTGTATTCTGTATTTGGAAATACAGGTGTCTATATAGTTATCCACTTCCTTCCTGAGTGGGTAGATTAATAGGCTGACTTTAACCTGAAAAAATTAATGTATTCTATTGCACAGAAGTCTTTGATATATGAAGCTGTGATGTTTCCTGGTATGATTGATATTAACTTTTGTTTGAGGCCAAAAGTCTTTTTATGGTCATGACATCAGGGGGCCCTTCAATCCTCTGTACATTTGGCATATAACTTCTCTAATAACACTATACGATACAGAGTAGAGAATTGCTCTAATTATTGTTTATAAGACTAACACTGAAGCCTTTTGATACTGTTTGTCAGGAATTCTTGAACCTTGTACAGTTGCACCAGATGCTGCATGATTAAGTTAGACAGAAGGGTATAGTATTCGTAAATGATCAGATAAGAGCTGCATAGAGGTGTGACAATGTAAAGTATTGACAACTATGCCAGGAGAAGTAGGGCAGTGGATGTGCCACATATGCCAGTACAGCTAGCTGGAATTTTGTAAAGATATATATATATATATATATATATATATATATATATATATATATATATATCATTTGTATATCAAACTGATTTGTACAGATGTTTGTGTTGAAAATGTATTTATAAAGCTGCTTGTGTTAAAAATGTATCAACAGTATGCCCTGCTGGGCAGAAAAGAAATGCACATGCATTGCTGTAACTGTTTAAATGTATATACTATAACAGAGCATACTGGAAGAGAAGAGGTTAATCTCAATCCATCTGAGTTTGAGAAATAATAAGAAAATTAAATTACTGGGCCTAGGCCATAAATATGTTATTTCACAGTTTTGAATGAAGCTAGAGATGCAATGTCTGTAGGAAGCATGGTTTGTTAGTCTCTGTAGGAGGAGTAGAAGTTTGTAATTGTTTTATGACTTCCAGAAGATGCACCAGAGCTAGGCAATGCTCTTGTGTGCGTATTACTGACATGTAGATGTTAATTCCTGGCAGTTTTTAGCAATGGGGGGGGTTGCATAGGAACCAGAAGTCAGACAACCAGATGTATGTGATGTAATTCTGTACATAAATAATGTTTTAATATTAGATGAAACAGAAGTCTCATAGCAGCCTGTTCTTGTAACCTGACAAAAAAGGATCTCTTCCCTACTTCATCTTGCTTTGCTCTAGTAAGTGACCAGGAAATAATATTCTTCAGATCAGTCAGGAAAATATAGTGAGATTAGTTACGCATTGTTTTTCTGTAGCTGTATGAACCTGTCCACCTGTGTTATTTTTAATATTTCCTGTTATTGAAACTCTGGTGTTTACTGCAAATAGATATTTCATATTTTCATGTCCTTTTGTTATTTATTATTAAATATATTTAAACTTTTCATTGTTTTTGGTCATTTAGAGAGTATTTTAACCTTTGAGAGTGCTTATATCTATTGGTAACACTGTGGCCACTCCTGAAGCCTGGTTGTTTGGTTAATATTACCATTGGTATTAATATTAATTTCACTCAGTATAATTAGTTACCTTTGCAAGAGCCTTAGAGTAGCTGGCTTTTGAGTGTCTGGTGGCAGTGTAACTAGCATACAGTCTGGGCAGAAGGAGGCATAGTTAGTAAACCTGTGCCAGCCTTTCCCAGGTGTGTGTGTGTGTGTGTGTGTGTGTGTGTGTGTGTGTGTGTGTGTGTGTGTGTGTGTGTGTGTGTGTGCGTGTGTGTATCAGCTACTTGGAGCAGGGACATGAAGCACTGGTTTCAAAGAGAAGGTGCTGTGGGACTTAACTTGGACACTTGTCTGAGGACCTAACTCCGCAGATGTGCCAGTGGGGAGCCTTACTGGGAACCTGAGGAGAAACAGAGAGAGAAACCAAACCCTGGGCTGAGTGTGTTCCCTGTGTGCTCTTAAGGGAAATTGTGTTTGATGCAGAGAGGTCTACATATGGAAATGCTTAGTGTATCCAATTGTATTCCAAGTAAATGTCCCTTTACAGTGTCAGTGATGAGGATTCAGGCTTCTTGATTACTGGTCCAGAGTGGGAACATCACAATAGAGAAGCATTTTACCCCGGTACATCTCTTGTTGCCATGAAGGATCAAAAGTACAACTCCATATGCTTTGTAAATAGTAGAGATTAAACAGCTATCACATGAAAAGTTATCATCTACAAGGACTCTAAGTCATTAACTGCTTTTCTAGCTGTTAGTTGTTGCTATTAGTAGTATATAAAGCCAGTAAGAGTTTTGCCAAATGATAAAACAATGAATTTCACAAAACTGAGGCAAACTAATTTGTAATCCACCATTTTTGTGTAATAAGTGTCATATGAAAAGAGGTGATATCAGTAGGGTTAAGGACAATGCCCCATATTTTGGAGCCATCTGCAAATTTGGTGGCAGACACTGGAGACACTTTTCAGATCTGAGAATAAGGTACCAACAAGAAGTAGCCTCAACACCTGTCCTTTGGATGATATACTAAACTGAGGTCCATCTACCCAAGCTGGTAGTAGTTCAGGTGAATATAACATATCCCACAGCACTTATAGAAAAGAGTAGGGGAAGTTCACTGGTGCACTGACAAATTTCCCCTAGTCAGTATAAATGCTACCTTGCGTCTCCCTTGAAGAGAGGCCACTAGTGTGACTAACCTGGCAAAGTGTAAAAAAAAAAATAAATAAATAAATAAACATACCCTTGAATGACTCTACTAGTGACAGAGATGGTGAGAAGAGTAGTTTTTATATGTTTACTTAGTATGACCGTTTAGTCAATTGTGAGCTTGAATTATTATAGCTTCATTTACCCTTAGGTCTCTACTCTTTTGTATGACTCTGTTATGGGTTAGAATGTTAAGTACCTATGAGGAAAGGTGCATAGACAGAGGAGTCTTACTTTTGAAGAAATGTAAGGGGGTAAACATACATACCAACATCTGAGAAAACAATATTGGACTCTATAATTGAGGAATCAGTTTTCTCTGCCTGCCTGCCTGCCTGAAGACTTCTTTAGTATCTTAAGAAGTCTTTGTAACATTTTGAGAAGATAAAATTGCTTCATTAAATCTTTCATTAAAGTATTCCTGTGAATGCTTGTAGTTGTAAATGTTATGTTGAGATGTTTACATGGTTTTGTAGAAGAATGTCATAAAACATGTTATGGAAATCTTAGGTGGAAGAATTTCCTTGTGTAATTTGCTTTTGGTGGGTATGCTCCCACCGAAAGTAAAACAGTGATGCTGATAGATTAAACTGACAAACAAGAAAGACAGATATAGAAAACATGATGGAATAACTGGGAGCACTATGGTATGATTTTGAGACACATGGAATACCTTGTACTGTAGATTTAGAGAATGAATATGAAGGTAAGTCATGAAGTTATTAAGTATTGATCTCAGTTCTCCAATCCCACAGTACAATATTCTTTTATTCCAGAATCCCGAAGGCAAAAATACAGAGATGACTATCACGAAACCTAAAATACTGAGCCATTTAATTTTCCCAGGACAAGTAAACACTTGTCCAGTGTGGGGAGTTATGCCCTTTCTCCAGTGTAGTGAAATCCCAGAGTTGGTATATATAGTTAGGTGGGGCCTATATCACACAGTCAAAGTCTTATAACTTCAAACACATAACGTTCGAACCATCACGTTCGAAGTTACAAAACTTCGACTATGGATAAAAAAAAAAACAAAAAAAAAAAATAAAGGAAAACAATATAAACTATTTTAAACAGGGGGCAAGCCCCAATGTACCCCCCCACATGGGGGGGGGCTGTGCCCCTACACACCCCGCTACTTAAATATACCAACTCTGAGATTGCACTCCATTGAACAAAAGGGAAACCTCTGCTTATGGAGATTTCCATTCAAATGCTCAAACTTTTACAAATTCGAACTTATGGTCTCGACCATATGAGGTTCGAACTTTTAAAGGTTCGACTACATGATAGGAACCCAGTTAGGTGGTGTGTGGGGGCACAGCTCCCCACATATGTGGATTTTAGATAGTGTGGTGTGTTTTACGTCGTGTTGGGCAAAGGCTTAGTTGCACTGGGAATACTTACGTGGTTCGGGATTTTCAGTTTTGTAATTCTAGTCTCTATATTCTGGTCTTAGATATTATGGAATTACAGTATTTTGAAGTAGATCCATCTGAACACGTGTGTGCCCAAATCTAGGCTTGGATGCTCTACACATTTCCATTTTTAAAACAGGACATTTTTTCCATGTAGGCATTTACCATGAAAATCTTTTTATTCACGGTGACCTGATTATCCTTTCTATATGTGATTTGTGAAAAATATGTCCTAACACCAGTACAAGCTAAGCTCTCTAAGAGGGTTGTAAGTTCCCTACTAGCATCCTTTAGCTCATGTATTCTCTGTAAATGTAGTCAAATTGGTTACATTTTAGAAGAAAACAAGTATTAAATCTAATTGGATTGGCTTATCTTAAAGTATCATATCATCTTCATTTGTTCTCATTGCATGACCTTTTCTTTCAACCTTCCAATAATTCACAACCTTCTAATATATCATTCATCAGCATGCCACTCAATTCAATGTCTGGTATTTGTGTGTTTATTAATGTTTGATTACTGGATAGATGATCTGGTCAACTGACCCATTTTAATCACACTCTGGAATCATAGGGCAGTAAACAATAATAAAACAGTTAAAACAATTCATAGTTAAATGTCCAGTATACATAAGTGATTTGGTTTTTAATTGAGACTATATAACAGCTTGATTGTTTTAAACTGAATTTATTCTGATAAAGGTCTGATGTACTTGTGGACGAAAAGCTATTATTTGTTTGTATTAAGCTTAAATAAGTACTTTTGGTTCAGCAAAGAGTTTTTTTGTGACCTGAGTTCTTTGGCTTCCTTTCTGAAGTTGGCAGCCTTGACTGGTGGATTACTTTTGGGCATTTGCTTTTTGGTTTTTGCTTTTTTGGATTTTGGTCATCCACCTGAATCGCTTTGGCATCTTGTGTTTGATTCATTTATTAGCTATGAAAGCAAACTATATACCTAAATATGAAAAGGTAGAAACACATTTGTAAAATTTATATTAAAGAGGGGCAGCAAATATTTAAATAAATTGGTCACCTCTTAAAACTCTACCATTAGATGAAGCCATGGAGTACTTTAATACTACCTTCTTAGGTATCCTTAATCTTATGGCCCCACAATGTATAATTGATATTAAAACCAACCCTGCCCCCTGGATCTCAAAGGACACAAGATCCCTACTCAAACAATGAGACATAGCTTGGGCAACCTGGCATACCAACAAAACAAGTACAAATCGACTATATTTCCTAGAGCTCAGAGACAAAGCAAAAAAACAAATATGTAATGAGAAAAAAAGTTATTATATCCAGCTACAAAAAAATCACTACAACAATCCAAAAATGTTCTGGTACGCAATCAACCACATTTGCCAACTGGGCAAAATCACCTCCCCAAACCCTAACACTGAGGGTGATAACAATGATATTGCCACCCAGTTTGACTATTTCACCTCCTCCATCCAAAAGTTATTAAACAATTTTCCCACTACTACTACTACAAATACCCCAAAATACAAAGCAGTCACCATAAGACCAACTCCCAATTCCCTCTTAAACCAGTTCCAACTGGCCTAATTCATAAACACCTTGCCAAAATGAAACCCACCACTCATGCTGTTGATAAACTCCCCGCTGATTACCTCAGGATTGCCTCATCTGCCATCGCCTACCCTGTTTCCATACTCATCAATAGATCCATAGCTGAACACACTGTCCCCTCTCTCTGGAAAATGTGTTACATCATCCCCCTACACGAAGGTGGTTCCTTGACAGAACTTAGTAATTACTGCCCCATAGCTATACTATTTCCCCTATCAAAAATCTTAGAAAAATGTGGACACACCCAACTACGGAATCATCTTCTTCAATATACCCTGCTAGCAAATTCCCAACATGGATTTCAGCCAAACCATAGTACCACTTCTGCCCTTATATCCTTTACTGACCACATCAACCAACAAAGAAATCTCAGTAACTTAGTATCTGTTGTCTTCCTAAACCTGTCAAAGGCATTTGACACGGTATCCCACTGCAAGTTACTATTGACTCTCTCTGAGCTCAATCTAGATAACTTCTCTCTACTGTGGTTTAAAAATTATTTGTCCTTCCGGTAACAAGCTGTTAAATGGCATAACTCTCTCATCCTTCTCATCCCAGTGGCACAAGGTGTTCCGCAAAGATCCATCCTCGGTCCCTTACTATTTTCCATCTTTACCAATAACATCCCCTCGGCTACCCAACAAACTAATATAGTACAGTATGGTGATGACACCACCCTTATTTGCTCGGCCCCTCTCTACAATTACTCCAAGATAGAACCCAAGAAGTCTTCACTACTATAGAAAAATGGCTAAATTCTTCCCAGCTCATACTAAACCCATCTAAGACCCAGCTCATGATCTTCCTCCCATCCAATACTTTCACCTCTACCTCGCCATTTTCAATAGCATCCTCCAACAATACCCTTATCACACCAGTAACCCAAGCCAAGCTACTAGGTGTAACTATTAACCAAACCTAAAATTCGACAAACATATAGCACTAACAATTGTCAAAGTTCACAAAAACCTAGGCTCACTCTACCGCTGCAAGAACTTCCTCACACAGGAATCCCGAATCACTATCTCTTGTACTCATCTACTCTTCACCTTACTATATGCTTCCCCAGTTCTAGCTAACCTAGACAAATCAGATCTTCTGAAACTATCTACCTGCTACAACAAAATCGCAAAATTTGCAACCAGTGCTAAGTTTCATTCTCACCATTGCCTGTTTCCTAAGACAACTAGGATGGTTAGAACTCCCTAACCTACTAAAATACGGATCTATATTACAAGACCGAAGACGCATTCTTTCGAATGTGTCTTGGTTGAACATAAAAGGCTGAAAAAGCAAAATATTGAAGCAGCTGTTAAGAGAATTCTTTCCCTGGGAAATAATTTGTTTGGCCTCTTCTGTACTTTGCCACTGTAGTGCAGTCTCGGAGATGGTATATTTAAGTAGGGGGGTGGGGAGGGGCAAAGACCCCCACTTCATGTAATGTTTGAATTTTTTTTTTTGTTGGAACAGCAATTTTTTTTCCCTTGGAAAAAAATTGCTGTTCTGACACTTCGACATTGTAAGCTTTTGCTTACATAGGGTCAGTTAATCACCATTCACTTTTTTAAGCGTTCAGTGATCTAATATAGACCCTAAAATACAATCAACCTCTCCTGACCCATCAACTGCTATACCAACCGAATAAAATACCTGACCTCTCTGGTCTGCTCATCTTCCATAATAGTGCGCTTCAACTAAGATTTTCCAATACCGCCCTACTGACTGTTACCAAATGCTTACATAGATCAGTCCAATCTCTTTATTCCTATGCAGTTGCTTAAGCCAGGAACTCTCTACCCCCTGACATTAGATGTCTAAATAGTAAACATACTTTCAAATCCCTACTAAAAGATCTCCTATTCAAAACTTGGATATGTTACTGTACAGAACCAGACTAATTTCACCTCTTCCTGACTTTCAACATCCCTAGATCACAGGTGTACTGTGTAATTTCATTTAGTGCATAGCATTGTGACCCAGGTGTTTAGGCCACCTTTATAGTTATGATTTCTAGTTTAACCCTGTTTGTCTATGGAAAATCCTTTTTGAATTTATGTTCAAGCAATTGTATATTTGTTGTATAATATCTTGTTTAATTTGTTTCTCAATATTCTAACACTGCATTATTTGTAACATTATGATTTTACTCCTTTTATATGTTCTAGGCTCTTTGTACAAAATAGCTATGTTTATATAATTTTTTATTATTTTTATTATTTTTTATATAATTTTTTACTATGTATCTGGAGCGTTTCTCCCTGGGCCTCTGCTGAAAATGGTCACATTGTGTCCAGCTGGGCTAGCCCGGTAAACAAATGGAAAATAAAATAAATAAACAAATACATTTCTTAAAATGCTTACATTACCATTAGCAAGCATGAAAGCGGCACCATATCCTCTACATTTATGAAAGTAAATGACATAGATGCAGATTTAATTATTGTAGTAATCAGCACAACAATATTTTCATAAAGCCTTTCGACTAACCTCATACATTTCTGAGTCTAGAAATCACACATATTGCAGGTCATCAATTTAAAATATTTATAGCACCGCAGGCTTATTGTCAAAATAGTTACTATGGCATAAGTCACATGCTAGCCTATGCAAAAACATTTTAGCAAACAGATAAACATAAATAGTCCTCCTTTAAGTGGCAGGTGGTTTATTTTCTGCATGCCTGACTCCAGTGTATCAGTCATATTCAGGGTTAGCCTAAATATGTGAAGAGTTCAGCCAAGTAGATAAATGTGCCCTTTCAGGCCATCTCATACAAGTCACTGAATAAACAGATAACCTCTTTTTTGATCCTGATTAAACTGTTCTTGACATTTATCTACCATTTCCACTGAGCTGTTCCAGTACTTCCATTGCTGTATCTCTCCACTGAGAGAGTTCTTTCAACTTAATTATTATCCAATTTTGCAATCATAAAAACATGCATGATCTCCAGTAAACACTTTTTTGACATAGCAGGAAATATCTTTATGAACAAGTTGTTATCTATTTTACAGTGTACATTCTAAAAAATATATCAGCATGGACTGCTCACCTTTCCAACGTACATTGTTTACCCATTTTGCCAAAGTGTCCGTAAAATTTCCTTTTTTTCATACAGTACAATCTGTTTTAAAATCAGTAGTTAATCAACAGTCAGAATGTCAGCCCTAAAAGAGAGAAGATGTCTTTTCATAGTGGCTAGACTCAGCAAAGGTAATAGTTGTGTTTTCCCTCGCCTTCTTCCTGTTTTTCAGGTTTATGTAATCTTAGGGAGTCGGTGCTTGCCCCCAGGCTGGGGGGTGGGAAATACAGGGGGTTTGCCATCTAAAAAAAATGTTTTTGTGTTTGCCAGCATTGGGAGTGTCAATGTACTGACTTTACAAGGTTTTAGATGTTTTGGGGCTGATTAATTGCATGTTGATGTAATGAGATGCCTTAGCCATGCCTTACCATGTGGATGGCATTGTGTTTTACTGGGTCTCGTACTGTTCCCTGAACAGCTGTTTCACCAAAACTGAAATGGCCGGGCATACTTTCGCAAAACTTTCATGGAAGTATGCTGAAAGGTAAGGGAAATTGTGGGGGAATAGCTGTTGCTGAGATTGAAGTACAGTGGGGATAAGGGAATATTCCTTTTTTCCCACTATAGTGCGATCTTGGAGTGAGAATATAAAAGTAGGGGATGTGTGAGAGGTGTAGGGGGACTTGCCCCCTGTGTAAACAGTAGGTGCGTGTTTTTTTTTTTTGTTCGTTTTGTTTTTTTTTTTTTTTATTTTTTTGAGGGACTTTAGCGAAAGTGCTTTTTCGGTACAAAGCACTTTCACTAAAGTGTGTTCGGTAGATGTGGTTTCGGACTATTGAACTTTTGTTCAATAGTCTTAGACCCATTTTATTATGTGTTGTAATTGTATATGTTTTTTAAAAAAATGTTTGTTTAATCAGTAAGTGTTATTTAAGCTCCTGCTGTGTTAGGTCTGTAAATGGATGAATATCCTCTGGGTCATGTGATTTAATTTGGTATTTAAGCGGATGTTTTTGAATGAAGTTGTATCTGAAGTTTTACATGTTGTAAGACGAAAGCACTCATCCTTTTATTTTTCATGTTTTATAATAAAAGTTAAAGTTTTTAAGAGTATTATCGGTATTTGTGCTTTTGGAAAGTTCTACTAATCCAAGACTGACCCGGTTTTATTTGGTTTGTTGGTTTCTATCTCTTTCAGAGTCTGTTGGAAATATTGTCAACCTACACATTTTTTTTCTCATTTAAAGACTAAGGCAGCTGCCTAATGACTTATTTGTGAAGCTGTTTTAGAGTGCAGCCATAATTTATTTTAAACAAAGCTCAAGAAATTATCCATTTCCTCACCCACTAAGCAGATGGTGAACTAGGACAGCTAAGTGCTTCATGTCATATAAAACCCATTTGATTGTAGCTACATACTCTTATGCATTCATTAAGCCTTATTGGGTTTTCAGTTCATAACCAGCAATTACAGATCAGACCACTTCTTGTAAATCCATCTCACTTTAATTTCTTGCTCCACATTCACTGCTGGCCAAGTCATCTACTGTTATGACACATGTAACACTTTTAAGCATCTGTACTATTAAAACTTTATCAGCTGAGCAAATTTAAATGTTAAAAGTTTGTTATTAAATCATGTAAAACATTAATCAAAGGCGATGTCCAATTATTTGCGATACCATGAGATCTCTCACCAACATTTTTCCTGTTTTTCCTATTTTTAAATAACTGTTTCCCATTGATTTCAGAGGGCCAAGTTATGCCTTTAATAGCGTTTGGGTAGTTTGTTTTAGGTTTTTCATTAGCTAAGAGGATTTTTCATAGGATTTGTTAGTTTTATACTTTAGTTGTAGTTTAGTTTAATTAGAATAAGGTCTGTTTTGCTGGTAATATTTTCTGGTTAGTTATGATCAGTGTTTTTTACTTTTATTTTTTTCTCTTTTAATATATTTTTATTTCTGTTTTATTGATTTAGATGGGTAGCATTTTTTTAGTGACATGTCTGTCTTGTGTACAAAGTTTATAAAGCTACATTTTTATTCAGAGATAAAATGGAAGATGCATTCCATGCTTCATTTTATATTTCTTTATTTTACTTCTCATTGTATCTGTGGGTAGACTTGTGTTTGGGGGTTGTTTTAGATTGGCTAGGGTGTTTTGGGGAGGGTGTATGTGTGTGTTTTTGTGAATGTTTGCTATAGTTTTTAATGTCAGTACAATAAACTTAGCAAGGCTTATGGAATTTTAATCAGTGATGCTGGAGATGCAATCTCACTTATCTGTCTCTCTTTATGGATGCATGTCTATTAATAGATAACTTAAAATATTGAATGGCTAGTGATTTAACATAATTGTTCTGTGATGCCCGTGCACTGGCCCAGTAGTCAAGAAGCCTCAATCCTCACCAGTAGCACCAGTGATGGGTGTGCACATTGGGGGGATAACAAGTGCACACACAGTAAAGTACAATTTCCCTTAAGAGCATACATAGATCACAGTCAGTCTGGGGCTGGTTTCTCCCTTTGTCTCCAGATCCCCAATAAGACTCGCCACTGGCACAGCTATAAGGGCCAGATCACAGCTTAGTGGTTAAGCTAAAACCTTCAGCACCCTCTCTGTCCAAACAGTGCTTCATGTCCCTGCCCAAGTAGCTGACACACATGTACTTTAAGATTTGATTTAGATGCAGACACACAGAAACTCCTGCGAAAGGCTGGCACAGGTTTTCCAGCTATACCCCCTTTCTGCCCAGACTATAAGGTAGTACCGACTGCCACCAGCCACTACTATCAGCTACTATAAGGCCCTACCCAAAGGGTGACCAATTTCATTGTGTGATATTACTGTTATCCAAATAGTAAGTGTGACAAACAGCAAGACGATTGGAGTGGCTTGGACAGTATTACCAAATACATGCAAGTACTCTAGAGCTTAAATTATCTCTTCACAAAACAGTCACCATTGAAAGGTTTAAAAATATTTAATAATAAATACTACAAACACAAGACAAATCTCATCAATTCAACACAGTGCTAATCAAGAGTTCAGAAATCACAGGAAACTTTAAAACAATATTGTAGGATAGTCTGACATAAATATAGAAAACAGCTAGACTAATCTGGCTAAATTCCTAACATTAAGAGACATCACTGTTCTAAATACTACTTACATACAGAAAAATCAAGTGCTGGTGAGTGGATGTTCTTACTAGATCCCAGACAAGATACAAAATGCTCTATCTTTCTCTCTGAGAAAGTCTTAAATTGGTAATACCCAGTACTATTGAGTCATTTCACATTACCTCATTTTTATCACTTCTCCTTTAGTTCCCAGGCTAACAGAAACTCAGAATTTACATTTTTTGTAAGCTGCACCTAGTCAGGAAGCCACAGCAGTAAAAGACACTTTTACATGTAAAATCTAGTAATTAACTCTGTCTTAAACAATAGAAAGAATTTGCTAGCTCAGATATCCTGTCTCTGAGCTTGAGATCACACACAGTTGTAATTCTTTACTTAACAGCTTTCTTCCAGCAGTGTACACAGTGGTTACATTTTTGAAGCTCAGTACAACATATAGTTTAATCATAACATATAGTTCTCTTTACATTTGTAAAACAAGCCTGTGGATTACATTAATATTTACAATGACATAGAATTATCTACAAAATTTTATCTAGCTAGGCTGGCAGCCTTTCAGTTTATCACATGTTCTATTACCAGCCAATCAAAAACACTTGCACACAAGTCTAATCAGTCTTTGCCTCCCCCAGACTCTCTAATTTGCATTCAACATGACTACGGGCAGAGTTAGATCAAGCAGTAGGTGACCTAAGCAGTCATCTTGGGCCTGAAGGCTAGGGGACCTACTGGCCAGAGGTGCTTCCACATTAACTTTTTAATTAATTAAAAAAAAGAAACACTTCTTCTTTAACACTATGGTGGTGGCATCTTCTCCTTTAAGGAGAACGATGCATGTGTCACATACATACATGTATGCGCATGCAGATGTAAATGCATTCCACACTTATGTAAGACAGACATGAGTTGAATTTAAACTAGCCATTCCATTTGTGGCTGTATGAGAGAAAAAGTGCTTGTTTGTTGCTGTATGAGAGAGAAGGTGTGTGTGTGTGTGTGTGTGTGTGTGTGTGTGTGTGTGTGTGTGTGTGTGTGTGTGTGTGTGTGTGTGTGTGTGTTGAATTTAAACTAGCCATTCTGTTCATTGCTGTATAACAAACAAAATGTGTGTGCGCGTGTGTGTGTGTGTGTGTGTGTGTGTGTGTGTGTGTGTGTGTGTGTGTGTGTGTGTGTGTGTGTGTGTGCATGTGTGTGTGTGAGACAGAGAGAGAGAGAGAGAGAGAGAAGGTCTGGGTGTGTGGAATTTAAACTAGCCGCTCGTTCTTTGTTGTATGAGAACATGTGCATTTGTGATTGTGTTTGTGTGTGTGTGTGTGTGTGTGTGTGTGTGTGTGTGTGTGTGTGTGTATGTGTGTGTTTGTGTATATGTGTATATGTGTGTATGTGTAACATACCTCTCAACTGTCTAGATTTAGCCTCATATTTTGATTTGTTTCTCATAAAATGTGTGGTTTTCTGGCAAATCACTGAGGATCGAAGTCACTAAATAATGGCGTATGAGTTTCAGATTTCATATCCTTCAGAAAATTCATGCTAACACAAATTATGTTATTCTATCAACTTTCTAAGTTAAAAAGAGCAATATTTAAAATCTGTCCCTATTTTTGTGCCATTGTCCCCTCCCCATTATTAAGAGTTTGAAAAGTATGGTGCATAGTGCCTTAGTTAAGGGGGCAGGTTATTCAATTAACTTAATCAGGCTCAAAACCTGTAACTTGATTACAGGAGACAAGAGCCTGAATCCTCTATGCCAACTGCCAGACTGCTTAAGGAATTGTGAGCTTCAGTGGCGACAACAGGCCAAATCATCTACACCAATTAACAGACTGATGAAGGAACTGAGTTTGAGTTTCAGAGCATTTTCAGGGAATTATGAGTTTCAGTACATTTTCAAGGAACTGTGAGTTTCAAGGGAAGAGAAGGTTATTGTTGCTCATGCTGTCTATTTTCAAAGTGAAACTGTTTTGTTTAGAAAATGTCAGTCACTGTTTGCGCTATAGAATTTGAAAGCAGTGTTAGTAGCATAATTTCCCTTTGGTGTAGAAGACTGTGGCTTCTACTGTGCGGGTACTACTCCCATACTATGTAGATGAGTGCTGATATATGAATTCCAAATATAAGTGTCTTCAAAAGGCATGAATAATTATGCAAGAGTAATGTAATCACTGAGATTAGAAAATCCTGGCATTAATTTGGGATGGAATATGCTCATAAGAAGAAAAAAAAATCATTGTGAGATAAAAGGGCTAGAATTTTCCAGAAAGTCCCTGATTTTGCGACATATTTTTAACCTGTCCTTCATAAATTTTTTGATTTTTGATTTTATGAGAATTACTGTCAGGAAATAATGTCAGATATTAGTGCTTAACAACTCAACAGGAAAGGGAAACTCTGACCTCTGTCTAGGCATTGAAGCTAGGACCCACCACATTCCATGCTGTTGTTATTGCCACTGTATCAATGGGTCTTCCCTGGATAGTTATGTACCTGTTTTCCACCAATATCAGTTTTTCCTTTTAACTAAGAAGCCACCATGAAGGTGATTTTCAACACATAAATACCATACTTCCTATTGTTCAGAAAATAAATGTTGATGTAAAACCTCATGTATTTAATATTTTAAAATAATTTGAGTAAAATAATATTTAAAATTTGTCTCTGATTTTGGGCCTTAACCTCACTTTCATGTTTAGCTTTGTTCAAAATTCTTGAGCAAATAAGTTGATAGCTAGATAAGAGTAGTTTTTTGACGTACGTGAGTATCTTCATGTACAACAGTGGCTGATGTGCAATGAATATTTCTGTTTTAGTTTTCTTATTTTCATCTTAGGCTTCATGGCTCCAGAGTTGCTGAAAGGGGAAGAATATTCATGGAGTGTTGACTACTTTACCTTAGGTGTTACACTGTATGAGATGATAGCTGCCAAAGGCCCCTTCCGAACACGTGGGGAAAAGGTACGTACTTACAAGCTCTTGAATCTGCTGTAAAACAGTTAAGCACTAACATATTTTCTTGAGGCTATTAAAACAATAGTTAACTGATTAGGTTTAACCTGCAGATGTACAATTCATCAGTCATACAAGATTGACAACATATTGTAATGCCTTTTTAGTAAAACTAGAAGGTTTGCATAAACTCAAAAGTAAGGTGATATTGTACAGAACTGCAGAACAGTCTTAAAAGAAAACTGATGATGTTTCAGTCTACTATCAAACCTTAAATGTTGTGGGACATCATTTTAAACTTAATTTGAAAAAAAAAAAAAACTGCAAATAATTCAGTACCAGCACCAGACTTAAATTGATCTATAATGGAGCATCGTGAATGTCATTCTGATATTAGAAAGCTGTAATCATACCAAACTATAATGAATCAATATAGTTTTCACTCTGCTATCAGTATGCATGATGTGATTCTAGCAAACAATAAAAAAAGCATTTTGGATGTGGTTCTGCTATCAGTAGGATATAATTGTAATAGACTATAATGGAGCATTTTGTATGCCATGCTGTTATAAATTGGATGTCATTTTGATTCTTTGCAAAGCAAAAAAACAATATGAAGATCAGGGTAGTTTGCCAGGCAGTTGCAAAGTGGCTGGTGTTCTTGTCCACTATGGAGAATTACAGAAAATGAATACAGTGTATTGTGTCTTTCTTTTTTCTCCCAAAGCAGAAGAGACGTATGACAGGAAGTCTTCATAGGAATGTTGGCCTGATCATGTAACCTATGTCAAGCTACATGATTTGCAACCTGCCCTACTGCATCTTGAAGTGCATCTCAAAACTCTTTACCTGTTAAATCGAAATCAGACACATATTTTAAGTATTGACACTGTTTGGTTAGAATGTTGTTAGTCTAACATAATTTCCATTAACATGCATTTTTCTGGAGTATAAGATGTTATGGACTGAAAAATATGGCATGACTTGTTTTCTATGATCATTTTTTATTACAACAAATCAGAAATTAAGGAAGGAAGGAGAAAAAAATTAGGTCAAATTAGGGTCATCCCTAAAATCAGGAGACAACTGAAAGACATGGACTCCATGTAATGGTATCATTAGTGATCCAGCTTTAGGAAGGAGGGTCGACATCAGAAAGTTGGCAAGATGGTGAGGGATGGAATAGCATTAGTCCTCCTGTCATGGTGGAGGATTGAGGGTGAGATGCTACCACAAGAGACCTTTCCCAGCCAGAGGTGTAGCAATATTGTGACCTGCAGAGATTATTAGTATAGGTTGTGTCTATATTAAATTGTTGACAGCTCACAATGTCGAACTACGAAAATAGTGAACAGCCATATAACCGATTTCTTTCCAACAGTTGGCCAAACAACAATGGCACACATAAACAAATATATTTAAGTGGCAGGCTTCACCCCCCCACATTCCCCAACATGCAGGGCTGTGCCCCCCCACACCCACCCTAAATAAATATTCTAACTCCGAGACCGCACTACACTCAGGGAAAGGGCAGGTGTCAAGGAACGGCCAACCGATTTCTTTCCGTTAGAAGGAAATCGATTATATGGCTATTCGCTATTTTCCTAGTTCGACATTTTGGTGTTGAACATTTCAGAGTCGACATTGTGAGCTGTCAACAATTTAATATAGACCCTTTAGGTCTACCTAGCTATTTTCATGAAATGATATGGATGAGATGGCTCATGCAAATACATCTACATACAGCAATTGCTCATGTGTGGTAACCCTAATCCTAGATCTGCCACTACCCCTATTCCCAACCTTCTACTTTACCTTAGTAAACCCCAATACTACTACAGAAAACAATCATATACACATTTCACATACATCATCACATATGTACAATGGTAAATTTAACCTAGCCCTTACTGTAAACCTAATCCAGAAACACATCTACTCCAGTACCTTCACAGACAAGCACATACACAATGCAAAAGCTATCCCCTTCTCTAGCCTTTTAACCCTAATCCACATATACTTGCTCACACACACACACACACACACACACACACACACACACACACACACACACACACACACACACAAACATACACACACTCTCAACCTTATGCTTAAACATTCAGAATATATGAAAGTTTCAGCATAATAGAAAAATCAACTTACCATAACTGCTGACATGTCCCAAACAGAAAAGAAGCAGTCAATGATCCTACATTTGAAATCTATTAAAAATGAAAAGCAAGGATTTAAACAAAAAGTAGATATCAGTAATCTCTCTCACTGAAATGTGTATTCGGTAGAGTTTACATCAACCACGTGTGTGTGTGTGTGTGTGTGTGTGTGTGTGTGTGTGTGTGTGTGTGTGTGTGTGTGTGTGTGTGTGTGTGTGTGTGTGTGTGTGTGTGTGTGTGTGTGTGTGTGTGTGTGTGTGTGTGTGTGTGTGTGTGTGTTATCTCTCATAGCACCACAAGCCGCTAAAATACCATCACATTCTTAAGCTGCTAAAATACCATCACATTCTTTTTGCTTATATACAGTCTAACCCTGCAAACACATCAAAATACATGGAATAAAAATTCTTCATATCAGTCCATGAAAAACTTGTAATAAAATTACAGAGTTACACATCATGCATAGATCAGAACAAACCCAATATTTTGGTAATTACTGGGACATCCCAGCATGACGGATCACTCAAACAGCAAACAAAGCATTCAAATCTCAATCCTAACATCAGCTACAAATTCTGTTAATGAGGTAGCACTTTAGAACATTTAAATGACCACAATCCATTTTAAATTATATAGGAACACAATAATATACATATATAAATCCATTATGGTTTTAAATTCTCCAACAAAAACTTCAAACACTCAGTATTTCACTCAATATAACTGATCTCCTCTGAAACATCTCCCACATGATGATAAATATTTCTTTATCATATTAGAGTCCCTGACACTGATTCATAAAAAGATGCATTATAATACCCCATGGCTAATATTTGAAACACAATAAAATATGATCTTAAGATACTCAGCATTTCAGAACACAAGACGTTCAGTATTGTAAGCAGTATACAACGATAACATACTCAAATTCATTTAATAAATGGTGAAAGTAACAAAATTACTTACTTTAGGAATTTGAAAACAAACAAATACAAGGTCTAACACAAACAAATTATTAACTTTCAGTAAAAATGGCAAAATCTACTGCTACATAAAACTGATTATATAACATAACCTGTAGAATGAATTTGTGTTCATTGATTCTGTATACACCATACTCAGACAGCTTAGTCAATTAATACCCATGCAGAGATATAAATCCATTAATGACAATATTGAAAAGTTGCTATTAGAAATCAAACCAACTCCCTTAGCACCAGGCAACTTACCTGGTGAAGATTCCTTAAAAAAGCTACAGGAGAATTAGCATACCATATTGCAATTCATATCAACTGATCTTTGACTGACCTACATAATACCTTCTGTTTGAACACTGGCATATCTAAAACCACTTTACAAGCCAGAAACCACTGCTGACATTTCAAATTTCGGAACCATTCCTGTTTTATTTCCATTATCAAAAAAAAAAATCACTTATTACAAAATAACAATGCCTCCTACTCAACACAGCTTCTGTCTGACACTTAGCACAGAAGCAGCTTTATTTTCTGTCCTAGAAAAAGTTCATGTTAATAACTAGGGACAACTTGCATTACTGCTTGATCAAGCAAAAACTGTTTGACATAGTGTAGCACTTACTACTCCTAAACTAGCTATATTTATTTGATTAACAAATGAATAAAATAATAAGTTAGTTGTCTAGCTATCTAGAGTCTAGTGTAAACATTGTAGTGTTTCAATCGTTAATTATGGAATAGATCTCAGGCTGTTCAGTGGGAACATGTATAGTCCATCTTTAAGTCAGCCATGGCAGACTTTCCTTAAGAATCCGTTCTAGGACCAATTTTATTCAACATATTTTTTAATAACGTGCATGAACACCTGCCCAATGCTACTTTAATTCACTGTTATGATGCTGCCATAGTTACCTGCTCAGTCAGATCCTGAAGTCAATGTCAAGCCATTACACAGGGAAGTATTACTTAACATTGAGAAATGCCTATCAGATTCAAACCTGCTACTAAATCCTAAAAATACTAAGCTTACCCTGTTTACCCCAATACCAGTCGAACAAAATCTGTACAGCATTATTATTTTTCAGCTTCAAACAACCAAACTGAGCAAAAATCAAAAATCAAATTGGAAAGTATTACTGTTAGCCGACATCTAAAGTTTGATCAAGATGCACACTGTGTTGTTTCTAAGACTCATAAAAATGTTTGTATGGTGTACATAGCCAAACAATTTTCAATAAAATGTGCTCTCCTCTCTAATGCCAAAGCACTCTTTCTTCCAGCTCTGCTGTACATTTCATCTATACTTATCATTCACAAAAAATATGTCTCTAACAGAACCCATCACTCTTTGGTATTAATTAAACTTGACTGCCTTAGTCTACAAAATCATTTAATTTTTCATACAGTAAAAATTATTCAGAGCATTGTTTACAAACTAAACAAATATCAACCTTCACAAGAACTTGTCTAAATTTATATTCTAACTAGGCCTCTTAGATCATAACGAGAATTTATATTTACCACTTCCAAATCAACCATGCAGGCGACTGACTATGCTCAGTATTCATGAGTACGTTTTATGCATCTTCTAAAGTCCTACTTAAGCAAAAACAATGTCACTGCATGCAGCACCAATATTACAAACTAGGTTTTGAATGTTTTCTACCAAAATTAAGACTGAAAATACATATCCTATCTGTTAATCCCATGCAATCCTATCAAACTAAATCCTTTTTCCTCCATCTACATTAACATACATACCTACCTCTTGTCCCACTGCTTACCTCTTACTGTTTTCTTATTTAACATTCAAATCAACTATACTTTTCTTGGTGTCATAAATCTCACTTACAGTGGTGCTCCTTTTCTGCTTAACTTTGAGTCATAAAAGTTCTTCTACTTCTCAATTGCTCTTTTCCAAGATAAATGAGCACAATTTCAATTGTCAGAAATTGCACATACAAATTGTAAGTTGCATTTTATATATTAACACTTTATTTCTATTTCTAGAATTGTATAATTATCTGTACTATTTATAACTCTTGCTTTATCTTTGTGTGTAATTTTTTAAATGTTTATTGCATCTGAGATAATGCAAAATTATTGTTATTGCTTTTGTGTTTGTTATTCATATATGTATGCACTAGAGCTTTTCTCTTCATGGCGCTCTGATAGGGGGCCTGAGTATTGGCTCATTTGACCTGTCCCAGTTAACAAAGGAAATAAACAAAAACATCAGTCTTGGCCAGTTATTATATCATGAGATAAATTAGGTACAAAGCCTACAAGATGTAAAACTTTACTCGAGAGGCCGCATTTCCTACTTGTTTAGCAAGGCATTCCTTTTTTTTATCCTTGTATATACATCAGTTCATATTTCTGCTTACTAGTTGTTTATGATTGAAATCTGTTGTGCTTTCACCAAGGTAATACTATTTCATGAGTCCAGTAATTGTACTAACTCATCCCTGGCTACATGTCTTTATAAAGAACTACTTAGGTCTCTGTGTCTTACCCAGGTCCAAGTTTTTCAGGTAAGTACTGGAGCTGTGGACATCTCAAATGGTGGAGAGCTGGGTCATCAAACTGGACATCTGCTGCTGAAGGCTTAGCACATGTTGATTTGTGACAGCCCATCTTTCTTTATAACTGACCAGATGTCAATCAGTTCTCCAACAGGCTAACCAAATGCTGATACGTTCTTTCCTGAAGGGCAGTTCTAAATTATATTAACGCCCAAAACATTTCTCCATTTTTTTCTAGCAATACTCAGCATCCATAGTCAGTATGCACAATAATTAGTCTGACACACAGAGCCAGCTACACCCAAAGTAATTAGCAAGCTCTTTAGCACAGCACAGGTTTTTTCTGTAATATCATTTTTGCCCATATTCTTTACCAGTGTAGTATAAAGCATGGCTTGTGACAAACAAAGAAGTCCCTGGGATCAGTTTTGTTACTTAAAATTCAGATTTATTGACAAGTAAACACAATTCAGAAAATAAAAGAAGTTCTAATTAAACAAGTCATTCCGAACTTCAACATAAAAACGTTCATATTTCAGGCAGAATTTTTCTTAGTACAGCAGACTTTTACACTTGAATGTGATGTTACTTTTTAAGTAGGACTCTGGTAGAAAAACTGGTAAAAACACAAAAGTAACAGAAACATCTAGGCAGCACAGTAACTCTTTCCCAATTTCCAACAACAGGCAACAATCAGTTTGACCTTTAGTTTTAGAATTAAGGAACAACAAAATATAATCTAATTTAAATACCTCTGGCTAGAGCTGTTTATTTATGTATTTACATTTATTAACAGGCATATGAGCTGGTCACGTGATCCCCTTAAATCATGTTCTAAAGCATAAGGCAAAGATTCATACATGCATCATTCATATACTCAAAGGAGCCATACAATATATTAAATACTCAGCAGTATGTAAACATTATATCACAGCTCTCCCTTATTTCTTCTAACATCTTTGCCCTTGCATCTGAGTTAATTTCCTATATGGGTTCATACCATACTTGTCAACCTCTTAGAGCAAGAAATCTAGACAAAGCCATAGTTAATGGGGGGACAAAGACCCAAAAAATAGGGACACTTTTTAAATATTGCTCTGACAGACTCAGAAAGTTGCTACAATAACATGTTTTGCATCAGCATGAATTTTAAGAAGGGTATGAAGTCTGAAACTCAAATGTCTGTCATTATTTTATGACTTCAACCCTCAATGATCTGCCAGTGATTTGCCAGGAAACCACAATTTTATTGAGAAACAGGCCAACAGTATGAGGCAAAAATGCGGACATTCTGTGAAAATCTGTACAGTTGAGAGGTATGGCCCACATACCTCTAAACTACTTTTCTAGGCCACCATATTTAAAGTGACCAGAGTGAGCACTCAAAAGAGCATTTAAAAAAACTGATCTAAAATGTTCGAATAAGCAAAAAAAAAAATTTTTTTAAATATTTTTTCCCTGAACTCCCACACCCCCTACTAACTATATATACTAACTCCAAGATGATACTATAGCAGAGTAAGAGCACATTCTTGCACTCCGCTGTAGAGTGATCTCACATGAAAAGCTACCTGCAGCAGAAAAACAGTGTCTGCTCTTATGAATGGTTGATAATAGCTATTATACTCATATGTATATATCTGTATCTGTATCTATATCTATATCTATATCTATATCTATATCTATATCTATATCCACACACATATACAGAAAACCAATAGACCAGTAGACATAGTTATTAAGCTCAATGAAAGAAATAGACTGCATTAGGTCAATAAAACCCAAAAAGTTAGATGTCTGATAAAACAAGTGAATACAGTAATTAGGACTGTTCATAGAAACCCATGAGATATAACAGAAGTAAACAGGATATATTACTGTGCAGCTAAATTAATAACTGATAAAGTTTTACCACAGGAACACAGGGTAGTGAGGGAAAGGAAGGGGAGAAAAAATCAAATACCATCATGAAAATATCGAATAGAGAAACTTATAAAGCAATTAAGACAAGAATTGTAACTGTTAGGAGACCATTGAAGTGGGAACAGATCAACAGAAATACTAAGAAAGATAGATGTGATAAAAGCAATGTGCTGTATTAGAACAGACCAGGATCTATCATGCACTATCGCAAATAACAAACTAAAAATTTCAGCACAGGTGGCAAAACTTAGAAGATACGCAGATAAATATAAAGGAAAAGTACAAAATATGCAATTTATTGATGACCCAAAAAGGTTTTACAGAGAATTGCGAAACAAGGTAAAAGGAACTGAAAGTCCACCAAAAAAAGAAGAAACAGATTTTGGAGAAGTATTTATGAAGATCCTGTGGAACATAACAAAGATGCTAAATGGATCGTAGAAGTAAAAGAAAGAATAAGAAGTTTAAAGGTACAGGATATACAATGGGATGAAGTAACAGCCAGAGAGATTGAAACAAAGTTAAGAAAAGTCTCTAATTGGAAAACCCCAGACCCAAATGGACCACCTAACTTTTGGGTAAAAGTATTAACATCTTTGCATGAAGATTTAGCCATGAGTAAGAACTATTTATATGCACACCCTGAACATACATTAACCTGGCTAACAACAGGAAAAACAATGCTCCTACTTAAGAGTGAACCTCTAAGCTAACCTAAAAATTATAGACCAATAACTTGCCTTTCAATGACATATAAACTACACATGGGAATTGATGCTGACAGAGTTTATAGTCATTTAGAAGACACTCAATTGTGGCAGTAGAACAAAAGGGCAATAAAAGAAAGTCATATGGAACAAAGAATCCTTTGTTGTTAAATAAAGTCATAGTGGAGAACTATAAAAAGTTGAAGACTCTAAGTGTGGCATGGATTGAGTACAAAAAAGCATTTGATAGTATCCCACACTCATGGATAAATGAGTGCTTAAAAATGTATAAGATATACCCAACACTGTTTGACTACATTACAGTGACCATGAAACAGTGGCAGACTACTTTGCAATTAAGCCATGATAAAGGACAAATGATTATCCAGGGGATAAAAATTCAAAGGGGGATATCCCAGGGTGACTCTCTGTCACTGTTGCTGTTCTGCCTTGCCCTTAACCCATTATGCTGTCTAATTAACAGCTTAGGCCGTGGCTATAATTTGGCTCCTAGAAAACAACAAAGTGTAAAGACTTATCTTCTCTTTGTTGATGATTTAAAACTGTATAGCTCATCAGATGAGGAACTGAAAGCACAACTGCAGGTTGGCAAAACTTTTCAGATGATATAAGAATGTCATTTGACTTGCTAAATTTGCAAAATCAACCTTTAAAGCAGGAATTTGGGACAAGAATGTGATATAAAAGAACTTGAGCATGAGGGAGTGTATCAATATGTGGGAATTGAAGGATCAACAATAAAACATGAACATATGTGAATAAAAATTAGTAAGGAATATTGTAGAAGACTTAAATTAATCCTGAAAACAGTGTTGACATCTAGGAACAAAATCCAAGCTATAAATCAATTTGCTCTTCCTGTCCTAACTTACAGTTTTGGAGTGACTTACTGGCCCCAAAACGTTTTGGATATATTAGATAGGAAAACAAGAAGGATGCTTCATGCTCACCAAATGATTTATAAAACATCAGTGCATACCAAGATTATATATTCCCCATTCCGAAGGAGGGATGGGCCTCCTTGAAACTGACTACATGTATAGATCCGCAGTCGTGGGACTCCACACATATCTGCTGACCTCACAACATCAAAATGAAGTGAAAGTTCTAAAACATGAAGAGAATAAATCTAAGATGGTTTCCCCTGCTTAGGCTAGCAGAAGCATATCAGCATCAAGTGGGAATGGAAATCAAACAAGATGTAGATAAAAATCAGGCAGCAACTGAATGTGCAAAAAAACAAAAGAAAGAATATAAGGTGAGGGACCAGATGAGAAGGCAAGAAATGTGGAAAATGCATAAATATAGTTGCAAGTATAGAAAACTTCTGGAAAAACTTCATGTTGATCAGGAACAAATGCAGAAATGGCTAAGGAGAGGTGAATGCAAACCAAGAGATGAAAGGTTAATATTGGCAGCCCAAGATAGTGGGCTAAATATGTGCTGGTTTTCAAAGTCCATTAAACACGTGGGAGCAAAAAACAAATGTAGGTATTGTAAAACTGAATTGGAAGCAGTCACACACCTCGTTGCTGCTTGTGATATACTATTGGCAGATGGACATTATCCTGAAAAGCTTAATAATGTGACTGTTGCACTATGGATTGTGCAAACATTATGGTACTGAAGTTGCTGAAAAACACTGGAAACATGAGCCACAAAGCATCATAGAAAATGATGAAGTTTATATCATATGGGATCACCAGTTAGCAACAGTTCAAAAGATAGATGCTAAAAAAAACGGATATAGTGGTCCATGAAAAGAAGACAAAAGTAGCATTGATCATTGAAATCACCACACCCAGTGACTACAGTGTGTTGCATACAGAGAGACACAAAGTCATAAAATACCAGGATCTGCAGGCAGAAATGAGAGCAAAGTGGAAGAAAGATACCCAGACAGTTCCAATAGTAGTAGGAGCAATGGGTCTTTTAAAAAATAATCTAATTAGATATGTTACCAATAATCTAATTAGATATGTTACCAATCCATGTAACTCCATACGAATTGCAGAAGGAGTAATTACTGGGCACATTGCAGGTGCTGCAAAGAGCACTTTTGGCTGACATGAAAGACTGAAACAATACTAATTCCGTGAACTTTAATCATACTTTGACTTAAGAATGAGGTCCATTCCCATCAGGGTATTAAAAATCCAAAATATTTGGAGAAATTAAAGGGAAAAACCAAAAGAGCAGTTATCCTGAAGAATCATAGAAGGGTACAAGAGAGGCATAAGCTCTCCTGCACTGGATTGTTTGGGGGAGACAGTGACCCTCCCTCCAACTTAAACAAAGTAGATCAATTTCTCATTCAGTTTTCAATGTATGATCATATAGGCTTTAGTCATTGTTTTTGCAGACGACAATGAAGTAAATCATATTATAGCTTTAGACAGAGAGCCAGACAGATAGATATACAAATATCTAGATAGATGGATGTGTAGATAGATAGATAGATAGATACATAGATAGAGAGATAGATAGATAGACAGATAGTAAAGTCAGAGATAATATATCATACCCTTGCTGCTCTACAGGTCAGGTATTACAAAGGCAGTAGGCTTAAACTTTCATTTATTCACTCTGCCTTTCTCAAACAGGTAGAACTTAAAGAGATAACACGACGTATCTTGAATGATCCAGTAATGTACTCTGAGAAATTCAGCAGTGACTGTAAGGCAGTCTGTGAAGGCCTCATGGTTAAGGATCCTGCCAAGAGACTTGGGTTCAAGGATGGTTACTGCACAGATATAAAGAATCAACCATTCTTTCAGAAAATCAACTGGGGTCGGCTGGAGGCAGGTAAGGGAATTGTTTACTTTCATGTTGGAGCTCGTATAATGAGAAGTGATGTAGAAAGGTGTTTGTGCATTGACTTTATAATATGTAAAAAGTAGCACAGTGCTACAATGTACGAATAATATTTAATCTCACTATTATCTGTAGACCATCTATATTTTTACATAAATATTTTTTACTGTGTTTGACACTAAGGACCAATGTAGTCTATGTCATTATTCTTAGTTGATAAGAGTGTTTAATTCTTCTAAAATGGTAATGGTCAGGGCAGGCATTTTATTGATCACGCATTGTATCACTGTGAATGAATGTTCAAAATGGCTGATCTCCATTATCGTAACTAGGGTGGGACCAAATGGGTGGCTGTTCTAGGTGCAAACTGTCTGTCATGTGACATGCCAAGCAGTGCTGAGGAGATGCTGATTGAGTACAGGCTAGTTGCTACAATTTCAGTGGCTGGTAAAACATTTTTAGGGTGTTTCAGTCTGGGATCTTGGCACCCGACACATTTTGAAAAATTAAACCCGATGGTCCATCAGAACATCAAAACATCTATCCAGAGGGGTTTCTTGTAGGACCTACCCAACCCCCCTCTGTTGTGGTAACATGGTATGATCTGGGTGGGCATGTAGTCTGAGTGTCATATCAACCCATATCTGCAGCAGCTCAGCCAGGCCCACTATCCACCTTTTCACCCATGCCTCCTTTCTAGTGATGGCCCAGCCTCCACCAAGAATTGTCATAAGGAGGCACCCAGGCACCACCCTCCCCCGGGATTAGCAAACTTATCCATTCAACTGCTGCTCCTCTATCAGTCACCCATGCTAGTAAGTGAACCTGTGTCACCTGGGAATTAGCCAGGATTTTTTTCTTTACACCACCAGAGCAGCTTATCTGCTGTAAACTTGGTGTGTTTGCAGACATAAGTGCTCTGTTGTATTCGGTTGTGGCACAACAAAATTGCCTTGAACTCTGCTTATGGTTTTGTCTTGAAAAACATTCTCACAACATCTGTGCAGTGGGTCTGTGGAATACACAATGCAGTACTTAAATCTATACTACAGTAGTAACAGTCCTAGTTCCTTCTACCTATTCCTCGGACAAGTACTCCCTCGTGTTTGCCTGTGTGTGCTGCACTCTTTTTTTTTTTTTTTTTTTTGTGCAGAAGTTTGCAGCACTCACTAGTGACATTGGAATTAACATTTCTAGTTGTCATTGTCTGTTGTGTATTTTTGCACTGTAGCCATACCTCTGTTAGAACTCTAGACAAAGCCTGACATAATGGGGGACAAAGGCCCAAAAATAGGCACATATTTTAAATTTTGTTCTTACAAACATGGAAACTTGCTAGAATGTCTTTCGGCTTTTCCCGGTTAGGGGTCTCCACAGCAGAACTCCAGTCCGCTAATGATTGGCAGTGGATTTTTACAGTGCTGAGGTGCCAGCCCTGATGCCCAACCTTCAAAGAAGGCACACCCATTCACGCACTTACCTACCTGCATGTCTTTAAATGTCACTCGACCATGGGGAGGACATGCAGGCTCCACACAGAAGCCGCTCCAGCCGAGGAAACTTGCTAGAATGACAGGATTTATGTTAATGTGTATTTCTGAAGGATTTGAAGTCTGAAACTCAAATACATCATTATTTAGTGACTTCAATCCTCAGATCATTCCAATAATTTGCCAGAAAAACACAATTTTTTTGAGGAACAGACCAAAAATATGAGGTCAATATCTGGACATTCTGCAAAAATCTGGACAGTTGAGAGGTATGATTAGCTGATTGTTTACTGTTGTGCAATATGCTATCCTTGTTGTAACTAATTGTTTAATGCAGTTTTATATTGTATCCTTGCAATAATAATATCACAGAGATTCTACTTTCTTGCACCATATTTAATATGGTGGAATCTGAATCCGCTGTTGATTTCTTGAGTAATGTGTCAAGGCATCCACATCTGTGGTACATTACATCTCTTGTAAATCATTGTCCTGTGTATTATCTGAATGTAATTTTATTAAGTTTTGCCTGTTGTGTTAACTGCCTTATGAAGTTAGGAGTCAGTTGCATGGATATATTCTGGAATATTGTACTTTGGCAGCCATCACTCCTGTTTAGTCATATACTAATAAATTGATAACTGCATTTGATTATTCTTGCCTGCTGCTCAAGCACTCTTACACTATTACTTTATTGACCCTCACTTAGCTTATTTTGCTGCAAAGTGCACACCTTACTGTTCAGTGGTGCCTTATAGTACTGTATTGCATTGTGCTGCACTACACTGAGGTCTGTTGAGGTGTATTGAGCTGTAGCATATTGTGCCTTTTAATATTGTACTGCATTGTGCTGCACTACACTGAGGTCTGTTGAGGTGTATTGAGCTGTAGCATATTGTGCCTTTTAATATTGTACTGTATTGTGCTATATTCTACTGGGCTGCACTGTTTTTTTGTTTTGTAACTGTCCTGACTGTGCTGCATTGTATTGGGTTTGCACGCTTTTGTACTGTTTTGCAGCTGTTTTTAATGTCCCCTCATATATTGCATAACTACTGCATTGTGCTCTAGTGTACTGTGTTGCACTATTTTTGCACCATTTTGTACTATTTCTCTGTCCCTTTATATATCATGTCACTCCCCCTCCAATCTGGATAGACCAAGAGAAATAAGTCTCCATAATATTACACAACATATGTCACTAGATCTTTCTTGATCAACCATGGGTCCTTAGTCTATCTCTGCCCCGTCTGTTGACAGCTTTCTAACATAAGGCACCCTCAGTCAGTCTACAGACTTCACTTGCTTGCCTACAGCCATTTTCTGTTGCCAAATAATTTTATTTATTTTATTTATTATTTTACATTTGTTGACTGGGATTGTCCGACTGAGCTGAACAGCCCTTTTTCAGTGGAGGCAAAATACTAATAATAATAATAATAATAATGAATCTAAAATAAAAGATACACATGCTTACTATCACTAGAAGAAAAACCTGTTCATACGGAGTGGTCACTAGTACCAATATTAACACCGCATCAATATATCGCAAGACAGACATAACTTTCCTGTGTTGAGATGCTTAAAAAATACTTCCAAAACCACAATTACCTCCTAGGCATGGCACTGTAGATGTTTGTACCTCAGCCTAGCAATAACATGCAGTCTGTACACACATAACTTCTACCACCGCCATCACAGATGAGAGTCACCAGAATGATTCAGTAAAAGCCTTTTAAGTGACAAGAGCAGTACATTACTATTGCCATGGCAATATACATGTTAGACATGATTCCTAATTGTGTCACATTAACGAACCACTCGCAAAGCAGAGAAAAAGTAGGGTAACATTCAGATGTCCTTCCTTATCACTGTTGCAGTATTTTTCACTTTAGGGATCTCCTGCCAAGGATTGCCCAATGTCTGGCCAGAATACCAAAGCCTTCAGCACTTATTGATGCCATATGTCACATGCATGCTCCCCATGCATAGTGTAGGGCATAAGGGTGATGTATGGATGCAAGCACTCAGAACTTCTTTGTTGCCAGTTCAAACGCCATTATCACTTGCCCTTTTCTGTGCTGGTTACCAAGAAGTTTTTCAGATAAGTCCACTGTTGTGGTTTCTTCCCATCCCTTTCTTATTTGTTTGTTGTGTTCATGTCACCCAGAAAGGGAAAATGTCAGTGTGGAAGGCAGATTCCCCATAAAGACTGACACAACCATTGTTGACATTGTTTAGCTGCTTCCCATGATCCTACACAGTGTTTTACCTACCAGGTGTTAGTGCCTAAAATCCTCTGCAGTCACCTCTTCTCTTTGTCCGTATATCTGGAGAACCAGTGTCTTAAAGTTGTTGGCTCAGAGTGCTGTGGTGTAATCCTCCCATCCTGAGGGCCAGCCCACTGTGAAGAAAAAGGTCAAAAAAGTCAGGCCTATCCAGCCTCCACTAGACATCTCCCTAGAGGCTGGTGAAAGCCATGAAGACCATCCACAGCTTGCTTCAGATTCTTCTGCCACAACCTCATTGGAGAATGGCATGTATCTGGCTTCTAACACATCCTCTGAGACTTCTCAAACATCTGTACCTGTTGTTGAGGGGGAACCTCAGCTGATAATATCGGAAGGACCAAGGGGGATTACTTAGATTTTAGTGAGGGAAGAAATTTCTACAGTTATTACAAAATCGCCTCAGGGGTCTGACCCTCTGAAGATGCTTTGTGCTGACATCCCTCAGAAGAAGAAATGAAAAACAAAGTATATTTCCCCTGTTCTGAAAGATCCACAACATGACTGAGAGGATTTCACTTGTGATGTATTTAATGCTTTGATGGCCTGGACTCTACCTCAAGGGGTCTCTCTTCCTCTCCCTCCTGCTCTTCCACTCCAGTCAAGAGGCCTAGGGAATTGGATTCCTCAGATGAGGATCTGAACTCAGGGGAATAATTCCTAGCTTAATCTTCCCAAGTCCCTTTCTCCTTGTACTATGGTTCAGAGGAGGAGGAGGATTCCTTAAGTCCAGACTCCTTTTTGGAAAAGCTCTCTTTTGGGGATGCCATTGCCCACTTGATGGACTATTTTGAGTCAAATTGTTCCCAGGTATCTGATATTCAACAAAGGTATTATGAGCTCCTACAGATGTAATCTGCCAAACCATCTCTTGTTCCTCCTGTTCTAGCTGCCCTTTAAGATATCTTTTCATCAGGTTCTGTAGCCCCTGACTCAGCCTTCTGCACTGAAAAAAAAGCTGGATAGGTTCTACAAGATCAATGAGGGATGCAAATTTCTTTATAAATTCCCTTCTGCTGAGCCTTCTGTAGTGTCAGTCTCTTCTGACAAGTCATCCAAGTTGTTGCCCTCCACCAAGCTGCTGCCTTCTGATAAGTATAGTAGGGTCATGGAAAGGTTAGGCATGAAAGTTAACACTGTCACCAGTTTGACCCTTAGGGCTATTAATTGACAGACTCATACGATCAGATATGTTTTAGCACTTCTTTCTCAGGTTTCTAATATGGTTTCTGACCTTCCTGACTCTGAGGGAAAGGCATTGGCTTTTCGCTGCTGGGCTCCACTTTGCAAGTTGCTGGCTTCTCAGTCAAATTCAGCTACGATGCAGCTGATGACTCTTCCAGGGCTGCTGCCCTTGGTTCAGTCATGAGGCATTACTCTTGGCTTCATGTTTAGACTTTGTCTGATGACATCAAGGACAAACTTTTGGATACTCCTTTGGATTAATAAAGTGTTTCTGGTTTTGATGCTGCTGACGTTTTTAAATCCTTCCTGGACATGGGCAAAACTTTACAGGAGCTGAAACATATGTTTGTTTCTCCTATTACTAAGTTTCAGAGGAACTATCCTTCCAAGTCTACCTTTGTTTGTAGGAAAGCGCACCCTCCTTCTAAGGGTAAGAAGGGTTCTAGGCATGCTCCTCCAGCTGAGTCTGCCCAGACTCCTAATTCCCAGAGACAGTCTTTTCAGGACAAGCCTTGTTCTATTTGACAGTTTGATGTCCACTCCCGTATGTCACGTTCCCTTGTCTCTCTGCCTTTCAATGTCTCTTCCAAATTGGCTATGAATAACCTTGGACTCTTGTTCTTATCTGTCAGGGATATTTCATGGTTTGGAAGTCCCTTGCCCACTTTTCAGGCATTCCTCATCCTCCTTGGTAACAGCTCTCTCATTTATCAGAGGTTCTTCACTCTGTTTTGGATCAGGACACCATCCAAGCTGTGCCTCCAAACCATGTAGGGAAAGGATTTTATTCCAGAATATTTTTGGTCCCATGAAAGCTGTGTATATGAAGACCAATTTTGGATTTTTCTTCACTTAACACCTTTTTCAAGATTCCTTCCTTTTGGATGTTATCTCTTCAGACATTGTTTCCTTTTCTACTTCTGCAGGCCTTTTTGATGTCTCTGGATCTCATGGATTCCTAATTTCACATCCCCATACATCCTCTTTTCAGGAAACTTTTATATTTCTCTGTCTCTTCTTTGCATTTTCAGTTCTCTGCTTTGTCCTTTGGCCTCTCTACTGCCCTAAGGGTATTCACCAAATGCCTCATTCCTGTCATTGCTTTTTGCAGGATTTGAGGTATTCAGATTTTTCTGTATCTAGATAATCTGCTTATTCAAGCTCCTTCTCCCAGCAGTCTACTTCATGAACTCAGCTTTGCTACTTGTCTGTTTTGCAGTCTGGGGTTCACCATACACCTCCAGAAATCCATTCTGACACCTTCCCAGGATCATATTTTCCTCTGCTGTACGCTTCAGATAGTTCCCATGTTGACATCTCTGCCTACCCCCAGGTTCTGTCTCTGATAACCTTTTTCCATTTGCTTCTTCCTCTGGCATCTACCATGGCCAGGGAATTTTCTCAGGGTCCTGTGTTTCATGGCTTTCACCATACCGATGCTCCTTCTCACCAGGCTCCATATGAGGGAATTTCAGTGGTATCTTGAATTGGTTTCTTTAACATTGCCACTCCCTAGAGTTCCTGGTACCTTTTCTTTCCTGTCTCAAGCTCATCATCAGAGGTCAGACCATATCAACATGAAGGAGATGAGGTCTCTGCTTCTGGTTCTACAGGCTTTATATTCCCTCTTTCATCCTGGGCCCTACAAAGTTTTCACAGACAATACCACAATTATGCCAACAAGCAGGAGGCACAAGGTCCTATCTTCTGTGCAGACTAGCTCTTCAGGTCCGGGATCTAGCTATCCAGTATCAAGTGACTTTTCAGGCAGATTATATTCCCTCAGAGCACAATCTAGTGGCAGACTTTTTTAGCAGGTCTAGCACACAAGCTCATGAATGGATGCTTCACAGATATGTTCTTCAACATTGCTCACTTGTGGGTATTCCTCAGGTAGAACTTTTCATCTCCCCTTTCAACAGACAACTTCCTCTGTTCAGTGCCAGAGTCCCAAGTTGTCTGGCTTGGAAAGTGGATGCCCTGTCTTTTCCTTGGAAGGGGATATTTCTGTACACCCCCACCTTCATCTTTTACCATGAGTTCTGCACAAGATCAGGCATGACTCTACCAAAATATTGCTGGTGCCTCGTTTTTGGCCCTGACAGCATTAGTTCCACCTTGTTTGTAACTTAGACAAGGATAGTCACCAAAAGTTACCTCACCGGGTGGTTTTTCTCACACAAGACAAGGGGTCTCATATCCATCCTCATTTGTCCATCCTTTAAATGACACTAGGTGATTGGTCTTTGATCTCTTTTAGGTACTTCTTTTCTGAGGATGTCCTTTGGGTCCTCCAGGAGGCCTGGAAAACCACTACCAGAAAATCATGTATGGCCAAATGGAAAAGATTTTCTTTGTTTCTCTGGTTCTATCCTATTTGTGTGAACTGCTCCATGCTGGGTTGGCATATTGTTCAGTTAAAGCTCACCTGTCAGCAATTTCTGCTTGTCTGCATTTGACTCCTTATCTGGCCTCTAGGTTTAAGATCAAGCAATTCCTTAAAGGTGCCCTTTGTATCTAGCCTTCCAGAAAGCATATTCTTCATTCTTGGGACCTCAATTTTGTACTTAAAAATTGACACAGGCTGCATTTGAAACTGCTTTCTCAGCTTCCTTACAACACTACACTTGGGAAAACTGTTCTTCTTTTAGCCCTAACTTTAGCCAAGAGAGAGTCTGAATTCCAGGCTCTCATGACTATACCTGTCTTTTTAGTTTTTCATAGAGACAGGGTGTATTTTCATACTAATCCTCCTTCCATACTCAAGGTGATCAATGAGTTGTCCCTTTACCACTCTAGTCATCCACCTTCCTTTTTTCCTTCTCCGCAGTCTGCCAGTGGATTGGATTTGCATAGGAAGTTCAGATATTATTTAGACAAAACATAAGTTATTCACAAATCTGAGCAGCTTTTTGTTTCTTTTCATCTGGGACTTTGGATTTGGCTGTTTCTAAGCAAACCTCCTCCTGGATTTCTGAGGCCTTGCCTTCTGTTGTTCTTTTCATGGCAGATATCTCTCCCTGTCTGTAAAGGCACATTCTACTAGGACAGTTGCCTCCACTGGTGCTTTCTTCAAGGGTCTGGATACCAATTCTAATCTTGAGGCTGCTACTTGGTCCTCTGTTCAGTCTTTCACTAAACATTACAAGTTGGATGTCATTTCCAGTGCCAGGGCAGGTTTTACCAGGGTTATTCTGCATGGGTTTGTGGTGTGTTTTTTCTGTGCCTTCTTCCTCCCAGCCTTCCTCTTAGCTTTTGTACTCTCTCCTTAGTGATGAATACTGCAACAGTGATATAGGAGGATATAGTACACTTATGTAAACTCTTACCATAACTATAGATGCTCTGCTTTTCACACCTGCAGTATTTGCTCCCTCATTGCTCTTTGCTTTGCCTCTTGCCCTATCTTCTTTTTCCCACCTTGCTGAGTGGCCCATTCTCCCTTTTTCCTTGTTTATTTTTCCTGTTGGATGCATATGTTCCTCCTTGTCCCTCAAGGTGTTCTGTTCCTCCTGGAACTTTCTCATTTCTGAGATCTTGCATCTGTAGATCATCTTTATGCCCTACATAATGTGTGGGGAGCATACATGGGACATATGGCACCTATAAGAGCTTAAGGCTTTGGTATATTGGCTGGATATTGGGCTATCCTTGGCAAGAGATCCCATTAGTGAAGAATACTATAAAGTGAAGAGTAGGGCATATACTGTTTTGAAGATTTTACTCAACTCTGCTTTCCATCTCAAATGCTAAAATTTCTCACATTACCAGGACATTTCTGTCCCTTCATTCCAAGTATGAATATGACATGGTCATACAATGTTAGCCCAACAGCTTTACACTCACAGTGAATTATGGTACAGACTTATTCTTAAGTGGGCAATTCTGCACATTTATATTAAAAGTACACTATTACTACATAGAGATTCACAATATATATCCATGTATTTAAGAGCTTCAATTCACTTACCTCTACACCTACCATCACAGAGAAGGATTCCAGAATATAATTGAAAGATAATTAGCTTTAATAATGAGCTTACTTGTTAGTGCCATTGAAAGGGGGAGGACCAATGCGCATCAGCCTGGGGCAGCTGGAAGTCAGTCCCATCTGCTTTTCCAGGAATAGCCTGTACCTGTCTCCTAAGGGCTTTTGCATACTGCCAAAGACATTCTCCAATCTATGTAGTGCTATTTTTAGTCAATGTCTATTTACTCAGGCTACCAAACTAGTAAATACAAATTCCAGTTTGGCAAATATCTTTATAATGTTACTCAGGGCTAGGAGCTGAAATAAGAAAATGTTCTCAAGTCCTTGGATATTTGTGTTGTCACTGAAACCCGGCACATTGTAGCAGCAGCACTCTCTCTTTACCTCACTTTTCTGCCTTTCACTCATTTAGCCCAGCAAACACAACTGGTTTATGATGTGGAAAAGTAGGTGTTTGGCATAATGGTTAAGGTATTTACCTTACAGACACAAGGTGCAGGGTTTGATTCTCACATGGGGTAATCAGCTAGGCTTAAAATGGCCCACAAGGGCAGTTAGCCTAGTACTAATCTATGACCCTATAAACCTACATATGTGTCTTACCCAAGATGTCATCATCTGTAGACTAATTGACCTGGACAGTGATCTCAGCCTCCTTCAACATCATTTCACATCCTAGCTAACTGCAGGATGCTATCCATGATGTCATCAAATTATATAAAATATCTTAATAAACTAGATTCCTTCCCCATCAAACCAAATACCTCCTTTATATGACACTTTAATTATTACTCCATAAATCGAGACACCTATACCTCTACATATAAATATGATCAGTGATTCCATGACTTTGTTGATGCAGACTACCTTGAACAAATAATACCCGTCCTCACTACAGGCACAACCATACTCATCTTTATCCTCACTAGCATTGTCTCTGTCCGATCCTTTCCATTGTCAAACCCTCATTGGTCAAATGCAATCACTATGCTGTTTTCTTGCATATACAGTCTCAGTACAGGTCAGATCCCCCAGCTATCTTTTGAGACTTCTCTAAGGCTAGTTTCCTTATGCTTGGTAATGACTTGAGAAGATTCAACACCCCCTTTATGAACCTGTAGATAGTACTGTCACTTTTACCCAAAGTTTATACTCTTATGTCAACTCTTGCATACAGGCTCATGTTCCTATTTGATATAAATACACCAAGTTTTGAAACAAAACCTTCTGCTGAAAGTCAACTGCAAATGAACTTTGCAGTAAAAAAATTCATAGCCCTAAATAACAAAACAAAACATCTGCATGCTAAAATACCCATCAGTGACCAAGCCTATCTCCAATGCCACCACCCACTCAAACAATGAGGATATAGCTGACCTACTTGTTGATAATCCAGCTGCAATTTTTCTCCTCTGTCACCTTCAAATTTTTCAGTGCAAAACATCCAGTCAGTACACCCCAGTAATCACCCCTGAACATATAATAAAAGCATTTAACAAGACAAAAAGCAGTAGATTAGGATTACTTTGTCAAAACAGATTATGTAAATTTAACTAAGGCTTTTAACACTATCCACCATTCTGGAAGTATAAAGAAACCATCCAACTCAATATAAAACCCTATTTAACCTGAGTATTAGTAGTATTACAATGTTCCCTGACCATTCAAGCATAGTGGTTTCCTTCAGTTTACCCGTTTACATTGTAAAATTCAATTTTACCCATGCTATCAGGGAAATACAATGCATTCAAATTATTCAGACAATATAAGATATCCTTCTAAGAAATGTATTCCTTTGTATATAATACTATGGAGAAACAAGACTGTTATTTCCTGTCATTAAAGATTTTGGAAATGTATACAAATGTTGTCTATATAAAAAGTTCAAAAAGTGCAAATGTGTTTGGCCCAAGTAGGAATACATTAGAATGAGATCTGAGTTTGGTGCATGAGAGACTGGAAGATGTGTATCTGCAAGGAGGGGTGCATGTTAGACTTGTAAATTGAGGACGTAACACCAGAACAAAGAGAGTAAAGCTGATAGATCAATTAACACATGTAGGAAAAGGGCTAAACTGTTCAAATAAAATCAGAAGGCTGTGCCACTTATTTGACTTTGTGACAATGGAAGATAGTTTAGAAAGATTAAAGTAAATTAAATTTACAGATAAAGCATATTAAGGTGAATGAAGATCAGTGTTGACAATCTGAAAAGAGATCTCATTGTTAATGGCTGACTATAATAAAGCACAGGAGGTTTGTGGAAGCATACCATTCTAAAATGAACATAGACATGATGAGAAGCAAATAATCTTTTTTATACTGGAAGTGCTAAATCATTTTTAACATCCAATTATCAGTATTTAAGTCGTATTAATGCCCATACACACACTAAGTAGCAGGCTGGAATTAGGCAAGTTTTGTCAAAACAAGTTAGACAATGTTTTTTTGGATTTTTTTTAACTTTATTTTTAATAGTATACCATTCCACAGATTTACCTGTAAACCCCCGGGAGTCAGTGTAAAAGCATCAGCTCAAACAAACAAGTATTATGGCAAGACAATAAAATATCCTTAAAAAGGCAAAATGATACTATGTAGCTTGTACTGATGAGGTGACTGTGTTTTGACTGCCCTTTTGTTCAGTCATATTGCCGTACCCTATTTATAAAAGTCTGATCCCAAGATTGCAAATATTATTACAAATCTTGACTCCTTCAAAGAAATTACTATCTGAAGCCACCATCCCTTCCATATGGAAAATATCCTATGTAATACCACTCCATAAAGGAGGCAGCTCCTTTGAACTGTCAAACTTTAGACCCATAGCCATTCTGTCACCACTGGCTAAAATTATGGAAAAGTGTGTCCATAACAACTTATGCTTTATCTTACTCAGAATAAACTGCTGGCTATTTCTCAGCATGGTTTTAGGCTAAACCACAGTACCACCTCAGCCCTCCTATCCTTCTCTAACACCATTAATCACAACTGAAATAATAGCAAGCTTTCCTCAGCCCTCTTTTTAGATCTCTCCAAGGCCTTCAGTATAGTCAACTACCAATTACTCATCCACACGCTTAAGGCATTGTCACTAAATAGCTGTGCACTTCAACGGTTTCAATCTTACCTGTGTGGTAGACAACAGAACATCCTATGGCAGGACAAACTATCAACCCATCTACCAGTTCCACTAGGTGTCCTCCAAAGCTCCATACTAGGAGCCCTTCTCTTCTCAATCTTTATTAATGACCTTCCCTCTCTCATCCCAAATGCTACCTGCATCCAATATGCCGATGACTCCACCTTAATTTGTTCTGCCACCTCCCTGACAGATCTAATGACATTAACCCAGAATAGTTTCAATATAGTTGAAAACTGGCTCTCTAACCATCAGCTGATATTAAATCCTAACAAAACAAAGTTGCTTCTCTTCTCACCCTCTTGTAAGTCTTCCTCATCACTTTTTACCATAAAATCTAATAATGGCACAATTATATTCCCAGGCGTGCAAACCAAACTCTTAGATGTCACAACAGACAAATCCCTCAAATTTGATATCCATGTCAATCAAACTATCAAAACCATTAACAAAAAACTTGGCTCCCTCTATAAGATCAAACCTTTCCTCACTCCATTTGCTAGGACTGCTATTGCTCATTCCTATTTACTCTACTCTTTTCTATGTCTCCCCCCTACTCACTAATTTGAACAAATCCACTCTTAGCAAACTATCTAGCTGTTATAACCATATTGCTATATTTGAAACAGGCACAGCTTATAGGACCCACCACTATCCCAACCTAAATCAACTGGGGTGGCTAGAATGGCCTAGCCTACTTCAGTAAAAACAGCTTATAATTGCCCATAAAGTTCTCAACCACCCTGACAAAACACCTGCACTTAGAAATATCATCAACTCCTGTAGCAACCTAAGGTCACTTCCATCTTCTAATAAAATGCTGGTTCAAACATCCAAAATTAACAACTCTGCTAGGGACTCTCTGTTCGCTAACTCTGTTGGCAAAACCTGGAACTCTCTACCTGCTGATCTTACTCTCGAACCCTCTCTTACTCAGTTCAAAAGAAATCTCAAGTTATAATTTAAAACTCATTGGATATGTCCTTGTTGAAAACCCAACTAGAACCTCCTCTATAGTCTCTGATATTGTTACCTTGCTTAGTCAATTTGTCAACACTGTTTTAAATATGTATAATATTTTACATGCTTGCTCAACTAGAGTCTATTAACTGTGTGTAATTTGTATCTTTTGTGTTTTTTTTACTCTATGTTCTAACTTGGAGCTTTTCTCCCTGGGCCTCCACTGAAAATGGACATGCATCCAGTTGGACTATCCTGGTTAACAAATATAAAATAAACAAAATAAATAAATAATAAATAAATAATCAGAGAGAAGACTTAATGGTGCCAGTCATAAATGACAAGTTAATAAAGAGAAGGCAGGACAAAGCTGGCAAGAGAATCATAATGACTTTTTAATAATTTCATCTGCATTTTTTAGGGGATAAGTAATATCAAAAAACGCAGGTAAAGTATGACTTTGAAATCATAGTCATCTGAACCAGCAAAACAAATGAATATACATAAATAAAAGACCACTATGTCTGTGAGGTATTAACTGGAAATTGTCCACTTTTATTAAGCATCTGTTGGGTTGTTTGTTTCTGATAACTTGTTGCAGTTAAACTCTTTTTTTCTAGAGGCTCCTTTAGCTGTTTAAAACTTTCATTTAAAGGCTCACTGCTGCTTTTCAGCTGTGAGAAACATTTCTGCAGTTTGTTTCTAAGTAGTGGGGATATTTGTAGCATTTCCATATTCAGGCTTGTATTTGGGCCTAGTGTTTGTGGAGGCTGTGTGTCTGAGCACATATTCAGGGACATCTTGGTTTAGCCAAAGCCATCAGACATTTCAGTGAGAGAGAATTGTTTGAGGTCATTGGCTGACTGAGGTCACCTGGACTACAGCTTAGACTAAGCACCTCATTGGTTCTTTTGAGATTTCTTTCTTAAAAGCTGTCTCAGGTTTCAACTTTCTGTTACCTAAGAAGTTCAGTTGTGAGTGTTCTGCCATTTCACACTGAGCTAATCGAAGGAAGGACACTGAGCAAGCTCAGAGCTATAATATATAACATTAAGTATCCTGTTTTTTGTTTATTTTGTTCATTTCTTTGTTATTTATAGCACTTTGTGTACTGTGCATTTTTCTAGCTAGTTTCACTGTGTGTGAGGTATTAACTGGAAATTGTCCACTTTTATTAAGCATCTGTTGGGTTGTTTGTTTTTGATAACTTGTTTCAGTTAAACTCTTTTTTCTAGCGGCTCCTTTAGCTGTTTAAAACTTTAATTTAAAGGCTCACTGCTGCTTTTCAGCTGTGAGAAACAGTTCTGCAGTTTGTTTCTCACCCTCCCTCCCTGCTGATATAGTGTTTTTATAGTTGGTGGCTTTGCAGTTGCCCACCCCTAGTGTAAATTTGATCTGGGACCCTCCTCCCAGTCCAGTGTCATTACCTCATTCTACCCAGTACAGGGAGAACATTTGAGAAGGCCAATCAGCTTAGTTTCTGCTACTCCTTTCTCTCTTTCCACTAAAAAAAAAAACAAACAAAAAAAAACAACTTTTTCTAAGCTTGTTTCCTGCCTTTCCTGTGGGTAGTCTAGCCTGGATATAGATTTTCTGTGTCCAGGACTATTTGTAGGCTTCTAGGGCCCAAGCCTTTCTGTGTTGGAGGGAAGCCTTCTAGCTTAATTTTGTTTCTTAGAACTAGCCAGTTTTTTTGTTTCAGCACTTGTTCAGAACTTTTGTAAGCACTAAATAAGCTACAAATTACTACAGCACTCAACTTTCCTCACTGTCTAGAGGAAAACAGTTTCTAGTACTTAACAAATAAGCACCTATCCAGGCATGATTAAGGGTCAGCCCCCGGTGTTTTCTCCTGTCTACCTGATGAATCTGGGCATCTTGGGGCAATGCAGTAATTGCCTCATGTACACAGACAACCCTCTCCTCCTACCACCCAACACTACAACCTGTGAGAGATGCACTTATATAGCTAAACTGGAAGCAAAGCTCTCTTCACCCAAGTCTGGACTAGACAGTCAAGAGGAGAAGGTAAACACTTGCACCACATCACACTCAGCACATAGTCCCTCAAAACCTACACCACCAAAACACACACATAGAAACACAAAACACACACCTACATTCGCGGAGGCTCTCAGTAAAAACCTGCCCAAGCAACAGGGACCTCCAAAGCAGAAACACAAGCAACCTCCACCCCCCCAACACAACCCAAATGACACATAGCCCACAAACTCAGTGTGCCACTCAACCACAGCCCATAAGGCAGAACAACATACCCAACACTCTAGTCATAGGTGACTCTATAGTCAGGCACACTGATGTTCCACTCACCAGGCTAAACAAGGAGAAAGTTACTGTCAGCTGCCTGTCGGGTGCCAGGATCTGCCACATAATGCATGCACTCAGGTCACTCCACAACAAGTACAGATATGACTCTGTCATTGTCCATGTTGGTGTGAATGACCTGAGACGTACCTCCTTGGACTACATGAAAAGGGACATGGAGGAGCTGTCCAATCTTGTAGCCCAGCAGGTATGACCCTAGCCCTGAGTAGCTTCCTGCCATCACCCCAAATGATACCACAGTACAAGGACAAAATGATTGACTTCAACAATTGGCTAAGCTTCTGGTGTCATTCTAAGGGGATCCAGTATCTGTCTGCCTGGGATGACATGATCAGCAAGCCACAATGCTTTGCCAGAGATGGCCTGCACCTGTGGCCCCTGGGATTCCGGATACTGGCTAAGGCTCTAGCCGCCCCTATAGTGCCTTTTTTAGGCAAGGTTCAAATGACAAATTCTTCACCCTAACAGGTACAGGCAAGAAGAATCTGAGGGTATTACTACTCAATGCTAGAAGTCTAAATCTCAAAATGCACTCTCTCGAGGCACTCCTTAAAATGGAGAACATCGACATCTGTGCAGTGACAGAGACCTGGTTCAAGGCTCCAGAGAGTACCCCTGCATTACCAGGCTATAATTCATATCACACCTTTCGGCCATCTAACCTGGACCAAAACACTAAAGGCGGAGGCGTGTCCATATTCATTAAGGATATCCACACCTCCAGGCTAGTTGCTCAACATAATGCATCCGAGATTATCCAAGTGCAACTAACTCTGGGCAAGACCGCAATCCAAATTGTAGCTTGCTACAGATCCCCCCACCATGCCCCAGGATTCCCACTCCTCATTTCTTAATACACTGGAAAATATTAGGGTACAACCTAACACCCTAAAAATGGGTGATTTCAACTACCCTACCATTAACTGGGAAAACTACTCATGTACCAACTCTTGTGCTCAACGTTTTCTGGAATTCATAAATTCCAATGCCATGGATCAACGTATCCACACCCCCACCAGGGGCAGCAATATCCTAGACCTGGTTATTACCAACATGGGCAACCGGTGCTCCACACCAGAGGTCAATTTCTCGTTGGTCAGAACCGACCATAAGCTAATCACCCTAGACATCCACATCCCTCCCCCACCCCCCATTAGGGAAACTACAGTAAAAAATGTCTCCAAAGCCAACTTCATGCTTCTTAAGACAGAAGTGGCAAACTTCACGACACCCATGCTGACGGACAATAGAGGTATGACTGCTGAATCCTACACAAATGCACTTTATAAGCACTTACATGAGTGCATGGATCATGCAATCCTTAACAGAACCAAGATGCTATCCTCCAAAAAAAGGAAGCCAATCTGGTGGTCTCCTGCCATAAACAAACTCTACAACAGAAGAAAGAAACTGTTGCAAAAAAAGAGTAAAATCCCATGATTGGAGAAACTCCCTGGTCAGCTTCAGTAAGAAGCTGAGATCCCTCATAAAATCCTCCAAAGCTAGTTATGAAAACAAAATCACCACTGACTCTAAAGACAACCACAAAGCATTCTATAGCTATGTCAAGAATCTCAATGGCAACACTCAGATCTGCTCTGAGTTACAGCACAATGGCACTAATACAGAACCAACGGATATTGCCAACATCCTGGCAGATAGGTTCAGTGCTAACTTTACCCCTCTGTCATCCCCTAAAGGGCCCATCTCTATACCAGAAGAATGCAAAGTTCCTGTAATCATGGCTGCACAGGTAAAAAACACACTATCCAAAGCCAAGAACACAGCATCCATGGGACCTGATGACATCCCAGGCTGTGTTCTACATGAACTACAGAACAAACTGGCACCCACCTAATTACCATGTTCAATCATAGCCTCACCTCAGGCTATGTGCCCACTGAATGGCACACAGTGACAGTTATCCCACTCCACAAAGGGGGAGCCACCACAGACCCCGGAAACTACCGCCCCATTAGCCTAACGAGCCTGGTCTGCAAGGCTATGGAGCGTATCATCATGGAACTTATAAACAATGACATTGGTAATCTCCAAACTCAGGACCCCACCCAGTTTGGGATTGTAAAAGGCAGATCATCTCTCCTAAACCTGATAGACTTCTTTGAAGCAGTCACCAAAGCCGTAGATGAGGGTAAGGTGGGTCACACAGCCTATCTAGATCACGCCAAGGCTTTTAACACCATCCCCCACTCTGGAATTATAGATAAACTCACTAAACTAGGTATAAATCCCTATGTCACAAGATGGGTTGTCAACTGGCTCACTGACAGAACCCACACTGTGAAAGTAGCAGACTCCAAATCCAGCTTCAGACCAGTGACAAGTGGAGTACCACAGGGTTCAGTCCTGGGTCCTCTCCTGTTTGGTATCTACTTCTGTGAAGTACAGACCAGCACAGAAGGTCTTTGGCTAACGAAGTTCGCAGATGACTGCAAACTAGGAGCCATAATCAAAACTCCAAAAGATGTGGACATCCTACAAAAGGTCCTTGCTGAGACAGATGCCTGTTGTCAAAGCCATGGCCTCAAGCTCAATGCCAAAAAGTGCATTGTCATTCCTTTTGGTAAAAACTCAGTACCCATGAGCTACCACATAGGTGGTAGTCTACTTAACACCGAAAGTGTGATAAGAGACCTTGGGACACAGGTCGATAGTAGTCTCTCCTTTGATAATCACATCTCCACAGTAGTCAGGAAATCCTTCTATGTGGCACTCCTCATCACAAAAGGTTTCTCATCCAGGAAAATAGAGGTCATTGTTCCCCTCTACTCGTCACTCATTAGACCCATTATAGAGTACAATGCCCCTTTTGGTATGTACCTCACAAGACATCTACAACAACTGTAAAGGCTGCAGAAATACCTCACAAAGAGGATTACCGGCCTCAAAGAGATGCCCTATGCAGACCATCTCAAAAAACTGCAGCTTTACTCCATTGCATATCGCCTTCTCAGAGGTGATCTCTGCCTAACACACAAAGCTATGTCAAACCCAGAGCTTTTAGACATGCTCCACTTAAAGAAATCCCAATCCCTACGAGCTACATGCTCTAGGGACCTAAACCTCATCACCACAATAAACAGAACATGCTGGAGGGATAGATTCCTGTCCCAGAGACTTCCCATACTCTGGAACAAACTACCTATCTATATCAAATAAAGCTCCTCATTAGCACTGTTCAAGAAAAATCTTGATGATTGGATGGGAGATAGGAAATTCACCCCGGGGATCACTTCTGTGGCTCTGCTCGACAGTGGCACAGGAAAATAATTTTCTTGGGTGGCGAAAGCCAGGGTACCTTTGGCTAGGCTTATATAGGCCCTAGGGCCAATAGCCTAGTACCTACCTATGAACCTATGAACATCTTCTCATCCCTATTCCTAATATTTTCTAATTTCCTCTGATTGAGTCTTATAGTTATAATGCAATATTTTATATACCCACTAATTATTTATTTTTTAATAGCAGTTTCCATTCTAGATTTGATAAAAACTCTACTATAGCAGAGTTATATAATTTAGGACTCCCTGATCTCGTTCTCTTTTCCTAATCTCTAATATCAATCCCTGGTAAGGAAGGCAGTCTGTAAACTGCAGCCCGAACTCCTTAGTGTTATCATACTCTGTTTAGTCTTTTTCACTTATTTGCTCCTAATACTTTAGTTCCTTTGCCAGTTTTCTCCAGTAAATTCCAGCCTACTCTTGTCTATTTTCTGTACCTCTACTTGTGTCATCCTTATTGGCAAAATCTCCTTTACCCAGTAGAACAATTAAACATGCTATTGTGTATATTTTGTATATCATTTTCCTGTTTTTCCTGCTTGAAATCTCTGTCCTAGACTCTGAGTCAGACACTTAATTGTTCATCCCTGTTTTCTTTATCACAGTTCCTCTTTATACCACACAACAACCTAACATGGCTCCAAAACTTAAACATCTTTGCTGGACCCCTTCAACCACGGTAAACACCTAGGGTGAAAAATAAGTAAAATTATCCTTACTACTTGCAGTGTATGCCTATTAGTCTTTTTAATTTTATCTGTATGCACTACAATATTTTATTTTTTACCTGTCCCTGATTCTGGCATGCACACTACTGGGACCCACTTAGCCCACACTTTTATACTTAGAACTTTTCTCTGGTACTTGGGCATGGTGAAAACTAAACTTTCTAAAGGTGACTTTCCATTTCCAAGTCTTAAGAAAATATAATTTATAACTGAAAGAAAGCTTTTCCACTCTTTTCTTTCTTGAATTATTGTGTGAAACTGCAGAACTGTTGTAACTTACCATAGTATGGCTCATTGATTGTTTCTGAAACGATACTATTGGCCACACATTCTATCCACTCTGTTTGCCTTACTACGCTCAGACTCAATCCTCTCCTCTACCCTACCCCCTCTTTTATTACGTTTATACTCTACTAGCCACTCCCCTGTGATCATCAGCCAATCAACCACCCCCACTTCCTCCTCTATACTTCCTAACAACCTGTCTTCAATTCCTATACTTGCAGCGTTGCCTCAAACACTACTCCTAGTTCTGTCTCTATTTCTTCTACTTATTTTACAAGCAGCATCATTAAACCCTCATTCCTTACCTCCCAAACAAACTACCTAGCCAGCTTTACATCTTCAACACATAATTCATACTCCATTAGCCTTAGCCTATATAATACAAATTATCTTCTTTGTGCAAAACCACATATCCTCTCCACAAACTATTCCTTACATTACATATTCAACGATCACTTCTACTTTCTCCACCTTATCATCTCTAAACTTTAACATATCTTACTTTGTCTTTCCATATCCTTTCTCCCCTCATCTGTTCCAGGAACATCCACCCTAACTCTGGGCTCAACACCCCTTTCATCTCCTCTAACACTAACTTCCCTAAATGTTCTAAAACACTTCATATAACCACCCTAAATTTTCAAAATATTTACAAAAAACCTCTGAGTTGCATGCCTGGCTCTCTGAAAACAATACAGATATCTTAGCTGCCACAGAAACCTGGTTAAAACCCTCTATCCAAGACTCTGAGTTTCTCCCACCAAACTTTAGGGTAATTAGGGCAGGTAGGCGTAATAAAAAATGAGGTGGTGTTGCCATTATCTACCCCAATACTTTCAACATATCACCATTTAAAGAATCTATACCTCAATTCCAAAATTCAGTGATTCTGATCTCCTACTGGAAATTAGTAGCTCAAAAAAATTGTGTTATACACATCCCCCCATGAAAATAAGATAACAGCTCTAGAAGATATCCTTTCCTGGATCTCCTATACTATAAAAATGAAACAATTATCCTTGGTGATATGAATATTGACTGGGCTTCCATTTCCTCCAAACAAACACCTTCCAACATAAATTTGTTTCACTTCACCCAATGTATCTCTACCACCACAAGTACAACAACAGAATCAATGATGGCTCCATCTTAGACTGGATACTAGTCTCAGACCCCTGCAAGTACATAGCTTCCAGCACGATGTCCAAATCCATTAGTGACCACCACCCTGCCTGTGCTATATGTGCCTATTCATCCACCCCTAAAGTCCATAATTTTAGATTTGTCCAAAACAAATCAAAATTCAACCCTGATACATTTATTAGCCTCCTCAAAAACATTAACTGGAATATACTTAAAACTCCACCATTGGATGATGCTCTGATTTTCTTTAATAATACCTTCCGAAATATTTTGGATAGTCTTGCTCCTTCTAGAACCAAAAGAAAAAAAATCAACCAAGCCTCCTGGTTAAGAAAAGCTACCAAGGAAATTATGACAAAAAGAGAAAAAGTATGGAATCTCTGGCTTAAATCTAATATTCCCTCTGACCTCATTCATTACTAATAGCTCCGTAACCAAAAGACAAACCAAAATAGTTCTGGAACCAACAAACAAATCGAAAAAATAACCCCAAAATGTTCTGGCCTTCCATCAATAATCTCTTAAACCCTGGCACCAAACCCAATACCTGCCCACACCCTGATTTGCCTCCTGAACAAATAGCTAGCATCTTTAATTCCTACTTTATTGACACCACTGTGAGCATCACTGCTGCTTTTTCTTTACCTCTCATAAATAATACTATTCCTATAAGCTTTTCTTTTCCTTCTCCCTTGCAACACTCCTTACCTCACACCTTCCATAATACCTCAAATTCTTTGAATCATTCTATTGTATCAACACCCTCCTCTCTTACTGTACATAACAATCCTCACAACTAGAATTGAATCTGTCTCCCAGCTCTACCATTTAAAAACTACTCCTCTGTCATTTGTTGTCTTTTACTTTTCATGGAAAATTTAATAAAATATTTGAATAATAAAAAAAAAACTCCTCAAATTAAAACCCTACTCATGCTCAGCTGATATAATTCCTGCCAAGTTTCTTAAAATTGCTGCTGACGTAGTGGCCTATCCAAATAGCATTCTGATAAGCAGATCTATCCAAGAATCCCATTTCCCTTGCCTGTGAAAAAAGCAATCATCCATCCACTTCACAAAGGTGGTCCATCAACCAGTATCTCCAACTTCTGATCCATTTCTATACTTCTCCCATCTCTAAAATCCTTGAAAAATGTGTGCCAAAACAAGTCTTAGGCTATCTGCCAAAAAACAAAAACAAAATCCTCTCGCCAACACAGCAAGGGTTCCACCCAGGTCACAGTACATCCACTGCACTAATATCCTTTGTAGGCATGATCAACAAAGCCTGAGACTCAGGTCACATTGTAGCTGCCCTTTTTCTAGACCTATAAAAAGCATTTGATACCATCTCTCACTCTATCCTCCCATCTCAGCTCACAACCATAGTCTATCTCCCCAGTCAATTAATTGGTTTAAAAACTATCTCTCCAACAGAGAGCATGCTGTTAAATGGCAAAATTCAATTTCCCCTTACATTCATAATCCTACAGGTGTACCCCAAGTTTCAATCTTAGGCTCTCTACTGTTCAGCATTTTCATCAATAATCTCCATCAAGCGATCCTGCATGGCTCATTAGTTCAATATGCAGACAACTCTGTGCTAGTTTGCTCTGCACTCAACCCAAAATTATTACAGCATAATACTCAACTAGCATTTTACTCTGTGTAGACCTGCCTTCACAATAATCACCTTTCTTTAAATCTCCAAAAAACTAAACTTATGATCTTTACACCCCCATAAAAATCATCTATCAATAAAACTAACCTCAATATATTCTCTCTTAACTCCATTAAAAGTGAGCTAGTTACCCAGTCAATATTGGTATCACCAAGGATCCACCTTGAATCCCGGGAATTACAGCCCCATCAGTCCAATGAGCCTGATTTGCAAGGCCATGGAACGTATTATCATGGAACTTATAAACAAAGACATTGGCAACCTTCAAACACTGGACCCCACCCAGTTTGGGTTTGTGAAGGGCCGATCTTGTCTCCTGAACCTGATTGACTTCTTTGAATCAGTCTCCAGAGCCGTGGATGAGGGTAAGGTGGTCCACACAGCCTATCTGGACCTCGCCAACACCTTTGATCATCCCCCACTCTGGAATCATAGATAGCCTTACTAAGCTGGGCATTAATCCCTATATCACTTGCTGGGTTGCCAACTGGCTTACTGACAGAACCCACACTGTAAAAGTAGCCAACTCCAAATCCAGCTCCAGACAAGTGACAACTGGAGTACCTCAGGGTTCAGACCTGGGACTGCTCTTGTTTGGCATCTACTTCTCTGAAGTACAGGCCAGTACTAAGGGACTCTGGCTAATAAAGTTCACCGATGACTGCAAACTGGGAGCCATTATTGAATCCCCAAATGATGTGTATACTCTACAAAAGGGCCTTACAGAAACAGATGCTTGGTGCCTGAGCCATGGGCTCAAGCAGAATGCCAAGAAATGTATAGTTATCCCCTTTGGGAAAAAAACATGTACCTGTGAATAACAACATAGGTGGCAGTACACTAAACACCGAAAATGTGATAAGAGACTTAGGGACACAGGTGGACAGTGGTCTCACCTTCGATAACCACATTGCCACAACAGTCAGGAAATCCTTCTATGTGGCACACCTCATCACTAAGGGCTTTTCATCCAGAAAAAAGGAGGTCATTGTCCCACTGTACTCATCCCTCATTAGACCCATTATAGAATACAACATCCCATTTGGTATGTACCTCTCAAGACATCTGCAACAACTGAAAAGGCTGCAGAAATACCTCACTAAAAGAATCACAGGCCCAAAGCAGATGCCCTATGCTGACCACCTTAAAAAACTCCAGCTATAATTGTCACATATCGTCTACTCAGAGGCAATCTATGCTTAACATACAAGGCCATGTCAAACCAAGAGCTGTTGGACATGCTACACTTAAAGAAATCCCAATCCCTCAGAGCCACACACTCCAGGGATCTAAACTTTGTCATCACAATAAACAAAACATGCTGGAGGGATAGGTTCCTGACCCAGAGATTCCCCAGACTCTGGAATAGACTGCCCATACATGTCAATCAGAGCACCTCTTTGCCCCTATTTGAAAGGAAACTTGATGACTGAATGGGAGAAAGGCAATTCACCCCAGGGATCACATCAGTTGACCTGCTAGAGAGGGGTCCAGGGAAGTAAATAGTGTGAGAAGAAATAGCCAAGGAATTGTTATGGCTAGGCTTGTATAGGCCCTAGGGCCAATAGCGTAGTACCAAGCTATGAACCTATGAACCCATGAACCTATAAATTGTTAGGAGTAATAATCGATGAAAACCTCAAATTCGATCTGCACATTTAAAATAAGCACAAAAAACCCACAAAAAGCTGGAGTTGCTCAATAGACACTAAGTTCCTCTCCCTCCCTACTAAACAAGTATTATCTCACGCCTACCTATTACCCTCTCTAACCTAAGGTGCACCTTTAGTAAGCAACTTGCAGTCTTCCTTGAATTCAGAACTAGAAATTTGCTAGAACAAGATAGCTAAATTTGCTATAAACAGCTGACATTGAACTCAACACTGCACTGCCCTAAAAAAAAAAACATAAAAAAAACACAATGGCTTGAATTCTCCCACTACCTATTACTATGTCAGCTCACAGTTACACATACATTTATTTATAAACCACAAGACCACCCTGTGCTTAGCTCCTTACTTATCCTTTATAACCCCATTAGGCCTCAGTGATCTTCTTCTTCAAATTCATAGACATAAATCATTTTCAGACCAGTTATTATACTCTTGGAACATTGCCAGAAAATGGAAATAATCTATCTTCTTTTATCCTCTTACAACAAAACCCCTATAACTTCAGAACTGCACTGCACAATTATCTCCACTCCAAAAGGATATGTAACTACTCGACTCTTTCCTCTGCCATCACTTAATCTATTAAACAAACCCAAATCTGTTTTTTTCCAGCTCAGTCACCAATATTATGTTTTCTTGGCATCCCCAATGAGCTTAAACTACTAAATTTGACCTCTTGCTTTCTCTTAACTCCCTACCCCCCTTTTCCCTCTTCTTTCTCTCTGTTCCTCTTTCATTCAACTTAATTTTTCTTTCCCTTCCTTTCTCTCCCACTCCATTTCTCTACTTTATCTGTTCGTCCAACTTACTATATACATGTCCATATGTTTTTACTGCATATCCTAAGCAATGTCTTTCTTCATATGTTTGCCTTGGTGCTATTAACTGCATACTATTTAACCACTCTCTCTGGCTTGTATTGTCTCAGGATATTATTGACACTACTTGACCATGTTCAGCTTCGCTGTTAGTGTAATGTGTTATCATTTTTTCATTCCTGTATATTTTTTCATATAAACTATTTTTGTAAATTTCTTTTTGTAAACTTTTGTAAACTTCAGTGTAAGCCTGCTTATAACCTGGAACTTTTCTAAATGGGAGTCCAGTGAAAATGGGCTTACCTTGGCCCTGTGGACTTTCATGGTAATTAAATGCCAATAAATAAATAATAAATAAATAAATAAGAAGGTGGTTTAGGATTATCTGATTTGAAGGGATATTTTAGAGCTACGCAGTTAAGGCTCATATATATGACACATGCAGAGTATTATAATTTAAAGTGGAAAGGGACAAAGATGAAACAGGGATGGAAGAGATAGCGGGGTTTTGGATGCAGATTCTTGAGGACAATAGCAACCGCCAAACAGTTCTAATAACATTTCTTGAACAATGTTCACTAAATTGCTTTGATAAGAGTTCTCTGGTAATCCTGCGATAAAAATTATATTTCTTAAGCTTCTTTCAAATTGGAAATCTATTGGTGCAGAAAACTGCTTATTTTAATTCCCATATCATTAGTCCTTTTTCTGATAAGTCCACTCTTTTAGACATTTTCAGTTATGGAGGTATATACGTCATAAATATTTTCTGGAATATTTTCAGTATTTTTTCAGGCTAGGAAAACAGTTTTAAAATTCATCAACAGTAAAATCCCATTAAGTCCTGGAATCTGTACACAATCACATTTTCCCCTTAATTCCTGATTTTTAGCTTTTGTTTGACTTTTTTTCAGGAGTTGCAGTAGCTGGAAATTTAGTTCTGGATATGAATAAGTCCATTGTGTCACTGTGTGACTGAACATTTAATATAATTAACTTTTTAAATTATATAAATCTAATATACATGCATATGAAAATACAGATCTGCTGTTGTCTAGTGAATGTTGCAGCTATCCCAAATACAACTGTCCCCTTTGTTGTTGTACCACTTATATTATATTTTCTGTGAATCCCACTTGTTCTTCAGTCCATCATTCTTTCTAGCAGTGCAGTCAACATTCCTGTTAAGTTCATTCCACTTACTCTGACATTAATTTTCTCTTTGACAAACTATTTAATCTATTTCATATCTTCCTGCCTTGTTTTCTGGTGTATATATTCTTAGTCATATAATTTCTTCCTCAAAGTCTAGTCCCTCTATTAAACTTCTGGATGTGTTAATGTTCATGTGCATACTTTACTTGCCTAATGTTTTTTTATCATTTCAGAACTAAGTGCACAGGTACAGATGGGCTCTCACTAGTGCTCTGCCTGCTGAAAGAAGACAGTATCAGCTTATCTTAGTACTGTAACTAAGCATGCATGTTGCTGCATTAGTCATTAGACTATCACCTTCAAATCTGTTCGTCCTCTGTCTTCCCTGTAACTATCTACAGCATGCAATTTAGCTATAGTACCTTTCTTCCAACATGCATAAGCTTAAGATTTTCATCTTCATCATCATCATCCTCATCTCCTTCATCTTAAATTATAACTGCACTGTATCTGATCACCTTGGACAATATATGTGGGGGCTTCCTAGTGGCTCTGTTCCTATCAAATACCATTTATGATACATCAGTGAACATCCTGATCAAATTATGTGTACCCTTGCATGCTGTCAGAAAGATAAACAGATTTGAACTTTAGGGAAGCTTGTGGAATCTCATCAGTTACTGGCATTGTCTATACCATTCCTCCTAGTTGCACGGTACTTTTTTAAAATCAGTCAGCATTCCCCTATCTCCCTGTCTATTTGGTATGTGTCCCTCTCTCATTATTCTTTAGCTAATATCATATAAATACAATGTTAAATGAATTACTTTTTATTCAGAGCATTGTTTATTGAACACTAATATAACAAAATTGTACAGCAGGTATACAATAGCATCCACAAACTAAAATTGTAGAAAATACATGATAATCCAAACAACAGAGTATAACAATCATAGAAAAACACTCCCATCCCCATGAAACAGAAACTGATTTGAATCACAAATCATTGTTCCAGCAATAGAAAAAAATATCCCGAAAATCATCCTGTTCTTTCATCGTCTAATATAATAGTGTAACCCCTTGCAGCCCTTTGATATAAACATCAGTTTGTTGACATTTTTTCTAGAATATATTTTTAGTACTTAAAGATAAGTGCAGCTATGACATTAGCCAGAGTAATTAACTAAAGATATGAGGTGCATTGTAACTTATATACTTCAGGAGAAACTCTCAAAATCCAGGACCTTATAATGTCAGATGAATTAATGAAGTCCACATTTACTGAACTTCTTTCGGCTACCTCAATGGTGACACACGTAAAACCTAAGCAATGTTAAAATGGAAAGACCTGTAATGTACAAATAATATTAATGCCCATTGGCAACACAATTATTATTCCATAACCCATTTGCCAACCCCAGTCAGTGTTGTCCTCACCCTTCACTGGAGTAGAAGTAAGATTAACATTTATGTGACTGTCTTCTTCCAGGATGCACCTGTGCAAAGAAAGCACAGCTGCCACATTCCAATCCCTTAGCACCATTTCATTTTCTAAGGCTCAATTATACAGTTTTAGCAGCGACCTATAAAATACTTCTATTTACTTGTTTAGCATATGGGAAGGAAGAAACTCGTATAGGTCCAGCACTTTATCTGATTGAAGGCCCCTCCCACCCTAATGTCGTTGTTAGATATATACATTTAAACATATACTTCTGTTTATTAGACTATATGTGTAGTAAAAATAACAGCACAAGTGCACTTCTGTTTGTTAGAAGCATTTTCATTTCTGCTTGTTAGCATGTATATATTAAAGGGTTAAACTGCTCTTAGCTAAAAAGCAGAAAAGCATCCAAACTGAATATATTACAAAATGTCTGGTGCTTGGTACAAACAGATACGAAACAGATGCAGGGAGTATGAGAAAACTGCTTTCATACAGAAACATTCACAATAGTAAAGACTCCATAAAGGTTATTCACCTTGAAACAGAACACAAAGTAGCTTAACAAGAGACTGCATAACTTCAGAAGAATTCCAAAGGTATTAACAATAACAGACTGTTTCATGGACAAGATGCATATCATACAGAAGAATATATAAAGGACATTAAAAGTGTGTAATGTTAGACCTGATTTCTTGTTAGATCTGATGTACTGGAAGGCTGTTAATCTGTACTGATCATGAAAAACCAAACCTGAAACATTAAACCTGTAAACTGTAGAGTATTGTACATGTCATCTGTTATATAGACAAGTTACTTTAGTAGTAAGTGTACAAAGTTAATATATATAGTGCTGAAAAGGTTAACAGTATCAGACTTTCATTTCAGCAAGGCACCAGAAGCAGAGCTGCATTCAGCAGCACCAGTAATCTCAAGACTGTCTTTAAATAACTTTTCAGTCCTTATCAGTTTCTTCCATAGGCATGCCCATATCTTTGCATCTGCTGCCATCTTTCCAACCTCTGCATAATTTCCCATCCATCAGTATTTAATTCTGGGTTGAGTTCTTTAATGTATATGAATTATTTATTATACTCTTCCTTCCTTATTCTATCCATTCCATTCCATTTGTGCTACAGTGGTACATCAGGTATCTACAGCTACTTTTTTTCAACTGCAATCTGGTAGACCTTTTATTTATTTAGCCTTATCTGCAGCATCTCATTTTTGCATATGCTTTTTCTTTTTGTAGTGTTCATTTCCTTTTCAGGATCTCTCATTTTTCCCTTACCTCTTTCTACTAGTACAGGGTCTGTCTTCCTAATCAGTTCCTTCACTGATGCACTTTACTGTTCTTCCACAGGTGTGGCATCCTTCTGCCCTACCATGTTATACCTCATCACACATTCTAACGCACAAAATCAACTTTCCCTTTATCCCAGATATTTGCCTTTTTTGTCTGTGTTTGTGTTCCAGAGATGAATAACTACACTGTAAAGTTGCCACTGTGCCACTGTTGACCACTTATTCCATTTGTATTACTTGCCTTTTACTGGAAAGTTTAAGTCAAAAATATTCTTCTTCAAATCTGCAGTCAGTGAATTCTGTTTGAAGTAGGCTTTTCAACTCAGTTTTTATCATGCACCTTTCTGTCATTATCCTGAAGCTAAATATCTCCTAGGTGCTATTGTTTCACTTTATGCATAGCACAACATTACGTAGATACAACACAAGAGTAAATTGGCAAACTGTATCACACAAAGAACTTCTGTTCTAAAACTGCAGTTATCAGTAACAAAACAAGAAAGGTAGAAAGACTTGATAGAGATGCAATGACAAAACTTAAACAAAACACAAATAATAAGAAAACCTAAAGCTGTGTTTCTACTAATCAGGTTCTACAAGAAGAAACTTGTTATTAGTTCTGGCCAGTCTTTCTTACAAGGCATAATATGAATTATTTGAGTTTTAATTGTATAATGATGCCAGATTTTTAAACTAAATGTCATTTAGCTTGATAAAGGTAGCACATTACCTTCTCATGCGAGGGTGTTATAATTTTAAGTGAATGCTTTAACAGTTCCTTGAGCACCAAATTCCTTTGGTTTGTTCCTATAGATTATAATTATGTCTGTTTATAGCAATATGAACTTTGCATTAATACATTGAATTTATTTTATTTGACAGGTCTTGTGGAACCCCCTTTTGTCCCAGATCCTAAAATGGTGTATGCTAAGGACATTGATGCTGTGGGTGCATTCTCCACAGTCAAGGGAGTGGTTGTAGATGACAAAGACCATGAGTTCTATGAAGAGTTTGCAACTGGCAGCATTCCAATCCCCTGGCAAGAAGAAATGATTGAAACAGGAGTGTTTGGAGAACTCAATGTCTGGGGTGCCAAAGGTACCATTCCAATTGACCTTCGTCGGGACTCTGCTCCTATTATAACTACCAGGTCAGGGACCTGTGTTCTAGTCTGAGAAAAACAAAAATGCAGGAAATGATTGAAAATATATTGCAAACACTGAGCACATGATACAAGAACTTTTGACAGAAATTCATGGACAGTTTCATTTGCTTAATGTGGTAGAGTCTTATTCATATGGCAACAGCCTGTCTGTCTGCCACACTATGAACAATGTTATGAGCGTTCTTATATAGCTGGCATTTGAAAAGATAAAGAAAATGTTGGATCTACACCAAAGTTATCCCAGTTTAGGTATTTTTTATACAAAGGGAAAATAAATAGTTTTATGAACATTCAGAATCCTACATTATTATAAGCTTTGTGGCAATACGTGTATCTGGTATAACATACATAACTCATCCATTTACAAAAAAAGTAACTGATAAAGAAATTCATGAAAAAGAGATCATTCTCCTATAATAATTAAATATGAGAAAAAAAGTAAAATAAAAAAAAATGATTTTTAAGATTTAATGATGCCATCTGAAAAACTTGTTTGGGGCTGTGTAAAGCAAACTCTGGAGTAGATTATTACACTTGTAACAGGATCTTTATTACTGAATAATGTATGATTTCATACTACTAATATTTTTAGTAAAAGTTAATGAAGTTAATGCATAAACAGATGATGTATGTTATAAGTAAAATCACCATTTTTTAAGAAGTTGGAGTTCCAAGATGGCTTCCACTTTAGCAATGGAAAGTGAGATACCCTTAGTATCAAAAAGCATTTTCTGACAAAAAAAATGCTTTATCTTATCATAAATTTGCTTTTATAATACAAAAAACGATTTGGGATCTAAATGCAATTAATAAAATTGAAATCTAGATAAATGTCACTATGTTCCTTCATAGAGTAAAGCCTGCGGTCACTACATCTGACCTCAGTACTGCAGGAGCTGTGTCACAAGGCCCTACTCCTACAAGTTTACTGAGAATTACATTGTATAATAGCCTGTGGTTACTACATCTGACCTTGATACTAGTTTACTGAGAAATTTGTGACTGCATAATGTAAGCACATTTATCATGAAGAACCTTGCTTTGTATTAACTTAATCAGGTAAATACATGCCTGATCTGTGATTGAAAGTCTCTGTGAAATAGTCCATGCACATTTTCTTGACCAGTAAACTATACTGTATATGCCAGTAATTTAGCCTCAGGAAATGATAGAAAATTTAGCATCTCTTTGTTAATTGCTTTGTACTGGTTATAAACTGAATTCTGTCAATTATAATTTGACCTGCCCTTAGACAATGCTGTAAATTAATTCAATACAACTTTCCTAAATATCTTAAACAGCCTTGCACCTCCTAGAAGGAAAAGACTACAAACCAATGTAATTTGGGTATCCAAAAAGAGTAGAATGCTAATGCAGGATAGAGAAAAAGCTTGGAAAGAATAGTAAAATTATAAAACACTTCAATATCTGTAAAACTTCAGAATATGTCGCATTCATACTAAAAAGCAAATACATGAAGACAATAAACTATATTATAATAACTTTCAGAATAATACTAAACACAACCCTAAAAAATTTTGGATATCGATTAAAGAAATTTTACGTCCCGGCCACAAATTCAACCTAGCCCTTTCTCGACAACTCAACACTCTAAACTATATTATTCAACTCTTATTTTACAGTTTATAGTATGGCATCTCTGACCAAGGATTCCTCAACATTTAATCCAAACCCTGCCCAACAGCCACATATTACCGCATCCATTTTCACCTTCAAACCTGTGCCCACATCCTAAATAAAACTATCATTAAACAAACTTAAACCATTCTCTTCTTCAGTTAATGACATTCCAAGTGAGTACTGAAAAAAATAGCAGCCAATAGCATTGCTACCCTGTCTCAATCCTTATGAATAGATCAATCCAGGAATCCCACATTCCCTCTCTCTGGAAAAAGTCACACATTATCCCAGTGCACAAAAGAGAAAATTAAACAGACATGAATAACTTTAGACCTATAGCAATCTTATCTTCCCTCTCCAAAATACTTGAAAAATGTTTTCAAATGCAATATCTAGATTATCTCCTGCAGGAAGAACTCCTGTCCCCTACACAACATGGCTTCCATCCTTCCCATAGTACTAGCATTGACCTTTTAACCTATATAGATATTAACAATAAAGCTAGGGATAATGGTAAAGTAGTCTCTTCCTTATTTCGAGACTTGTCTAAAGCCTTTGACACAGTTTGTCACAGCAAGCTTCTACTTCAAATGTCCTCACCAGGTCTATCACACCCCACCATTCTGTGGTTTAAAAGCTACCTGCCCAAAAGGTATCATTCAGTAAAATGGCACTCCACACTCTCTACTTACCTCCCACTCACCACTGGGATACCACAAGGCTCTATCCTTGGCTATTTCCTCTTTAACATCACCAACACCATCTATAAATCCACACAACAGGCCACCGTAATACAGCACACAGATGATTCCACCCTCATTTTCACATTTGACAGTATGGTACACCTCCAAAAAATTACTCAGTAAGCTTTACTAGCCCCCAAAACATGACTTTGTAACTCACAACTCATGCTCAACCCAAAAAGGCCAAATTACTACTTTTTTCCCCAAATCCCTCTCTTATGAAATAAGCAAAGTTTAAAGTCCTCTCTCTTGATAACCCAACCATTGAAGTCACTTCTCATAGCAAATTATTATGGGTTATAATGGATGATAATCTTACATTTGACCTGCATATACAAAATTGCATAACAAAAACTCATCAAAACTATGAATGCTTTTCAGAGCCAGAAATGTTCTCACCAACACAACTAAAAATATATTTGCTACTACTTATCTCCTCTCCTCACTTTTTTATGACACTCCCATCCTTGCTAATCTCCAGGCTTCAGAAAAATTAAAACTTGAACAATGCTATAACAAAGTTGCTAAATTTGTAGCGAATACCCCTTTTAGAAACCACCACTGTATAGCACTAAAAAGTCTAAATTAATTAGAAATGCCTCATTAACTAACATCTACACATATTCTTACCACCAATAAAATTAACCAGCATCCATCTGCCTGTCCAGCAAGACATTCTTCAAAACTATGTTCCCAGTCGCAATCTACTGACCAAAAAGTCCTGTCTGTCTACACACCTTTCAGATCTGCTGAGCATTGTCTGTACTCATACAAGGTTGCTAAAGCCTGGAAGTCCTTACCTGTATCCTTCAGGTCAATACCCTCTCTCTCATCTTTCAAAACCACTCTGAAAGACATCCTAGCTAAAATCCAACTCAAAACCAGGATAAACTATATTCCTAAATAAGAACAAGTACCTTTTCATTCCTTATACCCCCTTACTCTCCCTTCTTGACTGACTTCCTTACTTCTATCAGATTCTCTTCCTTGACTTTTTTCCTCTAAATATACCATAAACCTGTTTTTCCCTCATTTTGTATTGCAATTCATGTTTGTATTAGACTAACTTGCCTTTACTTTCTCTACAAACTGTCTAAAGTTTCTCTAAATATTAAATGAATGGCATATTACTTGTATCGATTCTTAACCAATGTTTTCATATTATGTCTAATTTGTAACAGCTATTTAAACTGCAGATGTTTTATTTTATTTTTGAAGATTGTAAAATTATTATTCTTAAAATGTTTTGTAATAATTTGGAGCTTTTCTCCCTTGGCCTCCGCAGAAAATGGGTTTCTAAACACTTGGACTTTCTCAGTAATCAAATGTCAATCAATAAATAAAATAAAATAAAATAAAATAAATACTAACACTTACTTTTAAAAATCCCTTCATCCTTCATGTGTTTGACAGACTGATTTTTTTTACTTCTAGAACATTGCATAATAGACACTTCAGCTCAAAATGGTACAGTCTAAACAACTGTGATAACAGTCCAAGACAGAGATTTCTAAGTAAATGTAATAATTTCAATGTTAAAATGAAAGGAAATGGCATATTATGCACATACAATGATATATGCCATTAGTTTCATTCTGACAACTGTTAATTCAAAGATCAGTGAATGTGAGACAAAAATTTATTTTCTCATACAACAAAATCTATTATAAACTGAAATGCTAGAAAGCCAAGAAAACATGACAAAGTATAATAAATTGCATTTTGTATCCTTCAAGACAAGGGAAAGGACGTGACAGAGCATTACACAAAGATAATACCACATCTACTTAATTTGCATGAAGTATATCTTATCAGCTAGAAAGTTTATTTATTTACCATTTGTTAAACATGTTCATAATCCACAAATTGTAAAGTATTTATACTAGCAGTGTGTTAGTTTAAAGGACTACTTGCTAAAATTCAAAAATAACATATAAAAGGAACAAGCTCAGTTGGGACATGATTTTATTTCAATGAAAAAATGGAAGAAATAACAACCTAATTTTGCACTTGAAATTTTAAGAATTAAAGGTCAACATTCCCTACCAAGCAGATATTAAAGTTTGCGTCATATCCTCCATAAAAACAATGAAGTTTTAGATAAAGTTCATTTAAGGGTGTAGTATACGTAAAGATACAGTGAGAAGTGAGAACTAACAGACCAGATGCTCCAGTCCAGTGAGAAGTGAGAACTAACAGACCAGATGGTCCAGTCCAGTGAGAAGTGAGATAACAGACCAGATGCTCCAGTCCAGTGAGAAGTGAGAACTAACAGACCAGATGGTCCAGTCCAGTGAGAAGTGATAACTAACAGACCAGATGCTCCAGTCCAGTGAGAAGTGAGAACTAACAGACCAGATGCTCCAGTCCAGTGAGAAGTGAGATAACAGACCAGATGCTACAGTCCAGTGAGAAGTGAGATAACAGACCAGATGCTCCAGTCCAGTGAGAAGTGAGAACTAACAGACCAGATGCTCCAGTCCAGTGAGAAGTGAGAACTAACAGACCAGATGCTCCAGTCCAGTGAGAAGTGAGATAACAGACCAGATGCTACAGTCCAGTGAGAAGTGAGAACTAACAGACCAGATGCTCCAGTCCAGTGAGAAGTGAGATAACAGACCAGATGCTACAGTCCAGTGAGAAGTGAGAACTAACAGACCAGATGCTCCAGTCCATTACAGATTAAGACAAGCAAGACGTTGGCAAAAGACTTCACCATAGAAGAATAAAATAGATAATCTGTAGCACTCTGACTTTTTACTGTTTTAATTGGAGGATTTTGGTGGGGGGTTCAGGGATGCCACCTCCTCCTTTTAAGTGGGCACTGAGATTTTCCCAGACACAAAGGCACATTTACTATTTATTAAATCAGGTCATTCCCTTCTTTTTAATTTTCAAAAGCCAACTCTGAATTTTGCACATATCGTTTAATCTAAAAAAAAAACTCTTAGATCCCAACTGCATAGTCATTGGTTACCAGGGAAAGAAGGAGGCTTTTCTCCTCTTTACTTTCATCTTGAAATTAAAATAAATAGAGAAGTGAATAAAAATGACAAGTAACATTCAGTTCTAAACACACTTGACTTTGACTCATTTCTAAAATGTAATGAAAAGCTGTCACTTTTTTTAAGTTTCTTCTCAGCTAAACTTCTATGATTAAAAATCTCCAATTTTGTATGAGAATACATGCCTGTGAAGGGAACAAGACAGGAGGATGTGAGAGCACAATTTTTGACACATAGGTTCATAGGAAGGTACTAGGCTATTGGCCCTAGGGCCTATATAAGCTTAGCCAAACGGCACCCTGGCTTTTGCCACCCAAGAAAATTATTTTCCTGTGCCCCTGTCAAGCAGAGCCACAGAAGTGATCCCCTGGGTAAATTTCCTATATCCCATCAAATCATCAAGATTTTTCTTGAAGAGTGCTAATGAGGAGCTTTGTTTGATATAGATATGTAGTTTGTTCCAGAGTATGGGAAGTCTCTGGGACAGGAATCTATCACTCCAGCATGCTCTGTTTATTGTGGTGACAGGGTTTAGGTCCCTAGAGAGTGTAGCTCAGAGGGATTGGGATTTCTTTAAGTGGAGCATGTCCAACAGCTCTGAGTTTGACATAGCTTTGTATGTTAGGCAGAGATCGCCTCTGAGTAGGCAATATGCGACAGAGTAAAGCTGGAGTTTTTGAGACGGTTTGCGTAGGGCATCTGTTTGAGGCCGGTAATCCTCTTTGTGAGGTATTTCTGCGGCCTTTCCAGTTGTTGTAGATGTCTTGTGAGGTACATACCAAAAGCGGCATTGTACTCTATAATGGGTCTAATGAGTGATGAGTAGAGGGGAACAATTACCTCTTTTTTCCTGGATGAGAAACCTTTTGTGATGAGGTGTGCCACATAGAAGGATTTCCTGACTACTGTGGTGATGTGATTATCAAAGGACAGACTACTGTCCACCTGTGTCCCAAGGTCTCTTATCACACTTTCGATGTTAAGTGGACTACCGCCTATGTGGTAGTTCATGGGTACAGAGTTTTTACCAAAAGGGATGACAATGCATTTTTTGGCATTGAGCATGAGGCCATAGCTTTGACACCAGGCATCGGTCTCAGTGAGGCCCTTTTGTAGGATGTCCAAATCATTAGGAGTTTTGATTATGGCTCCTAGTTTGTAGTCATCTGGGAACTTTGTTAGCCAAAGACCTTCTTTGTTAGCCTGTACTTCAGAGTAGATACCAAACAGGAGAGGACCCAGGACTGAATCCTGTGGTACTCCCCTTGTCACTGGTCTGAAATTGGATTTAGAGTCTGCTACTTTCACACACTTTTACACACCCTAAAGTACAAATCTGTTGTGTTATATACTGATTCTGAGATTGACATATATACACACACACACACACACACACACACACACACTCAAAGATATATATATATATATATATATATATATATATATATATATATATATATATAGATACAACTGTAGCAAAAAAGAGTAAAATCCCATGACTGGAAGAACTCCCTGGTCAGCCTCAGTAAGAAGCTGAGATCCCTCATAAAATCCTCCAAAGCTAGTTATGAAAGCAAAATCGCCACTGATTCAAAAGACAACCACAAAGCATTCTATAGCTATGTCAAGAATCTCAATGGCAACACTCAGATCTGCTCTGAGTTACAGAACAATGGCATTAAATATACAGAACCAACTGATATTGCCAGCATCCTGGCAGATAGGTTCAGTGCTAACTTTACCCCCCATCCTCTAAAGGGCCCATATTTCTACCAGAAGAATGCAAAGTTCCTGTAATCACAGCTGCATAGGTAAAAACCACACTCTCCAAAGCCAAGTACACAGCATCCATGGGACCTGACAACATCCCAGGCTGCATTCTACATGAACTACAGAATGAACTAGCAGCCCACCTAAGCACCATGTTCAATCAGAGCCTCACCTCAGGCTTTGTGCCCACTGAATGGTGCACAGTGATGGTTATCCCACTCCACAAAGGGGGAGCCATCACGGACCCCGGGAACTACCGCCCCATTAGCCTAACAAGCCTGGTCTGCAAGGCCATGAAATGTATCACCATGGAACTTATAAACAAAGACATTGGTAATCTCCAAACTCTTGACCCTATCCAGTTCAGGTTTGTAAAAGGCAGATCATGTCTCCTAAACCTGATTGACTTCTTTGAAGCAGTCACCAAAGCTGTAGATGTGGGTAAGGCGGTTTACACAGCCTATCTAGATCTCGCCAAGGCTTTTGACACCATCCCCCACTCTGGAATTATAGATAAACTCACTAAACTAGGTATAAATCCCTATGTCACAAGATGGGTTGCCAACTGGCTCACTGACAGAACCCACACTGCGAAATTGCAGACGCCAAATCCGACTTCAGACCAGTGACAAGTGGCATACCACAGGGTTTAGTCCTGGGCCCTCTCCTGTATGGTATCTACTTTTCTGAAGTACAGGCTAACACAGAAGGTCTTTGGATAATGAAGTTCGCAGACGATGCAAACTAGATGCCATAATAGAATCTCCTAATGATGTGGACATTCTACAAAAGGGCTTCACTGAGACTGATGCCTGGTGTCAAAGCCATGGCCTCAAGCTCAATGCCAAAAAGTGCATTGTCATCCCCTTTGGTAAAAACTCTGTACTCATGAGCTACCACATAGGTGGTAGTCTACTTAACACCGAAAGTGTGAGAAGAGACCTTGGGACACAGGTGGACAGTAGTCTTTCCTTTGATAATCACATCGCCACAGTAGTCAGGAAATCCTTCTACGTGGCACACCTCATCACAAAAGGTTTCTCATCCAGGAAAAAAGAGGTCATTGTTCCCCTCTACTCATCACTCATTAGACCCATTATAGAGTACAATGCCCCTTTTGGTATGTACCTCACACGACATCTACAACAACTGGAAAGGCTGCAGAAATACCTCACAAAGAGGATTACTGGCCTCAAACAGATGCCCTACGCAGACCGTCTCAAAAAACTCCAGCTTTACTCCATCACTTATCGCCTACTCAGAGGTGATCTCTGCCTAACATACAAAGCTATGTCAAACCTAGAGCTGTTGGACATGCTCCACTTAAAGAAATCCCAATCCCTCTGAGCTACATGCTCTAGGGGCCTAAACCTTGTCACCACAATAAACAGAACATGCTGGAGGGATAGATTCCTATCCCAGAGACTTCCCATACTCTGGAACAAACTACCTATCTATATCAAACAAAGCTCCTCATTAGCACTCTTCAAGAAAAATCTTGAGGACTGGATGGGAAATAGGAAATTTACCCCGGGGATTACCTCTGTGGCTCTGCTCGACAGGTGCACAGGAAAATAATTTTCTTGGGTGGAAATAGACTTGTATAGGCCCTAGGGCCAATAGCCTAGTACATTTACATATATATATATATATATATATATATATATATATATATATATATATATGAGAATTCCCCTTATTTCAAGGTACAGTAATCTTTGAATTATTGTATGTAAGCATCAAAGGGAGGGAGCAGGAGGGCTTATATCATAACTACAAAATTACCTTTTTTGCTCTTTGCAGCTGACTTTCAACTGTCATCATCTCTTCCTGTCATTCACCAGGTGCAATGGACCTTCATTTTTCTTCCCCAAGACTCTACCTAACCCACATCTGCTGGAGACATTTTTTTCTTCTGTATACCATTACCTTCACTCACACTGCATACACTCATTGTATGTGCAGGTGTGCATGTTCAATGGAAACACATTGTCGTATTGGCTGAATTCCATGGAAACTCAGCCAATATCCCTCAGCTATTCTCCTTAAGGATAATATCCCATTGTGTGTTCCTGGCTTCTAAATGAGATCGACTGTGACATGTGCACAAGTGCACCCCTCCCCCCAGGACTGGCACACCTATCCTTCCATGACAAGTCCACAGAAGCCCAAACTACTAATAAAAACTGAGTCCCTTGGCCACTAATCAAACCTGAGTCCCTGGGCCACTAATCAAACCTGAGTACCTGGGTCACTAATCAAGCCTGAGTCCCTGGGTCACAGTCAGAGTTTTTTTCTCTATGCTGCTGCACTGGTTATCCTCTAGAAAAGCACTTTTCTGTTGTCACTTTTGACAGCCACTATTTTTAATAGCTTATGCATAAGCATTCACTTACATGTCTGCCAATCATTAGTTATGAAGGTCTGTAAATAAGGAATAATAATACAACAAGATAAAGGAAAACTGTAAAGAGGGTATCTGAGACGTCACCACATCCTGCTAGCAGCAGCACTGTGAATGTCCCAGACACACACACATACACGCACACACACACACACACACACACACACACACACACACACACACACACACACACACACACACACACACACACACACACACACACACACACTCACACACACACACAAAATCAGGATGCTGTGGACAGGATTAGGATAAGTAGCATAATAAATTATTTTATATGGGAGTATTAACTTGTCACAATATTCAGTTTAGCTGCATCCTTGGTGCATATAGAATGCATTTTTACACATCATGCTATTGTTTATCTCCTTATAAAACACTTAATGTATGGTGAACTACTTCATTTTATTAGTAATTTTAACACTTTGCACTTTAAAATTATTAGCTTCTGTCTAGTCAGTTTAACTATAAAATCACTAGTCTGTAAAGTTTTGTAAACTCTATCACCATTTACCCTAATATTGTAATTCCTACCATTAAGCATCAATGATGAATTTTGAAGTTTGAACCAGATTTATTAATTTCTTAGGCTAGAACTGTTTGAGGTTTTCACATATTATAAGATTACTTAACTTTCTGGGTTGCATGTCCATTCACACCCTCCACAACACGTACACAAATACACACACACACACACACACACACACACACACACAAACACACATACACACACACAAACAAACACACACACACACACACACACACACACACACACACACACACACACACACACACACACACACACACACATATTTATGTTGGGTGGTTCTGCCAGCTAGCATAGAATAGACTGGTTGCGATCAGAAGATGGCAGGTCACATTTCAAATCGTTCTTATAAAGTAGTGATTTGGTTAACTGGGGGACATAATTAAAAAAGTCTGAGTACCCCTATTTATTTATCTGTCCCAGCTATGTAGTGCTCAGAATCGCTCCAGCTGTGATTGCTGGGCATTCATTGCAATTTGTGGTAGGAATAAAAAGTGTCCTGAGAAGAGCAATATAAAGTAACATGCAACTCAGATAGCAGTGATAACAGTATACTGTACATAAAGTGTAAGTATAAAGTCACATTCTGATACTGTACATAAAGTATAAGTGTAAAGTCACATTCTGATACTGTACATAAAGTGTAAGTATAAAGTCACATTCTGATACTGTACATAAAGTATAAGTGTAAAGTCACATTCTGATACTGTACATAAAGTGTAAGTGTAAAGTCACATTCTGATACTGTACATAAAGTGTAAGTGTAAAGTCACATTCTGATACTGTACATAAAGTGTAAGTATAAAGTCACATTCTGATAATGTACATTAAGTATAAGTGTAAAGTCACATTCTGATACTGTACATAAAGTGTAAGTGTAAAGTCACATTCTGATACTGTACATAAAGTGTAAGTGTAAAGTCACATTCTAATACTGTACATAAAGTGTAAGTATAAAGTCACATTCTGATACTGTACATTAAGTATAAGTGTAAAGTCACATTCTGATACTGTACATAAAGTGTAAGTGTAAAGTCACATTCTAATACTGTACATAAAGTGTAAGTGTAAAGTCACATTGTGTTGCAAAACCATCCATCAGGTTATGCATTTAGCTAGTTTACAAATGATACTCATATTAATCTGAGGTGGCTTTTGGTATTTTTTGAAATCTTCAGGTATCCTACAATTGATTATGTTCCCTGCCCTGTATAAACAGCATGGTTTTGCATTCCGGGAGTACCTCATGCAACACCTTAGTAATGGGTACTAACCCTAACTCTAATGCTGCCCCTTTCCCCCAACCCAAACCCTGCACCTTACCTTAATAAAAATCTTCCCATAACACTGCCACTACTGAAGACAGACTTGCACACACAAACATGTGAAAATGCACACAGACAACTCTACATCTTTCCCTTTACCTAACCCTAACCTGACCCTAACCGTCAGATGCGCACATGCACATACAAACATACAGCATCTATCCCTCACCTATCCCAACCCTAATCCTAGATCACAAATACTTGCACCAGCTCTAACTCCACTGACCTGTCTGCAAAACATACCATTAACATTTGGATACTTGGCTCCATATGGTCAACATTATACACTACCCCTGTGTTTGTTAACAGAACACAGGGGAAATATACATACATACATACATACATACAGACTCACACACACACACACACACACACACACACACACACACACACACACACACACACACACACACACACACATACTCTAGTGATCAGTTATAAATGATCACTGACAAGTGTTGAATATATAGTTTCTGCTTTTTCTTCCTTCCTCTCTGTATTTGTTTTCCACTTCAAAGTTATTTTTTTCTCTTCTACATCATTTACTCATATTACTTTTCCTTTTTCCTTTTTTCTTCCTTCTAGACTTTGTAACTACTGTACAGTGCAGTAATAGACATCATAGAATTTTGCAGTTGCCCTTAGCATTAGTTAAAATCATTTTTTCTCAGCACAGTTGATGTCATAGAATATCTAATCATTTTAATGGTCTGATTTCATTTGGTTGAAAGCATCAGGAAATTTATTACTGTTTTCAAATTTAATTAACTACTTTATCATATTTTTGAAACAGTTTATCCTGCTGTCATTCAAAAAGTTATACAACTATTTAGGTTGTAATTCTGTTTTGAATCTCTTGCAATCCCCAGCTCACAGCTGGCAGCTATTGGTAAATGTACCAGTCTATACTGCTTACCTTAGGGTTTTCAGTATTCATTTGGTCTCGGGTATGTCACACGGGTTTGTATTGCTGCATGAAGATGTTAATTCTGGTACTTTCTTGCATATGAGAATGTGTATGGTTGGTTTAGTATAGTTTTTCTCCTTTTATTTTCCTTTTTCTCCTCACCCCAGTGTTACAGGTTCATAGGTAGATACTAGGCATTCATTCCAGGAGACCATCAAGGAGCCTGGCACAATTTAGTAGCTATCCAGGAGTACTGTCCAGTAAGCGAGCTGCTCAGAGTCACACAGTAAGTAAATAGAGGCTGAGGGAATCAGAAACTCTGGATACAGGAAACAGGTCATTAACAGCTTATAGCCTTAACCATATGTGCTACCAGGCTTGTGAATACAGTAATCAGTTTAGCATATGACACTGTTAACCCTAGTGAGGTTTGTGGTCATAGCAATCTCAGTGGGGTAGATGAGATATTACTAATTCCAACAACAGATTCTATTTCATCTTGTGAGACTGACCAGTACTTTTAGGAAGGCTGTGAGATAAATCTTTTCTGACCTGGGTCTGCACCAAGGTGTCCTCCTAGCGCGTAATCACTGGTATACCTCCAATGACAAATATCCAAGGTGCTTCCATATAGAGTACTGACTGTTGCCAACACAAAAGAATAATGGCTGCATTTTAAAGTCTTCCTGGTTCACCAATTCCCTCACATAAAGGGTGAACCTAGCTACACAGTGAAAGAACTTTATTTCACTGTTTGTATCCAAGACCTTGTCCTTCTGTGACTCCGCAATGTTCATGACCATAGGTACAAATGGCTACCCAGATTGACCACTAAACTAAGGACTTTTTCTTATGACTCAGTTATCATTTCACCACCATAGTCTGATACAGCATCTGGGATACTGCTGCTGCTGCCCCATCCACTGATGAACAAGAGCCCATGAAACTTAAAGTTTTTTATCCAAATGTATTTGTTCCCAATCCCCCAACACACACACACACACACACACATGAAAGGAGCAGAGCATCTGGAAATTTTCCAGGAACCAACCATGTCTTCTGACTTGGAGGTACAGATTTTCAATCAAGACAGTTCACACTCAGAAGAAAATAGTTTCATTTCATGCTGAGTATAATAGACACTTGAGGTTAAGAAAACAATGCCATCTGCAAGCAACAGAGAAGCATCACTTAAATCACTATACTGGTTGTTCTCCAAATCTCAATTATATCTTGATATTCTGTCAAAGAAAAAACAAATAGAAGAAGAGAAAAGACAACCCCCTGCTGGACTCCTATAGCCAGTGATGCTCAGTAACACTCCTTTAAGAAACAATTTGATTTCTTTTATCATTTTTACATAGTAGTTATTGTGTAAGTTATGATGGCCCTGTAGGTAAAGATGCAATAAAAATGACAGTGATGAAGATGAAAGTGAATATGCAGTGAAAGTGATGTGAAGATGTAATGAAGATGAGAAGATGATGATAGCATTGAAGATGCAGTGAAGATAAAGACAAAACTGAAGAAGAAAATGAATATGCCACGAAGATAACAAAGACAATGAGTAATGAAGATGATGATATGGTGAAAGTAGAATGACTTTGATGATAAAGAGAAGATCAGTGAATGTGTATCTTCATTTTCATTAGCTCATCTTCATCATAGCTGCATCATCTTCTTCATGTTCATTACCATCACTGCATCTTCATTATTTTCATTGCCTCATATTCACCTTGCTTGTACATTCATCATCACAACTATACATTTATTATCATAATTAGCTTTATTGCCACTTCAGGGATGTGAACAAGATGATATAATGATGATAATGTTAATGAAAATGATGGCTATATCTTCATCTTTATCAGTAATCTACTCTGCATCATCTTCATCACATCATTATTGACATTATCTTTTTTATCATCAATATTATCTTCATTACATCTTAATAATCAACAGCTCTGTCATCTTCATCCCATCTTCATGATCATCTTCATTTCAACTATTTTCACTATATCTCCATTGTTGTTTTGACAGCCCCTCTTTACTCAGGACCAGTAATCAAGGAGTCTCAACCCTCAATAAAGACACTGGTGAGAGGAAGTCACTAAAAAGAGGAATGGATTTACAGAGTATTTCAAATGCAGCTCTGTGCATCAAGCACAATTTCCCTCAAGAGCACACAGGGAACATGCACTATGGGGACTGGAGTCTCTTTCTCTCCAGATCCCAAACAAGACTCACCTTGGAGCACTATGTCCCAGTTCCAAGTATCTGGCACACACACTTGAATATCTGATTTTTCACACACACATACACACACACACACACACACACACCTGGGAAAGGCAGTCACTGATTCACCAGCTGTGTCTCCTCTCTCCAGACTATAAGGTAGATTGCTACCACCAGTCAAATAATCAAAGGCTTTTACCAAGGGGAACCAATTATACTGTGACAAATTAATTCTGATATAAATGGTAGAGTGTGACTGAAGCAGCGCGGCATATCAGAGTGGCCACACTGTCACTAAAATAAGCACAAGTATTCTCAAGTTGTTAAAAGTATTCACTAAAAGACCAGCCTCAATGAAATGGTATAAAAATATTTAATAATGGATAATAAAATAGAAAACAAGAGAATGCTTAATATTTAGTTACAATAAACATCAGAGTTTTCAGTCACAGAACATATAAAAATAACACAGTTGGAGAGAAACTCACAGATGCAGGAAAAAGAAATAATACAAAACTAATCTCACTGTACTTTTCCTAACTGAACTAAAGATACACTGTCTGTAGTTAACTTACTTAGGAGATGCTCACTTCCACAAGGCAAGATGAAATACTACACACTGACTGAACTATCCAACTAACAACTGAACAATTGAAGTGTGATAAGTGACATAGATCATTTATAGCAGATTCCAAAGAAAAACAAAAACAAATTGCTGCTGCCAGAGTTCTGTCATTCAGCTGATCATAGAATGACATCACATCTAGTCACCTGACTCTGGCACAATACACATTCGAAATCTGTTAAGATTCTGGTGCAGCATTTTTAACATGAGCAACTGTTACACATACATTTTTGATACAAGCATCTGTACAAATCAATATGACAGACAAATAACATAAGATTATTTACAAAACTTCAGCCAGCCATGCTGGCATATGCCACACATGCACTGTCTCACTTCTCTTGGTACAGCTGGCAATAGCTCACAATGTCACAGTTGTCACCATCATATCTGTCATCATCACTGTACCATTATCATTATCATTGCATCTTCATCACCTTTTCATCATATTCATTGCATCTGCACCTGCAATGTTATTACATCATCATCAGTTTATGTTATTTTCAACATTTATCACAGCTTAATCTTTATCATTAACATCATTGTCATCTTCAGCATTTTCAGGTTCATCTTTGTCAAAATTGTCATCACATTTACATAACATGATCATCACAACATCTTCACTGTCATCTTCATCTTCATTATAACTGTCATTATAATCACCACACATTCAGCTGCAGTATCATTGCATCTTTATTATCATTGTCATCTTTGTGTCTTCATCATTGCATCTTCATCATCTCCACCATTAACACCACTATCTTCTTCATCAATTTCATTTTCATATATGCCAACATCATCCTTGCTGTCATTGCATCTTCACTGTCATCTCCATCATCATCTTCACTGCATCATTTTCACAAATGCACAGAATTTTCCAATCATTTTCATTTTAGCACTGATCCACTTAATGTGTAACATGAATGCCCTTTACTATATAGCTATCATTGAGATTCAAATTCCCGCAGTTGTCTTCCTAAGTCATTGATTCCATGGTAGAAAACTTGTACTGCTATGTCTGTGCTGCTGTACTGTATGTTAAGCATTATATACTTTGCAATGAAACTTTTTGTTCCGTACTGATTTTACTCACATTGAAATTGCATGTATTTGTTGATTTATTGACTGACTTAGTTACCAGTGTGCATTAAAATCTGCTACAGAATGGAAATCTGTTTAAACTACAGTAAACGCAATCACAAATTTACTATGCTTAATAAATAATAGTTTCAGTAAAATAACTAAAGTTAATGTATGCATTTTAGAATAAGAAGTACTACTTTGCCAGTTGGCAACATAATTACAGCAAAATAACCCATAAAAGAACCTTGGTCATTATCGTTACGCTTGAGAATGCAGAGAAATGTTATGAATAATTAAGCCACCTCAGGTGTGTGTTGACCTTGATAGGTTTATTACTAATCAGCTTTTGAGATATATGCCTGTGAACTGGACAATTAATCTGGTGATTCATGTTATGTACAGATTTTCTTTTGTTGTCAGAATTAAGTATCCAATGTCTTTGTTGAAGTCTACATACAGGGGTTTGATGGGCATTTCACCAGGGTAACTGCATACATTTTACTGTTGGCATTTTGTTGCTGGTGTTTTCAAGTTAAACAGAATGTATAGCCTCTAAATGAGACATCACTGCACTCTGCTTTCCTTTGTTGTGTTTGTGGTCAAAATGCCCACATGATCATATGGTTACTTATATATAATTAGAGCTCCCTGAAATACGAAGACTCTCTAGCCAGAGAGCAATGGCTATGATCATGTATAGTAATGATTACTGGTTGTGAGGCAGGCACTGTGAAGCTGTTAACTACCATGAGGTCTATAGGTGACCTGTTTTGGGGGCTTCTCTCTCTCTCTCTCTCTCTCTCTCTCTATATCCTACTGTAAAATTGAGGCACTGATATTCTTATGTGTGTCTGAACTATTCTCCACTGGCTTTAGCTGCATTTAAACATATGCAAGTGGTTGCAGATGATGCTTTCATATCCTATGAAATTCTTACTGTAAAGAAACTTTTCACTCAAAGGACAGTGGCCAAGAAATTCAGTTAAGAGTTGCTTTTTAGTTATAATTGGGCAAATAGGTCTCTCTCTCTTCTCAATAAGTAGATATTGTTGACTAGCAGGGGTTCTAGTAGTGAACTGTTTGAACAGCCTTTCCTGGGTTAATAATCACCACAGCACAGAACCATTGCATTTAGTTTTGGTAGGACTTATGTTGCTTTAAAAGATTGTTCTCTCTTTTTGCACTACTTTCATAGGTAGTACCCCCTCTGCCCAATGTTTTATTCAAAGCATGCAAGTGGTTGGATATATATATATATACTACAGAGATTCTTGGCATTTCTTATTTCACAGGAAAGCTTCAGTCAGACAGCAGTGGCCTGAAACTTGAATTTGGAGGTCAATTCTAGTTTTGAACCAATAAGCAATCATTCTTCCCCTCACCAGGCAAGTGCTACAGAGGTCTTAACCAGCAGGGATTATTGTGCAGACCTACTCCACAGACTTCCCTCTGGTCACAAAAAATACTCTAGTGTGGAATCTGGATACTCCTTTTATGAAAATCATTCTTGATTTTCTAAGATTCCCCTTTGCTCTTATAATATGCACACCTGGACCATATTACTCTGCCCTCAGTAGAACTCGAGGTATGCTAATAGTTGTAGATGCTTCACAGATGTGAATTTACTGCTGTGTGGAAACTCTCAGATCAGCAGTGGCCACAAACTTGAATCTAAGATCTCGTCCCTGTCTTCAAACAGGACTGTGGGGTTCTTAAGGACCGTTGTGGAAATTTATTTATGAAATCTTTCTCTGATCTTTAAAATACCCTTGTGTGGAATCAGGCCAATCATTTCTCAGGGTTCTTTTCCTGACTTTCAAAAATATTATTCTACTCTTGTGCTATGCCCATCTGCTATATGCTCTACTGGCATAATTTGTGCTTGTTACATCTACAGCAAAACCACTTAAAAGACAAGTTCACCCTGCAATATAATTAATTATTCTTGTTCCAGAATTCTTCGCTCTTACCCTGTAATATCACCTAATTGCCAAGAAATCCATTAGTGTCTTTTAAATTCTTGTTTTATTTTTTCCTAATACATCATGATTGTCCTACCATAGTTTTCCTTTTCAAATCTTGCTTTATTTCTGAAAGGAATTTGTCTCAGTCTTCATGACCTAGTTGAGATAATGTTGCCCCCCCCCCCCCCAAAAAAAAATGTAGCAAAAGTCCACAAATCACTGAGGTACCAACTTCAAAAACACACTGATTGATAAACAGTAAAGCTTTATTCCACTTCAGTTAAGCAATTGTGTTCCATAAAAGAACTTTATCAGAGCTGAGGTGACAGAGGAAAAAAACAAATATTTAAATAGTGACAGTGAATCAGATCACATGAAAAAACTAACCAGTAGGTATCAGTGTTACCAAATTAATAAAACCATATGAAGAAGAAATGACAAAACATTAAATATAAAAACCTGAACACATGCAAACACAATTTGGCAACTCTCAACATAAGAACACAATCCAGGGAGATGTGATCATTTAACCCAGGGGGAACAGTGGCATTTCTTTGTCTAGATTTGAACCCTGCCTCACCTGGGATCTGAACAGAACCTCACTGCGGTTACACTCTGTGTCACAGAGAAAGCTCTCAATTGCCACAAAAGTTCTTTGTATTGAAGGGTGTTTTCCTTTCCCCCTGGATTTTTGGCAACCTTCTCGACCACAGCATATCTAAAACCTAAATTCTGTGCAACATTGCAAATCAAAAGGCATTGCTATCATTTGTAGTATTTATGTTGGAAATGTGTTCATAGACTCTTTTATATGTTGTTGTTCTGTTTTCCCAGTATAAAATAAAGTACATCCCTAATGTATTGTGATGTACACCACTCCAGCAATACTGCAATCCACAGCCACCATTACTTTCAAAAAATTATTACTCAAATACTTATCAGGTGCACACTTACTTTCCAAAATAAACTTACACTTTCTGCAATTGTCACACCTCCTGGTTCCCTTACTTGCCAAACTAGTACCAGGGATACAACCCGTACGGCTGCGTACTTTGAATTTATTCTTCAGATTGATACTCTTCTTATAAACAGAGGGGAGGTTCCCAAAATGGCCACAATGTCATTATTGGACCAAAAAATACCCCAGGTCCTACTAATGATGTCTTTAATCTGATTAGAACCCCCCCACAACTTTAAAATCTTCCACATTCAAAGGGTCTTTCTCCAGTAGTAACATTCAGAGTAAAAGGTCCCTCCAGTCAGTCTCACCCAATAAAGGTTTAAAATCCATAGTCCTTCATTTAATGATCTCAATAACAATGTTATGGACAAATTATTAAGGTTAACCGCTATCAGTAAACAAGTTCATTAGATTAATTTTTTTCATTTTCAAAAATTCCATCATCAGACACCATTCTCCACAGTCTAATAAATTGGCCCCTAATTAAACTGTTTTTTTTTTGCAAGAGGGTGACAACTTTTAAAATGCAAAAAAAACTTGAGTATGTAGGCTTCCTATATAAATTCAAAGAAAAAACACCAGCATCTTTATAAATGGTGATATCCAAATAATTAACAGAATCCTGACTATGGGTGTGGGTAAAAAGTAAAAAACACATAGTCCTGTTAACATAATCTATGAGGGAGGCCATCTTTTCATCCTCATCTTTCCAGAAAATAATGATGTTATCCAGAAATCTAGCATAAAACATCCAGCTGGAGGCATACACCAAGTAAAGAATAGACTCCCACTTCTACATAATAATGTTGACATATATAGGTGAACAAACTGTGGCCACGGCAACACCCTTTATCTGATGGAAGTATTCACCCTCAGAATAAATATAATTGTTTTTAATTGTTTACATAAAAAGAAACAAAAATTCAACAGTGAGAGTGGAGTGTGAAGGAAATCTAAAGTGTCGCTTGTCTAGTCACGATGTAATAGATGAGACTTTGTGGGTTCTGTTCAAGCAGCTTTATTTTGTACAAACACATCAGGATTAAGGCTTAATAACTTTAACTTACATACAAACTAGCTATTATACTCATATATGCTCACTTTCTGGCTGTACTCTCAAAATGGCACTGAAGCTAACACGTGCTTGATATTTATATGCACGTTCAGTCCTTGAAAAGCTTCTTAAAGATACAGCACACACGCTCTGCTCCACATCCTCCCTCTTTGAGAAATAGGTTATACAATATTGACAATATCAGTTGACATGTAATCAATACAAATAATTCTTTGTCATGCAATTATACAGAACTAGATGCACATATAGACAATCAAGTCCAGGTCGCTGTGTATTTCACACTAGGTCTGGAAATATGACTAAAATGTGTGACATAAATTTTAGAATCAGATTTAGCAACTGGGACTGTCTCTGCTGAATGTTCAATCTTAGGAACATTAGGAATGGAAGTAGAAGTTAAGACAAGTTCTGCAACAGGAACATTTTCTGGATTGCTCTGAGATCTAGAGTCTGTGTCACAGGAACAATGCTGTAATATCATTTCTGGTACAGGAAGAGGATGTCTGCAATTTCTCCTGTTACTTGACCAATCTGGTTGAAACATTTCACCGTTTGTATCCTCACTGTCTTTCCTTCTTTCAACATATAAATAAATCTGCTCAATTTATCATAGTTGGACTTCTGGAAAGAATGCTTCCTGAATAATTGGGCTTTAATGGTTCTTCTGTTCTTAGTTTTAGGTCTCAACAAACTGGATCTAATAGGCAATGTTGTGGTCTGACTGGATAGAAGCTTCTGAGCAGGTGAGGAAAGTATATCGTCACAGGGTATGTTTCAGAGACTGAGTAAATTCAAAAAGACATTGGAATCGTGTCACACTTTGAACTTTCAAATAATTGCTTTACACTCTGTACTGCATGTTCAGCTAGTCAGGTAACATGCACAAAGTCCCATTTGTGTGCAAATTTCTGAAACAACTGACTAGTAAATTGAGTATCATTGTCAGAAACAACTTTGTTGGACTACCATGGACTGAGAAATGATGTTTCACCTTAGTGATAACAGCAGTGGACATTAGGTTAGGTAGTAAATCAATCACAAACCAGTTTGAATAAGAGTCTATTAATACTAAAATAATGCTGATTGTTCCACTCATATATATCAGTGGCTACTGTTGACCAAGGTAGTTCAAGAACTTGACTTAGCTGAAGTGGTTCTCATTGCAAATGTGGTTTAGTACTATTGAATACTGAACAGGAAGAAGGTTCTTTATCAATATCTTTTATTAGAGAAGGCCAGAATACTAGTTCTCTCGCCTTTAAAACTTCAGCTTGGCAAGCTAAGAACTTGGTTATATTCAACTGGACGTATAAGAGAATTTAAGTACCTTTTTATGCACTTTTTCTTTTAAAAAATACAGTATTTAAATTGATTTAAACTGTGTATGAAGGAGTGTTGAAGGAATTTTTAACTGGTTATTCTGCTCTTCAGTAACTTGAACTAAAAGCTAGTGTTGGCTGAATTTTGTTATTTGCTAGTAATTACAGGTGTGGGGGTAGCCACATTCAGTGATTTCCTGTCCTTGCATATTTAAACTGGTGCATGTGAAATAATTCCTGCTTTAAAACTTCAGCTTGGCAAGCTAAGAACTTGGTTATATTCAACTGGACGTATAAGAGAATTTAAGTACCTTTTATGCACTTTTCTTTTAAAAATACAGTATTTAAATTGATTTAAACTGTGTATGAAGGAGTGTTGAAGGAATTTTTAACTGGTTATTCTGCTCTTCAGTAACTTGAACTAAAAGCTAGTGTTGGCTGAATTTTGTTATTTGCTAGTAATTACAGGTGTGGGGTAGCCACATTCAGTGATTTCCTGTCCTTGCATATTTAAACTGGTGCATGTGAAATAATTCCTGCTTTAAAACTTCAGCTTGGCAAGCTAAGAACTTGGTTATATTCAACTGGACGTATAAGAGAATTTAAGTACCTTTTATGCACTTTTTCTTTTAAAAATACAGTATTTAAATTGATTTAAACTGTGTATGAAGGAGTGTTGAAGGAATTTTTAACTGGTTATTCTGCTCTTCAGTAACTTGAACTAAAAGCTAGTGTTGGCTGAATTTTGTTATTTGCTAGTAATTACAGGTGTGGGGTAGCCACATTCAGTGATTTCCTGTCCTTGCATATTTAAACTGGTGCATGTGAAATAATTCCTGCTTTAAAACTTCAGCTTGGCAAGCTAAGAACTTGGTTATATTCAACTGGACGTATAAGAGAATTTAAGTACCTTTTATGCACTTTTCTTTTAAAAATACAGTATTTAAATTGATTTAAACTGTGTATGAAGGAGTGTTGAAGGAATTTTTAACTGGTTATTCTGCTCTTCAGTAACTTGAACTAAAAGCTAGTGTTGGCTGAATTTTGTTATTTGCTAGTAATTACAGGTGTGGGGTAGCCACATTCAGTGATTTCCTGTCCTTGCATATTTAAACTGGTGCATGTGAAATAATTCCTGCTTTAAAACTTCAGCTTGGCAAGCTAAGAACTTGGTTATATTCAACTGGACGTATAAGAGAATTTAAGTACCTTTTATGCACTTTTCTTTTAAAAATACAGTATTTAAATTGATTTAAACTGTGTATGAAGGAGTGTTGAAGGAATTTTAACTGGTTATTCTGCTCTTCAGTAACTTGAACTAAAAGCTAGTGTTGGCTGAATTTTGTTATTTGCTAGTAATTACAGGTGTGGGGGTAGCCACATTCAGTGATTTCCTGTCCTTGCATATTTAAACTGGTGCATGTGAAATAATTCCTGCTTTAAAACTTCAGCTTGGCAAGCTAAGAACTTGGTTATATTCAACTGGACGTATAAGAGAATTTAAGTACCTTTTATGCACTTCTTCTTGTAAAAAGTACAGTATTTAAATTGATTTAAACTGTGTATGAAGGAGTGTTGAAGGAATTTTTAACTGGTTATTCTGCTCTTCAGTTATTCCCACCCACCCGCCCTGTTTTTTTTTGGTGTTAATCTTAGTGGCATTGAAACTGCCCGCCCCTCAGCCTGCCTCTGGGCCCATCTCATTTGCTCACTCAACTTAGTGCAGTGAGATCATATTCTGATTTCAGGCACTCCTACTGTGTACAAAGAGAGCATCTGGGAAATAGAAAAAAAAAATTAAGCTTATTTCCTGCCTTTCTTGTTAAGTGGTACAGACTATTTGTAGGCCTCTGAGCCCCCAAGCCCTTCTGTGTTTGAGGGAAGCCTTCTAGCTTGTTTTTTTTTTCTTGTAACTAGCCAGTTTTCTAGTTTCAGCACTCAAATCTGTTTCTTTGATCTCAGCACTTGTTCAGAAAAAAAAAAAAAAAAAAAAAAAAATTTCATCTGCTTTTACTGTACTTGTGTTTTACCTACTTCTTTTTACTTTGCATCATCTTAAAATACTCAATTGTATTTATTACTGCTTGGTGTAACTCATTCTAAGCCTTTTGGTTTAAACACTTGGGCTTCGGACCAGTTAGTTGTTTTGCACTGAGAGGTTTGTGGTCTGCACTGTTGTGGCAGAACAGGTAGCTTACATCCTTCTAGGTTGAGAACTGCTGATTGAGGGCTCAGTGTCTGTTATTCTAAAAGTGTATTAATTCTGGTTTAAGCACTTGGGCTTTCAAGCCAGTTATTTTACATTAAGAGGGTTCGTGGTCTGCACTCTTGTGGGAGGAGAGGCTGGACTCTGCCCTTCTGAGCTGGGAATTTCTGGTTAAAGGCTTATAGTGCATGCATATCTGAACTGTTTCTTACTGAAGTTGGTGCGCCTTGTTTGCTGTGGCATAGACTGGATTCGGGCCTGCTGGATCTAGCTTTGTTTGTGTAACTTGAGCACTAATCCAGACATTCTCTAAAGTATTCAATGGTATTTATTACTGCTTGGTTGTAACTTGATTAAAGTGTAGCTATCATTCAAGTCTTTTGGATTAAGCACTTGGGCTTCAGACCAGTTGTTTTACATTAGGAAGGTTTGTGGCAAGCACTGTGGTGGCAGGACAGGTAGCTTTCATCCTTCTAAGTTGGGAACTGCTGATTGAGAGCCCAGTGTCCAAGTGTATTAGTTCTGGTTTAGGCACTTGGGCTTCAGGCCAGTTATTTTACATTAAGAAGGTTCGTGGACTGCACTCTTGTGGGAGAAGAGGCTGGACTCTGCCCTTCTGAGCTGGGAATTTTCTGGTTAAAGGTTTATAGTGCCTGAATATTTGAACTGTATCTTACTGAAATTGGTTCACCTTGTTTGCTCTAGCATAGACTAGATCCAGGCCTACTGAATCTAGCTTTGTTTATATACTTGTTGTTTGTTTGCTTGTTATTTCCTGGAAGCTAATTCACCTAATACGCAACTTCTCAGCGCTTCTGTGGATCACTAGTGATATCTGCATTGCTTACTGTACTTATTTCCTTGTTTCACTTGAAAGAAAGTTACTGTTTGTCGTTTTGCATTTAGTTACTTGTATCACATTGCACTCAAGTTACCTGGCACTTGCTCACTAAAGCAATTATATAAGTCAGCACTAAAAATTAAAAGCACTACACCCTCACTCCCCACTGGCCCTTGTTTTCAATTAAGGATTTCCCAATATTATTCTAGCATGTCCAAAGGTCAGTTGTCAATCTCCTCTCCGGTCCAGCTGGTGAATCTGGGAATCTTGAGGCAATGTTATAACTGCCTCATGTACACAGACAACCCTCTCCTCCTCCCACATAACACAAATACTTGAGAGATGCAGCTATTTAGCCAAACTGGAGGCTGAGCTCTCTCAACTCAGGACTGGCAAGACCAGACAGGAGGAGAAGGCAACTACACACACCACAAAACCAGCCTCACATAATGCTACCACACCACTGAATCAAACACATAAACACACAAAGACATACTCGGAGGCTCTGAGTAAAAATTTACCTAAACAGCAGAGGCCTCCAAAGCAGACACCCAAACAACTGCTACCTCAAGACACCCCACAAGCAACACATAAACCACAAAAGCAGTGTGCAAAGCAGTCACAGCCCTTAAGGCCAAATACAACACCAAACATACTTGTCATAGGTGACTCCATAGTCAGACACACTGACGTCCCACTCACCAGGCTGAACAAGGAGAGGGTCACAGTAAGCTGCCTATCGGGCGCTAGAATCCGCCACATAACACAAGCACTCGGGTCACTCCACAGCAAGTACAAATATGACACAGTCATTGTCCATGCTGGTGTGAACGACCTGAGACGTACCTCCCTGGACTGCATGAAAAGTGACATAGAGGAGCTCTCTGTTTATGTAGCCCAGGCAGGTATGACCCTAACCCTGAGCAGTATCCTTCCTTCACCAAGAATGATGCCACAATATAGAGACAAGATGATCAGCTTTAACAATTGGCTTAATGTCTGGTGTCATTCAAAGGGGATCCAGTGTCTGTCTGCCTGGGATGACATGCTTGACAAGCCACGCTGCTTCGCAAGGGACGGCTTGCACCTGTCACCCCTGGGATTCCGGATATTGGCTAAGGCTCTTGCCACCCCCATAGTGCCTTTTTTAGGCAAGGCTCAAATTCTAAACCTACCACCCTAGAAAACAAAAATGGGAAGAAATTGAGGGTAATGCTGCTCAATGCCAGAAGTCTAAATCTCAAAATGCACGCACTCGAGGCCCTTCTCAGTATGGAGAACATCGATGTCTGTGCTGTAACTGAAACCTGGTTTAAGGCTCCTGAGAGCACCCCGGCACTATTAGGTTTTACCTCATATCATGCGTTCCGGCCCCAAAACCCGGACCACTCCACAAAAGGAGGGGGTGTATCCATATTCATAAAGGATACTCACACCTCCAGGTTGGTGGCAACGCATGAAGCTTCGGAAACCATCCAGGTGCAACTAACAATAGGCAAAACTGCTCTACAAATTGTAGCATGCTACAGGCCACCCTCTCAAACTCAGGAACCCCACACAGCCTTCCTGAAGACACTGGAGGGTATAAATGTATCTCCAAACACCATCATATTGGGTGACTTCAACTACCCGAATATAGACTGGGAACATTACTCAAGCCCTAACTTTCTAGCCCAACGGTTCCTGGAGTTCATAAATTCAAATGCCATGGAACAGCTAGTCACTGTTCCCACGAGAGGAGAAAATATACTAGATCTCATTGTCACAAACATGGGGACAAAATGCTCCACACGGAAGTATATCCCTCATTGGTGAGATCTGATCATAAACTAATCTCACTGGAAATCCAGATTCCGCCCCACCCCAAACAAAAGTCCATAGTGAAGAACTTCTCTAAAGCAAACTTCACACTACTCAAGACTGGTGTGGTATCCTTCAAGGCCCCTGAGTCAGAGGAAACCACAACCCAAGCTGCGGAAGCCCTTACAAATGCCTTCTATGAACACCTCCAGGACTGCATGGATCAGGCAATCCCAAATAAAACCAAGACTCTTTCCACAAAGGGCAAACGTCCAGTCTGGTGGACCCCAGCCATTAACAAACTTTACAATAAGAGGAGAAAGCTATTACATGATAGAACAAAATCCATAAAAGGGAAGTCACCCCTGATCATTATTAGTAAAAAATACGAGCACTCATAAAATCAACTAAGGCCAATTTTGAGAGAAAAATTGCCATGGATTCAAAGGACAATCATAAGGCCTTTTTCAGCTATGTTAGGAACCTGGGTGGAAACTCACAGATATGCTCAGAATTAGTCCAAAATGATACAAAAATCACTGAACCCACAGACATTGCCAACATACTGGCAGACAGGTTCAGTGCAAACTTCACCCCTCTCCCCTAAAGGAGAGATAACTATCCCAGCCGAGTGTAGCCTCCCGGACATCTCAAATGCGCAGGTGAAAGCTGCTCTCTCTAAAGCTAAAAACACAGCATCAATGGGACCGGATGGTGTCCCCGGCTGTGTGCTACACGAGCTAAATGAGGAATTAAACCAGCACATAAGGCAGCTTTTTAATCTCAGCCTTACCACAGGATACGTGCCCAAGGAGTGGCGTACGGCAACTGTGGTCCCACTCCACAAAGGTGGCGCCTCTACGGACCCTGGTAATTACCGCCCCATAAGCTTAACAAGTCTAGTCTGCAAAGCTATGGAGAGGATCATAATGGAGCTCATAAACAAAGATATAGGGGACTTGCAGACATTGGACCCGACCCAGTTTGGCTTTGTCAAGGGAAGATCATGCCTTTTGAACTTGGTCGACTTCTTCGAAATAGTCACCAAGGCCATTGATGAGGGAAAGGCAGTCCATACAGCCTACCTTGACCTTGCAAAGGCTTTCGACACAATACCCCACTCGGGTATTGTAGAAAAACTTACCAGCTTAAATGTAAACCCATATGTCACAAGATGGGTTGCAAACTGGCTTAAGGACAGAACCCACAGGGTTAGAGTTGCTGGCGCTGTGTCAGACTCCAAGCCGGTCACAAGTGGTGTCCCACAGGGCTCGGTCCTTGGCCCCTATTGTTTGGCATCTACTTCTCAGAAGTACAGGCCAACATGGGAGGACTTTGGCTGACAAAGTTTGCAGATGACTGCAAACTGGGCGCCATAGTGGAAAGTGCATCGGACACTGATATCCTTCAGAAGGGACTCACGGAAACAGATAGCTGGTGCCAGAGCCATGGCCTGAAGTTAAACGCCAAAAATGTATAGTCATACCCTTCGGGAAAAACAAGGTAACCCCAAGCTACCATATAGGTGGCAATCCACTAAGCACAGAAGAGGTTATCAGGGACCTGGGGACCCAGGTTGACAGTGGCCTTTCTTTTGACACTCACATTGCTAAAGTGGTTAGAAAGACCTTCTACATTGCCCACCTGATCATGAAGGGATTCACATCCAGATCTAGTGAGGTCATTGTTCCCCTGTACTCTTCACTTATCAGACCAATGATCGAGTACAATGCCCCATTCGGGATGTATCTCACCCGACATCTGCAGCAATTGGAGAGACCCCAAAGTTCCTCACCAAAAGGATAAAGGGACTCCAAAATCTGTCATATGCTGCCAGATTGAAGAAACTCCAGCTCTATTCAGTCGCATACCGTCTGCTCAGAGGTGACATGTGCCTGACATACAAGGCCATGTCCAACCCGGAATTAATGGACATGCTCCACCTCAAAAAATCCAAATCCACCAAAACCACTAGAGCAAGCGACTTAAACCTTAGCACGGATATAAATAAGACGTGCTGGAGGGATAGATTTATCACTCAGAGACTCCCTATGCTGTGGAATAAAATCCCGGTCCATGTGAGGCAGAGCACCTCGCTGACTCTGTTCAAGAGAAATCTAGACCTGTGGATGGGAGATCGTAGGTTTACCCCGGGAATCATCTCTGGGTCACTGCTGGACAGAGGCACAACAAACTAATGGGCACAGTATTTTTTCATATAAGGGGTGGCGTAAGCCACAATAATTTGGGCTAGGCTTATAAATGCCTTAGGACAGATAGCCTAGTATAAACCTATGAACCTATGAACCTATGAACCTTTCTTTTGGTAGATTTGGAACCTGGGTGACCGTGATGCAACATCTGGATATATTCATCTTGTAAGGAAGCGGGAACAACAATTCAAGGACCTATGAAAATAATGACATCTTCCATCAACATTTCATCTTTGTAAGGAAAATAAGTTTGCACTTTAGGTGGTACACTAGATTGCTTTGACGGCCATCCAACATTAATGTAGTGGTTGAGGTTTTGCAAACTGGATAAGTCTTTGTATGATTTCTCAGCTCATTAAGTCTTGTGGTAGAAAAAATACACACTTTCATTACGTCTAAGTCAAAATTCTCTGCATAAAGTTGTTTTTTTGTATTTCTGGGCAATCCAGATAAGGTTTCAGCCAGATAAAGAAGTTTGCCTTCTGTATAGACCATTTTGAAGTTGTACTTTTGCAATTTGAGCATCTTCCTTTGTAATCTTGCTGGAGCTGAATGCATAGACTTCTTCAAAATTGTAACTAGAAGCTGGTGATCAGTTTCAATCTGAATATCTCAACCATAGATATAATCACGAAACTTTAAATATGCAAATACTATTGCCAAAAGTTCTTTCTCAATCTGAGCATATTGCATTTCAGTTTGGGTAAGGGTTCTGATACATAGGCTACTGGTATGCCTTCTTGAAGATTAAGTGTGCCAAGAACAAATTTTGAAGCATCAGAGGAAAGAGTTACTGGTTTATTAACATCATAGTATCTTAATGTAGGTGGGGTGGCAATTTTCCGCTTAAGGTCTTCAAATGCTCTCTGATGCTGTTCCAACCAAGACCATGTAACATTTTTGGACATTAGCTCTCTCAAAGGTGCTATCAACCCACTGAAGTATGGTATAAACTTGCCTATAGAATTGACCTTGCCAAGAAAATGCTGTAGAGCTTGAGCATTATCAGGTGCTGACATCTCAAGAATAGCTGCTTGCTTGGACAGGTCTGGTCTCAAGCCAGTGCTGGTAAATAAATAACCTACATATGTAACTTCTGGTAGTCTGAATTTGCACTTTAGAGGACTGAGCTTTAGGTTCACTTCACGTGCTCTTTCTAGAACCGTGTTAAGGTTTCTGTCATGCTCTGCTTCACCACTAACTCCAACCAATGAATCATGTACTATTATGGCACAAGGATAACCTGAAGAAATCTGCTCCATTGCATGCTGAAAAACTTTACTTGCAGAATTTATTCCAAATGGCATCCTAAGAAATCTGTATCTGCCAAATGGGGAACTGAAAATAGTCAGTAATGAGAATTTGCAATCAAGCATCACTTGCCAAAAGGAACTTTTTGCATCCACGACAGAAATAACAGTGGCATTCGGCATTAGGGCTGCAACCTTTTCGACTATACCCATTGGATGATATGGTCTCTTTAATGCTTTGTTCAAATCTCTTGTGTCAATACATATTCTAATTTCATCTGAGCCTTTCTTGAGGGCTGCTACGATGGACAACCCCCATTCAGTTGGTTCTGTTACTGGACAAATTACACCTTGCTGCACCATTTTATCCAACTGAGCTTTAACTTTATCCTGTATAGCTATCGGAATTTTTCCTGCTGGTCTGACTACTGGACTGACCTCTGGGTCTAACTTCATAGAATACACAAATGGAAGTTTGCCCAACTTGTCATCAAAAACATCAGCATATTTTGAAAAAATGGCTTCAGAAAAATTGGAACTAGGATATGTGCTTATATGGTGAACTTTGTTGGTAAAAGAAAGCAAATTCATTCTCAAACTGTCTCTGAGACCCAATAAAGACTGTACAGGTCTTCAGACTACATAGAATAACAAGTTGTAAGACTTGCTAGCCAAATAACATGAAAGCAGTACTGAGCCTTTGGTTTGAATTTCTTCACCTCCACAAGCAACAAGTTTTGCACTAGCCACATTGAGTTGTTCACCAGCTCTCACTTTACCACGTGTCTGCTGACATAACATTACGCTTTGAACCAGTGTCTACTTTGAGCTTCGTGGATTTACCATTGATCTGGACAGTTTCACAAATTACTGATATATCATCTACATAGAAAGTAGAGTTGTAACTTTCTATATGATCAACTTGCTTTTTTGAATGACTCTTCTTTATAACTGTGTGAGGTTTACTTGAGTTGCAAAACTTTTGAAAATGGTTCCATTTTTTAGACTTGTGGCATTGCTGACTCATTGCCAAGCATTTCTCTCTTTTAGACTCATGACTGGCACCACAATTGCGACAGTTAACTATAAAGCAAGATTTGGGTTTCGCTGTTTTATGCTTATACTGCTCTGAACATGCTTCTTTCTTTGAACTTGCTGGAAAATTATGTGGTTTCCCTGGGGAACTTGCAAGAGCTGTGGCTGCCATGTGCTTAGGTCTGCTTCTGTTTGCCACATGTTGCATGCTGTCTACATTTGCGCTGGTGCCTGCCAAAACCATGCTCTTATCACTTGTAAGCATACTTGTGTGCCTTTCTGTAACTTCATGGATTTGACAAATCTCAGTAGCTTTGCTTAGTGTTAAATCACTATCACGAAGCAAAATCTTTCTCACAGCAGCACTATTAATACTACACACAAGCCTCTCCCTCGTCTTTTAAGTCACCAAACCAACAGATTTTAGCTTTGTTCCTTAGGTCAGTAATATAAGCTGCAAAAGTTTCCCCTGGTTTCTGATTGCTTGTGTAAAACAAATGCCTTCCTAATGTAATATTTATCTAGGGGTTACACATTTCTCTGAATTTGGGTCTTCCCTTGATTCAGCCTGTACAACAATATGGCAGTTTTCACCTTCTCCCTCATATACTGCCAGTGCATACAGAAATGAACGCTCTCATTCAATGGCCACTGACCCAGCTAGGTTTAACAAAATGAATGTCCTGGTGCATGCATCTTTGTCAGAATAAGCTGCTTATATTAAAATACCTTACTCTTGCTCAAATATTCTCCCATTCTCTGCAATATTCTGATCAAATACAAGTGATGAGGGCTTTTGAAATCCATCTGACATATTAACATACGTGAAGGATTTTGCAAATATCCATGAGCACACACATATATACATATAACATATATATGCCAGAAATGTATGCCAGTATTCTAACTATGCTAAATAGCACAACAAGCCTCTGAGTAACTAAGCTTTGTGAAATAAGTCTCTTGGGCTCTGCAATACTCTTGACATTACTGTACTAAAAGAAATAACCTCTTATCAGTGTAAGAAATATTTCAAAGTAACTGCACTGTGCAAATGAACTGGACAGAAGAAGCTCAGAGTAAGAAATATTTCGAAGTAACTGCACTTTGTGAATAAAGAGTACACAGCACACTGAAACTTCTCCAAAATGGCTGTACTTTGCTAGATAATTCTTTACAGTGCAAGAAACACTCTGCAATGTTGGCACTTTGTGAATAGACACACCCAGCACAAGAAACTTTTTGAAATGGCTGCACTTTGACTGTACTTCATGAAATAGCTGCATTTTGCACACAAATAAACTCTTCAGAATATATGCAAAGTAATAAGCACACACCGTAAGCACTTTTCCACACTTTGAAATACTTCAAATAACTCTAGTTATGCTATTCAGGGCTTCAGTTAATGCAAAATAGTAGTTTATGCCAAAACACCCAAAAAAAACATGCAGTCGCCTTGCTTTATTTATGGTCAATGAACTTTTTTGCCCTTATTATATTGCTTTTGCTCTTTTAATCTCTTTTCATGTCCATTATAATTTTCTTGTGCTTGTTTACTCTAAACATGCCCATTTTGCTTTGTTTAAACATGCTTGTTTTTCCTTAGACATGCTCATTTTGCAATTCTGAGGTAATTCCAAACCCCTTGTGTACTTTTCTGATGCTCATTTTACCAAATCTCTTAATTTTAAACATTTTGTTTAGTCAATAAACCTTTTGTGCTTCTCGCTTGTTTAATAATGCAGTTTGTGCCCTTGTTGTGCTCTGGTTTATCTCTTTTTATAAAATAAACTGTTCATGCAAGTTTTCATTACCTTTGGTTGTTTTCTGGCTCTTTTTCCTGCTTGTGTCTCTTAGTTTACCTTCACTGTTAACTCTGTAACTTGTAGCTCTGGAAAGCAGTCTCTGGAATCCCAGTTCTGACGCCATGTCACTCGTCTAGTCAGGATGTGGGCTCTGTTCAAGCAGCTTTATTATGTACAAACACATCAGCATTAAGGCTTAATAAGTTTAACTCAGGTAAACTTATATACAAACTAGCTATTAACATGGGCTTGCTGTTTATATACATGTTCAGTCCTTAAAATGCTTCTTAAAGATACAGCACACACGCTCTTTTCTACAAAAAGTAACAGGTGCTTCCTGAAATAGGGATAGCCCTACATCATGGGAAATACTGCCAAACAAGTCCACAACATTAATTGTAAGAAAACTCACATTCCCATAGGTCACTATGCACCTTGAAAAGTAAATCTTTTAAAACGTGGAGAAACTTGTTGTTGATAGGCTTTAATAATTTGTTGATAAACACTGCTGGGGTATGTCTTTGAACTCAGTGCAGAGACCAAAAGTCTGAGGGGAGGGTTGTTAATGTCCTTGTAACTCTTCAGTATTTCCAAAACTGTGGGAACCAAAGGGTCATGGACCGCTAAAAATGTATAAACCTCTGCATCAAACATACCTCACAATCATAAAGTAAACAATCAATCTTTTTTTACTTTAGGTCCACCTTGACCTTGGATATTTCAACATATTTACTCATGTCATGCAGACATTCAAACATTTTTGCCTAATAGTCTTTGGAATCAATACTGACTGTACCACCCCCTTTATCAGGCTTCATAATACATATAGGCTTGTCACCCCCAAGAAGATTTAGTAGATTTCTTTCAGAACCACTCAAATTCCTAGACAGAAACCTCTAGTTATGTTCATAGACCTTATTGATACACACCTTTTAAAAGGTGTGTATCAAAGAGATGAGGGGGGGTGGTTGTAAGTAGTCCTCAATCTGAATCTGCCAACCAGAGAAGTGACACCATTAACCATTTTCTGTTATCACTCAATGTCCACAATTTAAAATCAAGACTGTGTGTGTGTGTGTGTGTGTGTGTGTGTGTGTGTGTGTGTGTGTGTGTGTGTGTTTGTGTTTCCTGCTGATGCCATTAAAGTGCTATAAGCTAAAGGGAAAGCTGAAAAGAAATTCTTTCCAAGGTATTGATTACTAGATGGATCTTTCTAGGCACTGGTTCACTGTACTGCAACAGCAAAATGTAAGTACTCTGCTTTTTTGGCCTATAAAATGTTGTTCATATTCATGGAGTAAATGAAGGACAATGCGCAATACAAAAAAATCACTTGTGTTTGTCCATGGATTAACATGAAAAACAGGGACAAACTGGTGAAAAGCCAAAAAAAAAAAAAAAAAGAAAGGAACCGGGAAACAGCCAAACAGACCACCAAAAGAGTAAAACTTTTATTCTGCGTACAAAGGATGAGTGTTTTCATTCAGCTTACTGCAAAACTTCAGCAAGCAGAATGAAAGCGCTCATCCTTTTTAAGTAGAAAAAAAGTTTTACCGTTTCATTGGTCTGTTTTACTGTTTCTTGGTTCCTTTTTTTGGTTGAGTCCATGGAATGTCAGATTCTCAGTTGCAGATAACTGTGCAGACTGTACTTTTCCTTATGCTTAATTAAGAGAGAGTGGATGTTGTCCAAACTCGGAACAAAAACAATGAATATGTAACAAAAAAAATGCAGAGTACTTTCATTTTATGTAATTTCAGTTTTATTTTGTCTCATCTTCTGATTTTTTTTAAGTTTTGTCTCTTATGTAAAATAGCTTACAGCGGCACAATATGTATTTCAGCAGAAAAATGAATCATTAACATTCCCTTTCAAGAAGACTGCAATTTCTCACATTTCTAGTTCCTAATTTATTGTGTCTAGGATGTCATATTATACCAGTACAAGGTACATCATGGAAACAATACGGATACACTGAAAAACAAAATTGTGTCAGTATGCATGTCCTATTCTAGCCATTTGGAGGTATAACAAATTACAGGATGATGCTAACTGATGCAGAGGCATTAGAATTACACAGAAGACTAAGCTATGATGAAGAAATGACATTTTTACTTTCATAGGGTGGTTTTCCTTTCAAATAAAGGAGAACCAGATTTGCACTGCTGTGTTTCAAAATGAGATTTTTGCACAAATTTGCTGAAGAATACCAAAGGGAAGTACTTTTTTTTCAAAAACTAAGCGTGTGCATTTTCATTCTGAGAAATGATAGCCTTGGAGGTGATGATATGTATTTGGGGTACAAGGGTAGCTGTAGCACTCCACAAGGGTGCCTGCAGGAGGTGTGATCCAGCTAAAACTTTAACTTCAGACAGATGTCTGATCATAATCTTACATTTGCAGATTCACTATTTTTGGTGCACCTAAACTGAAATTACTGACTGTGTCCTCCAGTCCCTGCTCACTTACTCTAATCTCCACCATGACACAGATAAGGTACAGCACAGAGTATGAGAAAATAGTATAGTGACAAGGAAAATGTTGGTTTACCTGTACAAATATTATCTCCAAATCACATTACCATAAACAATTCAGACATGCTCACTTGAAGATAGCTTTACAGGTTTCATTTCAGAAGGACAGAAAATGCCAGTCTGATCTAAACTATTAAATAGGTCACAGAAGTCTGTATAGTAACAGCCTGTTGAACACACATTTTTATATCACTGGTTGGTGTCCCAATGAAGTCTGAGTGCTCATGATGCCATGCAATAAATATGAGCATGGACAATGCTAACTGTACCTTTTTTCTATAGTGAATAACTTTATTCTCATATAAAAGCTTTCAGTGCTCATGCATTTCTAAATTCCTTCTCTCCTATTGGCTCATCTACATCTTTACATTCATGAAGGCAGTACTACAAGACATAATCATCCAATCACATGCTGTGAAAGGATTGATGTTTGGTAATAATGGTAAATCCCATCACAGGTGTCAAACTTTACAGGAACTACAAAATATAACCAGCTTGCATAGGGCATTGTCATGATAAGACTTCTCTCACAGGAGTGAAATTTGTGTAGTTGTTAAAAAAACACTCATAAGTCACTCAGGATATCCTGGCCAGCAAAACATGCAATAATTACAGTGCAACTGTGTCAGTGAGGGATTACAGCACTTTTAGATTGATACTGGCATAGCCAACTACATGTAATACATACACATGCACATATGTACACTTCTTCACTGAAGATGGCACATTTCTTATTGTAGTGATGGGCCATACCATTTGAGTTTCAATGAAATGAACTTTCAGTGAAATGACATTGACCCATATATGTGTGTGCAAGTGCATGTGTGTTTGTGTGTGCGTGTGTTTTGTGTATGTATGTATATATATATATATATATATATATATATATATTATTTTTTTTATTTTTATTTAACATTTGTTGACCGGGAAAGTCTGACTAGGTTCCACAGATCCTGTTTTCGGCGGTGGCTCAGGGAGAAATGCTCCAGAAGCATGTCTTTAGAATGTGGGAGGAAACTGGAGTACCCGGTGGGAACCCACGCGAACGCAAGAACATGCAAACTCCGCATAGAAGGACCCCAGCCGAGAATCGAACCAGAGAATATATTATGGTTTCACTTCAGAATCTTGAAATATCACAATCCTGAACTTCATAATCCTGAAGTCCAAAATCCTGAAAATTCAAAATCCTGAAAACTCAAAATCCTGAATCCCAAAATACTGAAAATATACAGGACACAAAGAATGACAATATTCCAGTACAAGGACACACAGAAACACATACAAGACAAAGGATAGCACTTTTCACCAAGTATGGGCAGGGGGGGGGGGCTCCAAGATCCCCCCACATCCCCTGCTAATTAAATATATGAACTCCAAGATTGTACTCCACAGAAAAAAAAAATGGCAAAAATACCATCACATGTTCCATGACTGCTTGTTGTAACCTTAGCAATGTTCCCTTTTAACTTGCATGGGGGCTTGCTCCCCTGCTTATATTTGGTGGAATGTGATATGGTTTATGTTGTCTGTAGTCAGTATATGTATCCTGTGTGTTTTCAGTGTTTTGGAATTCAGGATTTTGAGTTTTCAGGATTTTGGGCTTCAGGATTATGAAGTTCAGGATTGTGATATTTCAGGATTCTGAAATGAGACCATATATATATATATATATATATATATATATATATATATGTGTGTGTGTGTGTGTGTGTGTGTGTGTGTGTGTGTGTGTGTGCGCATATTTGTGTTCCTTGTTAAGATTAGTAAGAGTATTATTGTCATGTTGAGAGTTTATTTATTTTTTATTATAGAGCCTGCTCATATTAAGGATCCTCCACAGGGGGTTATTTTAAAATCTGTTATTGTATTTACTTCTGAGGAAGGCAGGTGTATCTTTGTGGTTTTGCACATGTGCATATAATTTGTCAGTAAAAGATTCCACATAAGCAGGTGGAATGGGCTTTTGAATTTAACAAGGTCACCACTCAGTTTTAGTAATTACCCTTCATGTAATCTCTGAATACTGAGGTATTGGACAATGCTTCTCCTAAGTTTCAGACGGATATATTCAATAAAACCCATGGGGCTCAGGTCAAGAGTCTGACTATCTATATCATCTAAATATACCTTCTCAATGGAATTGTTAATCTAGGACTCTGAGTCCCTCCCCTAGTTTTGGACATTGCATAAAATGAATGGACATCCATATATTGTACTATCTGGCCAGGCATCCTGTGAGGTGCCATAGGTCCATTCTTCTTTCTGAGATTAAACATCTGATTATTTATCCTTCAGATAATATAGTAATGGTCAGTCATTGATCTGGGGGGTACAAAGGTGGTCACCTATTGTTTTGATACCATGGTTTCAGTTATCCTTCCTTCCTTCTGGGAGACTAGATGTTCAGTGTCCAATGGAGAATTTTGTCTATCAGATTCATCACCACATAAATGGTTATTATACAGTCTGCTAGCATTTGTACTAAACACCCTATTACCAGACTAGATATCTAACTTATCTTTAAAGCTGAATAAACTCTATGCCTTGCTAATATGTATTGGTAATGAACTCCACAACCTCCCAGCCATATAATAGGAATATTCTTTCATATGCTTGAGTTACAGATTAATAAGGCAGTGAGTCACTGCATGTTGTTCTTCATAATGGAGAAGGGTCCAACCTTAATAATTAAGACATAAGTTTATTTATTTAGCATTCTTATACCAGGACTGGGTCCCCTCTAATCAGCCTACAGCGTATGGAAAATAGATGCAGTTCAACTAGTCTATTCCTATATCCAGAATGCTTCACTTTGGTTATTTGTCTTGTGAATGTCTTTTGAATCTTCTCCAGTTTCTGAATTTGTGAGATGCTGTATATACAGGGTGCAGCACAGTGCTCAATATTTTAGTCTAATTGTAGGTTTATATATAAATATTTGTATGTATTACATGGGTAATAATACTTTCTCATTCCTACTAGTTATAGAACACAGTAAGTCCTTCATAAAAGAGTCACTTCCTTATATTACATTCAGATTCTCAAAAAAAGACAACAGGTTCTTCAATAGTTATCCCAATATTTCTGATCTTTTCTTTCTTTCCATGGTAAATAACCTTATATTTCTTGGTCTTACACAGCATTCCTTTGGACTCAGCGCAGTAGTGCAGTCTGGCTATGCACTTTGGCAGGGCTGCTGATCACCAATGTTGGCAACAGTAGACCTTTTCTTGGAGTTTCAGCAAACATGCTAACCCAAATACTATGACTTATAGAAAACACTGGCATAATTATATGTGTGTGTCTGCGTATCTTAAAGATGTTTCTAATTTTGTAGACTGTCCTTGAAGGAACAGTATGCTAAGAGTGTTTTGGAGGTGAAAAGAGTGTCGGATAGAGTGATGTTTATGAAGCTGGAAATTGATGGTGTAATGATGAATGCTGTTAGTGCATATGCTCCACAAGCTGGGTGTGCGATGGATGAGAAAGAAAAATTTTGGAGTGAGTTGGATGAAGTGGTGATGACTGTACCCAAGGGTGAGAGACTGGTGATTGGAGCAGATTTCAATGGGCATGTTGGTG
>NC_056739.1:200244364-200404364 GCF_019279795.1 Protopterus annectens
ATTTACATAGTACTTAAGAATAGATGCATAGAATCAGGAATACCTGACGGGACAAAATTATCCTCCACAAGGAAGAGTAAACCTGTCTGGTAAACATCTGCAATAAATAAACTATATAACAAAAGGAAAAAAATGGTGTCCGGGACCAAGAAGGAGCAGGTTCCCAATTGGAAGCAATCTCTCCTTAGCCTGAACAAGCAAAAAAGAACACTAGTGAAAATATCTAAAGACAACTTCAGGTCCAAACTGGCCACATCTACTAGAGACAATCATAAGGCATTATTTGCATATGTCCTCATTGTCAAAGGAAGCACCCAGATCTGTTCAGAACTGGTGGTCAAGGACACCACATACACAAATGCTGTAGATATAACCAATCTACTGGCTGACTGATTCAGCAAAAACTTCTCCCATCTGTCCCCCATCAGTAAATCAGGACATCCCCAGTACCTGCCCAATCACCTCTTATCCCTAGGGAATAGGTCATCACTGCCCTCTCAAAGGCAGAAAATAAAGCATCCATGGGACAGATAACATCCCAGGCTGCATCCTACATGAACTTTGGCAGGAACTTGCAGCACCATTAGGCACCTTATTCAACCAAAGCCTGAGTACTGGCATTGTCCCGGCCGAGTGAAGGGCAGCCACTGTCATCCCTTTACACAAAGGTGGAGCATCCACCAATCCAGGAAATTATAGACCCATCAGCCTAACTAGCCTGATCTTCAAGGCCATGGAATGGATTACCATGGACCTCATTAACAGGGACATTGGTGACCTCCAAACACTCAACCCCAGACAGTTTGGCTTTGCCAGAGGAAGGTCATGTCTGTTAAATCTGGTTGATTTCTTTGAGACAGTCACCAAAGCCATGGACGAAGGGAAGACAGTGTATACCACCTATCTTGACCTGACCAAAGCCTTTGAAACTATTCCCCACTCTGGCAGAGCAGATAAACTCTCACAACTAGGCATCAATCCATATGTTACTAGATGGGTAGCAAACTGGCTCACTGATAGAACCCACCTAATCAAAATAGGGGAAGCCACTTCAAGCAGTAGACCTGTAATGGGTGGTGTACCCCAGGGATCGGTCTTGGGGCTGCTGTTATTCAGGATACACTTCTCTGAGGTGCAGGCCAAAACCAGTGGGCTATGGCTGACCAGGTTTGCAGATGACTGCAAGCTGGGAGCAGTCATCAATTCCCCAAATAATGTAGACATCCTCCAAGAGGGTCTCTCCCAAGCCTCAAGCTGAATGCCATAAAATGCATCATCATCCCCTTTGGGGAGAGTGACATCCCCACATATTATCACATTAATAATGTCCTAAGTACAGAATCAGTAGTGAGGGATTTGGGCACCCAGGTTGATAGCAACCTGACTTTTGACCACCATGTTGCTTCCATTGTATGGAAAGCTTTTTACATGGCCTACATCATAAGTAAGGGTATCTCATCCAGGGAAAAAAGAGGCCATAAGATCCCTGTATTCTTCCCTTATAAAGCCAATTATTGAGTACAATGCCCCATTCGGCATGTACCTTACAAAGCACATGCAGCAGCTGGAGAGACCACAGAGGTTCCTTGCCAGGAGAATCCAGGGCCTCAAACACCTACCCTATACAGCTAGGCCAAAAGCCCTGTCCCTCTACTCAGTTTCATGCAGACTCCAAAGAGGTGACCTCTGTCTGGCATACAAAGCAATCTCAGACCCCGCCTTGGTGGGACTGCTGCATATCTACAAGTCAAGCTCCACTTGAGCAACCCATACGCGCAACCTCAACCTAGTATGTGATATTAATAGGACTTGTTGGCGGGACAGGTTTGTGTCTCAGAAACTCCCCCATCTGTGGAATAGATTCCCTTTTCACGTCAAGCAAAGTACCTTATTATCCCTTTTTTAGTGCGACCTGGATAACTGGATGGGAAACAGAAAATATACTCCTGGGATTCCACCTGTGTTCCTGCTAGACAGGGTGTCTGGGTGCTGACTTGTCTAAACATGGGCTAAACTCTTGGCTAGGCTTATAAGAGCCTCAGAGCCAATAGCCTAGTAACCTCCTATGATCCTATGAGCCTATGATCTAATGATCCTAAGAAATCAACAGTAGGTCACAGAGAAAGCTATTGGGATCATTTTAGACTTGTTAATAACAGCTCCCCAAGTGAAGATGATAAAAAAACTAACACTCCAATCTTCTAAACAAACTACTTCATCACTAAGGGGGAGCATATTCTCTTGGAAGTTCTTATGTTGAACCTTTATCACACCGCATAAAGCTGAATTGATGATTAGTAAAGACATAGGCTGTTGGAGATGTAAAGTAAATGTTAAAGCTGACTGGCACCATGTTTAATGACTGTATAAAACTTGAAACATATTTGGGATAATATGAATTCTCTCTCTTACAGTCTGTTTTTAATGATAAATTTATGCTGGCCAAACCTCTTATTTTATTTAATACACCTATTCCCACTTGTGCTGTGAAAATAAAATAACCTCTTTTATGGGGTATCTTAACATTAGACAGAAAAGTCATCACCAAGAACTGGAAGAATCAGACAACTCCTACTATGAAGGAATTTGTACACCTGGTAACTGACATTCGTCATCTTCAGCTTATCAGGATCAAGACAAGAACATCTAGAATCACTTCATATAATATATGGGTGAAACTCAAAGAACTGCTGGGTAAACAAACTGTAATAATTAATTAACAACTACTGTTATCACGTTTCTTTTTCTGTTTAAAAACCTTTGTTTTAAAGTAGACAGCATTGTAAATAGTTATTTTAGTTGTTTATTATTGTTCTTTTAGATATGTATATTTGTTTTATAATATTTCTATAATCATATATTAATGTTTTGTTGTTAACATTTTAAATAATAACTGAGAAAAAAAAAGAAGCAGGTAAACTGGAATGATGGGAGAGGTAAAGAACAATGAAATACATTATGGGACACTACAGTACAGTACATGGGCCACCTGTTGCTGAGATGGGGTAAAGCAGCTGTTTTAAACATGCCAGAGGTAAGTTGGGCAGAGCCAGCATCAGTTGTTAAGAAGAAATTTGTATTCGTTTACATCATCATTTGGAACAAGCTTCATATAAAGGATGAATAAACTTGTGAGAAAAAAATCACATATTGGAAGTGTTTCAAAGAGGAGGGTTGTGCAACCTGGAAATTAAGAAGCTTCTAGCAAGCAATGGTCAAGTGTCTGCATGTTCAGGTTGGCAGTAGAATGGAGGGAAAGGAATCCAGATCAGATGTCTGGGAGAAAAGAAGGATTCACTGCAGGTAGGCAGGTGACAGGATTAGGGGAAAGCTAAAAAGGTGGCATTAGAAAGTCTGTATAAATAATGAAGCTGCATTACCAATAGAAGATGAGAAAGTGTGATAATGAAGAAGAGGGAGCAACTGACTCAGATAAGAAACAATGCCTGGAAAACTGTTAAATCAATGAGAGATACACTGGGGGGTATAGATAGGTTGGGAAAAGGGAGTATAAAAAAGACAGGGGAAGGGCCTTGACAAAGTAAACATAAAGCTGAAATAGAATGGTGAGTGGTTAAGGGATTAAAACATACTTTAAAATGTTTTGTTCATGAAGTGAAGATAAAGGAGGCAACAAAGAACCCGGCAGTGCTGGAGAAGTGAAATATATGGGTCATGGAGTGAACAGATTACAGTTCTCATGAAGGTGAAGGGAAGGGAGAGTTTACAGGTGAAAGCAGATCATCAGATGGCTGGGGATAAAAAGACAGATGAGAATAAAGAGCAGATGGAGTAATGTAAAGACTAAAGTAGGACAAAGCTCAAGGTCTGGAAAAACTGATATGCAGTCCACTGAAAGAGCTCTCAGATCTGTTGGGACTCCACTGGTTGTCTTCCACAATCTATATCCAGATTCAGGTGTTGTCTCATTATACTACATAGGTCATTGGTGGCATTGTTCTGCAATACTATTTAACTGGGGCCTAAACAAATAAAGAACAATAAACCTTATAACATTCCTAGGGAAGCTGATAGAATTCTTAAATATAGAGTGGTATCATCAAATACACTGCACAATAAACAGTGGCATGCATTTGTGGTCAGCTGATCATGCCAGTCAGATTTCTTGTAATTGTATGTTATATATAGGCAATACAAACATGATGTAACAGTACCTGTAAAGGGAAACTGATAGATCTGATCATTCAGTCTCTGTGGATTTACACAAGACCTTTACACTGCAGCTCCAATGGGGGTTGGAAGATGCAAGAATGAGAATATAACAGAAATATGTCCTAAGGCTGATGTTATTTACTGCATTCATGACAAATGGCACTATATAGGGAAAAGAGGATAAAATTATTGTATTTGACACTGACAGCAAGGATGGAGTAGTTATGGAAGAGGACTGTGACTTTATTAAGGGATTTAAAGAAAGTAACAGAATGGAATAGCCTATAACAGCTTAGTTATACTACATTGTACTGCACAGGCTTGTGCTTTTTGGGTACAATAATCCATGGCCAAGCTTTAAGGCAATTAAAGTGACAAACAAGGGAGGACATGAATGAAGGAGTCATTGACATACCAAGGGCTATTCACCAGTAGTGACCCAATGCATGACAGCAAAGGCCGGTATGATGCAGGTTTCCATAGTTGGTAAGTGCAGTCCAGGAGGCTACTGTGTTGTGGTGATTTTACCAATGAACTTTGCACTGGTAAGGCCACACCTGAAGTACTGAACCTGGTTTGTAAATGGCATAAAAAAAGAAAACTGTGCAAGTAGGAGGAGGCAATAAAGCTGAAAGGGACTAGGATGAGATAAAGAGTTTAACAAAGCATTACAAACAGTATCAAAGAGATGGAAGAACTGCACTGTGTATACAGACTCTACAAACTGAGCAGGTACTTATCCCTGCCGAGAAAATAGAGAGGTGATTTGATACAGACATACTTCTTCAATGTATGTGAATATAGGGAGATGGACTCCACAAAGAAAGAAGCAATGGATCTAAAGGGGTCAGAACAGGAAGTATTTGGGACCATTTTCCAGATAAATATAAATAAATATTTCACAAAGAATGTATAGAATCTTGCAGTGCATTGACACTGGTAGAAGTGCAATGCATTATGGCCAAGGGTTTCAATGGAGCATGAGAAATATAAAGTAGAGAAAAAGACAGGTCATAGGGTGAGGCAGCTGCACAGTGGATAGACCATAAGCCTCTTCTTTTGTAGATGGTGGCGTACCTTCCTAGTTATGCTATAGAGTTAAAGGTAATGGGATTTCTTAGCTGGGATGTGACATGAGCGTGAATAGGGGAATAGCTTCTAGGTAGTTTATAGATTCACTGGTGAAAGTGAAAACATTTTAACAGTATATATATACCCTTTTTGTAATGAAATAAGTTTCTAGTATTTAAAGAAAAATATCTCATGCATGATTAATGTTTGTATTGTAACTTTAAGAGCATAAAGGTATGATGACAGGTCATGGCTTAAGTGAATGTACCTATTTGCAGTTTATCAGAGGAGGCTGCATTACTGGAAGGTTAGAGTACTGCAGAGCATATAGAGAAAAGTGGAAAAGATATAACTATGTTAAGTTTCAAGTTTCAAACATTTGTACAATATAACATGCTAAGTGTCTATGCAAATACACCTAAGTATTTCATGAGTAATGTAGAAATAAAACAAAAAGCCATATCTGTGAAGTTTTCTGTGTAATGTGGGGGGAAGAGAAATGGTTCAGTCCTTCTGAAAATGTAAGGAAAAAACTAAACAGCTTCAACTCTGGCCCCATGGGGAGTACTAATAGAATGAACAGAACAAAAAGAAATAGTAAGGAAAAGCTGTATATGGGGCCAAGGTATGTGCTTGATGTTTATATTTTTATCACATTAGTTCTTGTCTTTCAAAAAAAAAAATCTGTGATTCTGAAGCTGTTCTCTCCTCTGCTGTACAACAAAGCTGAGAAAACATATTGTTAAAATTACACTTAATGCGAGTTTAATGGTGAAATGAAGAGTTTCTCAAAAGTTATTCTTGAGATAGAGGTAGAGTAACTTTTTGATTCATCGCACTGTTGGAATACTAAAAGGCTTGGCTTGGCTAGGCTAGGCACCTTTTCCCACTAAACATTACAGATGATATTGTATCCTTTTCCAACCCTTTCTTTCCTACAAATAAAACATAGTTGAAACAAACACATACAAATAAACAATGGGCTCAAAACTTTCCCTAGAGACATTTTCTTCTTTAATCTGTTATTCCTAAGAACATCTATTTTGTTTTTTTTCCCTTCTTATTTTGAATATAGTATTATACAGTATGCCTTTTACAAGGATTTATAGGGTTCCTTATTGAGAGACCTATACACAATATAAACTTGAAGATTTAAACTCATTGAAAGCATCTATGAACCTTTCTGCACAAGTCTTAATAAAAGAATATCACGTATGCAAAGTCACACTGCATAGTTGCACAACTGTTAGGTAAGTAAGCCTTGTAAGACTGAAAAAGTACTCATCAATGCTATGATCTCTAAGCAAGACCTGTAAATAGGGGGGTTACACTAGTTTAATTTGGGGAGCTGGGACCAGAAATATTACATTTCACAGAATAGAAATGCCAGCTATCTTCCTTATAATAGTACTTGGTGGTTCTTTCCTGTGCTCTGGCTTTTTTTACACTTTAACTGTCTGTTTTTGTTTGTTTTTCTTACCTTAAATCTTGTACGTGCTATTGCTTTCAACTTAGCCTTCTCTGTTACTTCTAAGAATTGCAGTGCTTTCCATGGGAATAGAGTCACTACTGTTATGTTTTTTTTTATTCAAATAAGATTAAAAACTTGGGCACTATCTCCTTTCAAAGCATCACCAAAAGTAATGCAGAAACCATTAATATCATGAATCTTCCAGTTCTGTTGCAGCTAACTGTGAAGTAATGCTTACTTGACAAAAATGTGCATGTAATTTAGGGTTTGTCCATGGTCTGAGGTTCATTAATCTTAGAAATTATTAATATATTTAAGAGTAAAGGTGGCAAAGTACTTTGCCTAGGTGTCTGTAGTTTCTCACTTTTCATGCTGATTACTTTTCTTGTGATAGGCTTCCCTTTTTTTGATGATGATGGATTTTGTTATAGATTGCCACAAAATTGATATTTTACCCATTACTCACTGAAGTGAAACATTAATGCACCTGACTATTTTTTCAGTAATTTATGTAAGCAAATGAACTTATAGGATATTTAATTTGCTACCTATGATTTATCTGTTTTCATTTCAAAGCAAAATGTTCCAGCACTTATGACAAATATACACAGCATAGGATTTAGTCGCATATTTAGTAATGAACCTTATTTGCCCTCAGATTCACTAGCTGTTTCAACTGTTACCATCTTTAAAACTCAACTTTCCCAATGCTGTTGTCCTTTTGAATATATATGTTCTGTCTCTCACATTATCCCAAATAATTATTTGGATGCTTTCAATGTGTACATTATTCTGTTTATACGTGGGAAGAATCTGCAAAAAAAAAAAAAATTTAGTTAAGCAGTTTTTGAATTTCCAAAGTATGTATGTTATTTATTTACATTATCTGCGGGTCTGGAAAATCCCATGTGGGTTTGAAAGAAAGAAAAATAAATCAGAACTTTTCAGATACCAGAATTTATATAAATAATATAAAAAGAAAGACTAATGCTCTTTATTTGTATGTAAATATTATATAAACTGAATGCAGGATGATTAAATAGTAGAGTTTAAGCATTATTAATGCAGGCCTTTGTTTAAGCAATAGAGTTTTTAAAGTATTAAGTTCTTTGTGATTAAATGACAGTTTTGATGCAAGACATTTGAAGGAAAGATAAAACAATCTGGTACAGCCTTAAATTTATTTTATAATGCTCTTGTGTGGCTGCTACTGGTTGCACAGGAATTTATTTAAATGCCTTTTTGGGTAAATCTTAGAGTGACCCACATCCAAGCATGGCATAGTGCTACTATATCATAACTTACATTTTCTGACTTTTGTGGTGCTTTGCAATATAACAAGTAATCTGTTAAATTTTAGCAGCTACAAATGTCCGATTTAATTTATGTGTGAGAAAAAAGTTTGAAACCCCCCCCACACACACAAATGTGCACTTATTTACCTTGGTAGCTGTACGTATCGAGTAACATTCTTTCGATATTAGATGTATTTCTGCCCATACTTCTGATGGAGGTGTTCTTTACATACACGCAACTTGGAGTGTGAATATAAACTGTTGCATGGTAAAATCTCCTTGGTTTATTCTAAATTCTGCATTTAAGCATACAGCTACCTGACTCAAGATATTCTGCAATATGTCTGTCTTATAATTTGAATGTTGAATGGAAGCTGAGATATCTATATAGATATAGACAGACAGAAAAATCAGAATAAGCAGGGGATCTGTATCCTGTAGAAGTGAGTAATGACTAGCTGAATACAGTGAGTTGGCAATGAAGTAAATCTGTGACATTTGTGCATATATTTAGAAGTTTCTATAACCAGGCTCGCTTTCTACAATTTGTTATGTAAAGTAATTTAATTTGTCTTTTCAGTAGCTCAGTAAATATTTTGTACAGTATCAGTTTAATTTACGGGGCCACTGTTTGCCTTTTTGTGCATATGTAATGTATCTCATTTGAGCATATTTATGATGTGTGTAAATCATTTAATATTTGTGGTGTTTGAATCATATAGCTGGATAGAAGAAAATACTGAGGCAGAAAGCAGAGTAAAAAGGAAATCAGCCCAAAGCAGTTGATTTCAGATACGAAGGACAGTGTAAAATTTTATCAGTGAGCCATTTTATTTTTTGGAGATTTGTTCAGTCCATAGTGATTCATCACAGCCCTTTGAAATGTGTACATTTTGTGAAGTACTTATAAACTGCATGATAGGTTTGGACGGTTGTTTTTCATTTTGTCAAGAGCTACTAAGTGATTGACAAACCATTTCAGCTAAAAATATTTAATTTTTTTTTCAGTCAATCCAGTCTCAGCAGAACATAGGCATAACCACTTTGTGGATATATCAATTAATGGACTGTTTCTGTAATTTTTTAAAATTTCCCTTTTTTGCTATCCAAGACATAGAAAGAAGGAGCCCTGTCTAAGGCTACTTTGGTTTGTTGGTTTGATTTACTAGCCCCAGCACTGGAGAAGATGGATGGAATGATCTGAGGTGTCATGGGTCAGACCCCACTTGTTTCTCTCAGGGGGTTAGAAGTGGGATATGCTGGCTGGGGGGGGGGGTAGGTCTGATTTACAGACCCCATTAGTAATACTGAGAGTAAGATAATGATGTATTTCAGTAAGAGGTGGATGGGCACTGAGGGTAGATGTTACCATATAGGAGGGTAAATGGCTAAGCATGAAGAAGGCCTGAGTATGCATTATGGAATGGCATTGTAGGGGACTGGGCCTATTCCCCTCCCCTTTCCTCTTGTCTCCTGCCCTATAGTTCCCAATTCCCTTTAAGATCCCTTTGCAGCCCTACCTTGGGGGGGGGTGGCTAGTAGTAGATGAGGAGGTCTGTCCCTGTCTCCTTCTCTGTGGTTTAATTTGTGCAGTAGTACCTGATAGGAAGGTGGAAACAGAGTCCTGGTAACAGTGCAAAGTGGTCATTTGGCAAACCAACTGTCAGCTACAGACAGTGTCCTGTTTGACTTTTCTCTATGATTTTTAAATTTGACATTGTAAAGAACAATAAGTGCTGTGTTTATCTGCATGTTTTCTATAAATGACACTGTATGTTAATGTGGCTGTCATTCTTATAACTGTTAAAATAATTAATTTGTGGTTGAAAAGTTTTATCAGAGTTGTAAATTTCCTTCTTCATGATTTAATAATATTGTGTATAATACAAAATATGTATAAGTACTACCTAAACAGTGTAATACAGCAGGTACCTGTCAGAATGTTAGGTCTCAGGGTTCATTAACTACAGACATTGAAAATGTTGTCCAGTATGGTGAAGCCACTGGTAAGCAAGAACTACTTTTGTTCTCAGATGTATGGGGATATTGGGAGGTATTCAGTAAAAATATAACCACACACAGAAAGTCATGCAATAAGATTGGTGTAACACAACCTGTTTGTATCAAGCATGCATGAGCACTGGTATAGAACAATTGTGCAGACGGACAGAGCAGCATAATGGGCCTATATTGAAATAACTACATTGTGCCTGGTCATATGACCCAAGGGAAAGCTGTACTGCGGGGGGTGGTGAGCATGCCTAATGCTATGCATCATCCCACAAGCATCAGAAGACCCCATAACTGTGACAGTGACACTGAAGGCACCCACAAAAGAGCACCACAGCAAAGTCTAAAGTCATTTTATCATACAAATGGTATGGAAGACAGAGTATAGACAGAAATGGGCAACAGCAAGCAGGTGGAAATGCACGATGGAAAAAGGAAGGGAAGATAAGTATGGTAAAAGGAAGGAAACAGTGTATACCTTTTTGTCATTACAGGTGCCCATTTTTTTCCAAGAAGAGAAAGATAGCAAGATAGAGGATAAGAGGAAAGTAGCAGTCAGGCAGTTTAACATGGACACTACCTCAGTTGTCAGTCTTTAACACATAAGGGGGGAATAGAAGATACGGACTGACAGAGGGTGAACATCTGATGATAGCGAGGGTTTGGCTACACACCGTACAGGGGAGTGACACAAAAGGATGGGGACACAATGTGGGACAGGAAAGAGTCTGGAGCATCTATCATCCTAACACAGAGGGAAAGTTACTCAGATGTTAGTCATCTCCTGGGCCGACCTAATAGGCGAGTGCCACCATGGTGCCCAGTGGACAGAGATGGACATACAAACAACTCTATAACCACAGAAAGAAATACTCCTGGATACAACTGGGGGGCATCCAGCTGACAGTCAATCTTAGTCCACCCCAGCTATGAAACATTCTACTGAGTGAGCCAGGAGGTCCCCTCCTCACTACTATGAGTTGAGGAGTCTCCACATCGATCCAGAGAGGTGGCAAGTCATTTTCTCAGGTAAACCTTCAGCACCCTCCAGAGGGGTAGGACTGGGTACCGTCCATAAGTTGCAATGGCAGCTGGCCTCACCACAGCCTACAGGAAAAGAAAATGAAGAAAAAAAAACAACATTCAGTGGATTAGTAATATATATTACACTTTATTAAAATGATACACTACTGCCAAAAATACATTACTCAAACATCTATGCAGCCTGTCTTATCACCTTTGATGGTCAGTCTGGTTGTCCTTACTCTCTGGACTACTGGAAAATATAATTAGCACATTATATCCTTAACAACAAAAGGCAATGTAAGCCTAATATACAGTGCCAAGCCAGGAAGAGAATACCTTCAATAATAATGTTTCTCTCTACCTGACCTCACCTTCACACCAGATAAGATGGCTGAAGTGGTGCCTCAGCAAGTCACTGTATTTGTACCTCACTCAGCACTTTGACAAGCTGGTGCCAGGCATCAGTTCTGCAAATGGGGCCCTTGTTCTCCTCCTAGCAGACGTTATTTATAGCCCTGTGCAGCAAGTGAATGGAAACCTGACACTCCCGCTGTACTGTGTTTGAGACCTGCCACACAGCTGCACATACCAGGCACAATGAGATGCACAGCAAAGATCAACAAGGTCATGTGATGCAAATAGACATAAGTGCAATGCAAACTGACATTGGCTCCATCAGGCTTTTCATTGGCCACACATGTCTGCACACACCATATATGACCTCTGACATGTACAGAACTAACAGGCATGATAATATAGCAGGGGAGTGTGTATGGTGTGTATGGGGTGACACTATAAAGGGCATGAAAGACAATAACATGTTGGGAAGGCTCAACTTGGCAAACATCGTAGCATGGGCTTTGTCTGCTAACACATTGTTATAGATGTGATTTAGAGACGGTTACACTTAGTCACATCATTTGTATAATTGCTGCTCTGCAAGGCTGGTTTCAGTTTTAATTTGATAGAAAACAATAGTTCCATATTTCAGGAGACTGCATTATGACAAGCAATTTAGAGAATCTGCATGTAACAGATATCAGAGAGAGAGAGAAATTATGTAATGAAATCTGTGCAAAACAACTTGACAGGGATTAAGCTTGCATAAGTAGTGACACAACACAACCATGCAGGGTGAGATCTGCACAATGAAGCTATGCTGAAAAAAACACACACCCCCAGATTCACTAATCTTCTGTGCAGGACTAGCTGAGTCCTGCACGGAAGCACCCGTTTAGGAGCAGGATGGCAGCGCGCCTTGCATATTAACAAGGCACACTGCCCGAGCTCCTAGGCTTACATGGAGCGTGCACGAGAGCAGGGGGTGTGTCTGAGAGCAGAGCTCTCAGAATAAACATGCCCCTGCAATGTAGAACAGCAGAAGTGTTAAGAAATGAGTGAGATCACTCATAAGTGTCCGCATAACCCCATCAACAGTCCCTCATGTACAACAGCAACAGTACATATAAATTAAAAGAAGAAACCCTTTTATTTAGTTTTTAAAAGCCGAGTACAGCTAACCATAGGTGCGCGAGTGTGCCCATTGCTTAGCTACGGTTATAGCAGCTTAAAAGGCTGAAGAGGATAACCAGGAAGATATATGCAAATGAAGCTGCACAGCAATAGTGTAGTAGGCAGAGCATTCACCTAATGTGCAGGCATTCCCGGTTCGAGTTCCACTGCAGTACATTCCATTTTCCCTTCAAATCTCTCTATGATAAATATTTTTTGTGGCATAACCTAATAAATAACATACATTTGTGAACTGCAGTACTGCATTTAATGCAGATGTGAGGTGTCAGTGTCATAATGTTGCAAAGTCCACAGATAATCACATGTGCCCCATAAAGTATTACAGATACAAATGGAAGGTAAACTGTGTAATGAATGACAACCTTATACATTTTCCAAATCACCCACCTCCCCAAGAACCATTACACTATTACTGTCTAAAATGTAGTGGTAGTAAGAGGTAGTAAGCATATTTAAGCACTAGTAAGCGGGTTTAAGCCCATTTGTGCAGGGGTAAGCAATGTGCGCACAGGTTAAGCAAGATCGAAGCTGTCTGTAAGCATATGTAACCGGAGGTTAGCATTGCTTACCCAAGGGCAAACCAGTGCAAATCCACTTACAACTGCTTAAAAGTGCCTTAGTCACTCTGTATCCAACAGCTCTTGTCCTGCCCAGCAACAAAAAAATCAGCACTCCCAAGTTGCAAACCCTGGACCCTGCACACTCTCTAGGCAAAGTAATGTACCACTAAGCTAATGCAAATACACATACATCTGATGTTATCACAAACATATCATCCAGCACAGTCATTCAACAGTATAGGAAATGTATGTAATTATGTAGATGTATGTGTGTATGTACAAATATATATATATATAATATACATATACATGTTTAGACAAGTCAGCACCTGATGCTCCTGTCCAGCAGGGACATGGGTGGAATCCCAGGGGTATATTTTCTGTTTCCCATCCAGTTATCCAGGTTGCGCTTAAAAAGAGATACTCTGCTTGACATGGAGAGGGAGTCTATTCCATAGATAGGTTCATAGGTAGGTACTAGGCCATCTGTCTGAGGGCATTTACAAGCCCAGCCAGAGTGTGTCGGCTTTTGCCACCCCATTGATTAATTAACTGATCCTCTGTCAAGCAGAGCCAATGAAGTGATCCCAGGGTTGTATTTTCTGTTACCCATCCACTCGTCAAGGTTTCTCTTGAAGGGTGTTAGTGAGGGGCTCTGCCTAATGTAGATAGGAATTTTGTTCCAAAGCATGGGGAGTCTCTGTGACAGGAGTCTATCCCTCCAGCATGTTCTATTTATTGTTGTGGCAAGGTTTAGCTCACTAGAGCGCGAGGCTCGCAATGACTTGGATTTCTTTAGGTGAAGCATGTCCATCAATTCTGAGTTGGACATGGCTTTGTAAGTCAGGCAGAGATCACCTCTGAGTAAGTGATATGCCACTGAGTACAGCCGGAAATGCTTTCATTTGGGCTGCATAGGATATATGTTTGAGGCCAGTAATCCTCTTGGAGAGGTACTTTTGTAGTCTTTCCAGCTGTTGGAAGTGTCTTGTGAGGTACATCCCAAATGGGGCATTGTACTCTATGATGAGTCTGATGAGTGATGAGTAGAGGGGTACTATAACCTCTTTATTTCTAGATGCAAACCCTTTAGTAATTAGATGGGCCACATAGAAGGATTTCCTAACTACTTTGACAATATGATTGTCGAAGGAGAGATTACTATCTACCTGGGTCCCCAGATCTCTTATTACCTCTTCTGTATTAAGGGGGCTGCCGCCTATATGGTAATTTGTGGGTGCTTTGTTTTTCCCAAATGGGATGACTATGCATTTTTTGGCATTTAGCTTCAGGCCGTGACTTTGACACCAGATGTCTGTCTCAGTAAGGCCTTTTTGAAGGATGTCCATGTCAGCCGGACAGTCAGTTATGGCTCCCAGATTGCAGTCATCAGCGAACTTGGTTAGCCATAGTCCTCCTGTGTTTTCCTGTACTTCTGAGAAGTATATGCTGAACAGTAAGGGTCCCAGGACCGAGCCTTGCAGGACACCACTTGTGACTGGTTAAGAGTCGGACCTGGAGCCCACTATTCTTACCGTGTGAGTTCTGTCTGTAAGCCAGTTGGCAGCCCATCTTGTTATATAGGGGTTTATGTTCAGGCTGATGAGTTCTTCTATAATACCTGAGTGAGGAATGGTGTTGAATGCCTTGGCGCGATCAAGGTAGGCTGTGTAAACCACCTTTCCCTCATCTATGGCCTTGGTGACTGTCTCAAAGAAGTCAATCAGGTTTAGTAGGCATGATCTGCCCTTAACAAAGCCGAACTGGGTTGGGTCAAGCGTTTGGAGATTCCCAATGTCTTTGTTAATGATTTCCATGATGATGCGCTCCATAGCCTTGCAGACCAGGCTAGCCAGGCTTATAGGGGTGATAGTTACCAGGGTCAGTTGTGGCCCCTCCTTTGAGGAGCAGAATAACCATTGCTGTACACCATTCTATGGGCACGTAGCCTGTGGAGAGGCTGAGGCTGAACAGCGTGTTTAGGTGGGGGGGGGGTTAGTTCGTTCTGTAGTTCATGCAAGATGCAGCCTGGGACACCATCTGGCCCCATTGATGCTGTGTTTTTGGCTTTTGAAAGGGCTGTTTTCACCTGTGCTTCTGTGATTTCTGGGACACTACACTTTTCCGGTATTGTTGTGGGCCCTTTTGAAGGTGAGAGGGAATTGAAGTTTGCACAGAATCTATCTGCCAGGATGTTGACAATATCAGTAGGTTCAGTATATTTTGTGCTATTTTGCACTAGCTCAGAGCATATCTGTGTGTTGCCACTTAGATTCTTGACATAGCTAAAGAAGGCTTTGTGGTTATCTTTCGAAATCTTGGCTATTTTTCTTTCGAAGTTAGCCTTGGATGATTTTATGAGGGACCTTAGTTTCTTACTGATACTGATCAGGGATGTCTTTCCTTCTTGGGATTTGCTTATTTTCTGAACTAGTTTCCTCTTTTTTTTGTATAACCTGTTTATGGCAGGGGTCCACCAGACTGGTTTCCTTCTCTTAGGGGAATGAGTCTTGGTTTTGCTAGGGATGTCACGATCCATGCATCCTTGTAGGTGCTCATAGAGTGCAATTGTAAAGGATTCTGCATCTTGGGCAGTGTTATCCTTTAGCATGTGGGCTGTGAAACTTACCACCTCTGCCTTAAGTAAGGTGAAGTTTACTTTAGAAAAGTTTTTCACTGTGGTTTCTTTGGTTGGGGGTGGTGGTGGGGTGTGGACATCCAGAGTGATTAGTTTATGGTCTGATCTAACCAGTGATGGGTTGACCTCCGGTGCAGACACCTGTCGCCCATGTTGGTGATGACCAGGTCCAATATGTTGTGGCCTCTGGTAGGGGAGTTTACCAGCTGATCCAGGGCATTTGAGTTGATAAATTCCAGGAAACCCTGAGCCTGGGAGTTTGTACTCAAGTAGTTTTCCCAGTTAATGGTAGGGTAATTGAAATCACCCAATATCAGGGTGTTCGGTAGGACCTTCATGTTTTCCAGTGTCTCCAGAAAGGCGGAGTGGTGGTCCTGGGTCATGGAGGGAGATCTGTAGCAGGCCACAATTTGCATTGCAGATTTTCCCGATGTTAGTTGCACATGGATGATCTCAGAGGTATCATGCTGAGCAACTAACCTGGAGATGTGGGTATCCTTGATGAATATGGATACACCTCCTTCTTTTGTGTTTCGGTTCATGTTCTGTGGCCAAAATGTGTGGTATGAGTTGTAGCCCAGTAGTGCTGGAGTGCTCTCTGGAGCCTTGAACCAGGTTTCAGTTACTGCACAGATGTCGACGTTCTCCATACTTAGGAGTGCTTTAAGCGCATGTATTTTGAGATTTAAACTCCTAGCGTTGAGTAGCATAAACCCTCATTTTTTTTTACTTGTGCTGTTTACGGAGGTGGGTTTGAATTTTGAGCCTTGCCTAAAAAAGGCACTATGGGGGCAGCAAAAGCCTTGGCCAGTATTCAAAAGCCAAGGGGTGACAGGTGCAAGCCATCTCTTGCGAAGCAATGTGGCCTGTCAAGCATGTCATCCCAGGCTGACAGACACTGGATCCCCTTTGAATGACACCAGAAGCTTAGCCAATTGTTGAAATTGATATTTTTTTCTTTATACTGAGGTATCATTCTTGGTGAGGGCAGGATGCTACTCAGGGTCAGGGTCGCACCTGCCTGGGCTACATGATCAGAGAGCTCTTCCATGTCTCTTTTCATGTAGTCCAGGAAGGTACGTCTCAGGTCATTCACACAAACATGAACAATGACAGAGTCATATTTGTACTTGTTCTGGAGTGACCTGAGTGCTTGTGTTATGTGGCGAATTCTGGCTCCCGACAGGCAGCTAACAGTAACCTTCTCCTTTTCCAGCCTAGTGAGTGGGGCATCAGTGTGCCTGACTATAGAATCACCTATTACTAGTGTGTTAGGTATGTTATTTTGCCTTAAGGGCTGTGATTGTGTGCCACATTAATTTTGTGCTTTTTGTGTTGTCTGGTTTGTGACGGGAGGTGCAGGTGTTTTGGGTGTCTGCTTTGGAGCTCTCTGATGCTTTTGCAGGTTTTTATTTAGAGCCTCTGAGTATGATTTTGTGTATTTATGTGTATTTTTTGCCAGTGCTGGTTTAGTAGGTCTATGTGAGGCTGGAAGTGTGGTGCAAATGTTAACCTTCTCCTCATGACTGTCTGTTCCAGTCTTGGGTGGAGAGACCTTAGTCTCCGGTTTGGCTGTATAATTGCATCTCTCACATATGTTAGTGTTTTGTGGTAGGAGGAGAGGGCTGTATGTGTACATGAGGCAGTTGTAACATTGCTTCAGGATACCCAGGTTCACCAGCTGGACTGGAGAGTACACCTGAAGTTGCCCTTTGGTCATGCCTGAATAGTAGGGTGAGCTGCTTAGTCGCTTGGTTGGTGAGGAGTGGATAAAGAGCCTTGCCCTGCTGACAATCAAGTGTCGGGGTATATTAGTGCTTGCTATTAGGTCTGAGCAAGTGCTGGACTGTAAGATGCTTTTTGAGTGCTTAGGTTGAAAGTTAGACTAGTTTCAAGTGAAAAACTGAAGAGGAAACTTAGTGGAGCTGGGAATAATTTAGCCCTAGCTAACCGGTGCTGCCCGGTGCAGAAAACTGTGCAAACGTGGTTTTTAAACTACTAACTTCTGGGCTGGAACTACTCCTCCAGGGACAGATGGCTGCTCAAAGTTCCCCTCTCTCACAGGTGAACAGAGAAAGTTCCCTTCATCCACGTAAGGTATGGGCAACTCAGAAACTTGTAACACAGCCCTGAATTTAGCACTAGCCTGAAAACTGGACTATACTAGCTTTGAAAGGCGGGAAACAAGAACATTTTTTTATTTCTATTTTTTTGAAAAGATAAGGCAAAAACAGTAAAAAGTACACTTTTAAAACAGCTTTAAATGACTACAAGCGATCCGAAAAGGCTATCGCACTTTAGTGTGTAGCCTTCAGCAGTTAAACAATTTATTTAAACAAAAAAACAACTTTTTAAAAGTGCAGGCAGTCAAATAAGCACAATATGTGAAAAAAACAAGCTTTTAAATCACAATAAGTGCTAGAAAGTCAGCGTTTAGGAGGAAAACAGTTAAGTACAGCAAGAAAATACAGAAAACTGATAATCACTCCACAGTCTCTCTTTTAAGCTAGAAGGCTTGTATCAGTTTAAGACTTTCTAGTGCTTTCCAGTAGGTTACTTACAGGAAAGATGGGAAACAAGCACAGATGTGGTCTTTTAAACCAGAAAGTTGAAAGAGATGGATAACTTCCCAAATGATCAATAAACTACAATTCCAAGAATGCACTTCGTGACAACAAAGCATTAAAAATGAATGAAAAGGAGAACACCAGCAACCTCTGTATTATTTAGCGCAGTCATCTTATGTGATATCAAGACCCCTTCAGACAGACATGTTACATTAATATGCACAACCATTTGTACATTACTCAAATACAGTATTTCGAGCAGTTTATGTAAATTACCAAAACAGTTCCTGTCCAATCATGATGTGAGAAGAGTAGTCTTGCAAAAAAACTTAAGAAAATAAAAAACAGTGCACGTTGAGGGGGCGTGTGGACGTGTGTCATGCTCAGAATGTCAAACCTGGGACGTCAGTTCCATGGACCTGGGAGATGAGGCTGGGCAGGTGTGTGAGCAAACTGCTGTTTCTCAAACCCCTGGCAGGATGCTACCACTGGGAGAAACAGTGTAGACCAGCTAAGCCTAATCTTGACACAAAAACAGGTCCATCCCTTCTGGGATGAATCAAAAATTGTGAGTCAATCCGATGGTTACATGTGTCTCGAAAGATAAACAATGCAAGGCTCATACATATATGGACTAAATGGATGAAGAGCCTGAAGAAGCTTGGGTCGAGACAGTATACTGGATGAGTACCGAGACAAGGAGAGAGGGCAATGTATGGAGGTGTGGTATGGCTGGGCTAGTAACTGGAGAATGGATGGTTGCTGTGTACGTGGAGCTCGGTGGGGGGGGGGCAGGAACCATGGGTATGAAATTATGGAAGATATATGTAAATGAAGCAGCACAGCAATAGTGTAGTGGGCAGCACATCTGCCTAATGAGCAGGCATTCCTGGTTTGAGTTCCACTGCAGCACAGTCTCTTTTACATGGCAAAGCATGTTATAACCAATCTTTTTGTTGCAAAACCCACAAAATAACACATATTTATGAACTAGAGTACTGCAGGAAATGCACATGTGAAGTGTCAGTGTCATAATGAATAAGGCACTCGTAAGCAGGTTTAAGCACAAATAAGCAGTAGTAAACTTATGTAAGCACTAGTAAGTGTGTTTAAGTGTGTCTGCATGGGGGTAAGCACTGCCTACACAGATTAAGCAATATGGAAGCTAACTGAGTAGAAGAAAGTGTAACCGGACGTTAGCAGTGCTTAGCTCCGCACAAACACACGCACACCTGCTTACAACTGCTTTAAAGTGCCTTAATCACTCTGTATCCAATGGCCCGTGTTCTGCTCAGCAACAAAATAAACAACCTCTGCAAGGCTTGAGCCCGGTACCCCCTACACTACAGTCACAATAGTTAACCACTAAGCCATCACAGCAGTACATATGATTGAGGTTTCAACAAGCATATCCTTACCATAGGAAAATCAAACTGAGCATGTGAAATGAATCTATATACAGTGTGATGTTGTATAACCTGCTACATAACATAAATATGTGAACTGGAGTACTGCAGTAAGGCCAGATGTGAGGCATTATTGTAATAGAGTGTTGAATTCCCCAGGACCCCATACAGTGTACATACACATGAATCACAGATACCAGACACAGATATAACATGTAACAAATAATAAATCAATGTTGAAAGGAAAATATAATGTTAATTAGATATTAAGCAACGCTAAGCATTGCACAGGTCAGCTTACGTGGTGTAAGCAATGTGTAGGCCAGCTAACTCAAATCTGCCCAGTGGTATGCCTCTTTAAGCAATACCAACATTAGGTAAGCAGGTGTGCCCATAACTTAGCCTTTTCAAAACCATCCAATCACAGGAAAGTGTGGCATATTTAAACCCCACAGGCACCAATAATTCCCATAACTGGTAGCAGCTCCCTACTTTAGGCAGAATGGCTGGAATTGGGGAAGGCACTTGATTTAGAGTGCAGCACTGGGGCACCCAGGAGTCCAGATTCATAGTATGGCTCCTGGTAAAACACCATGAGGAGAGACTACTGCAGGGCCAGTGCCAGGGCTCTCGGTATAAAGCGGAGGCCTGGGACAGTCTTGCCCATGACCTCACCAGTGCCACTGGTATCCCCTGGACTGGTGAGCAGGTCAGGCATCACCATGCTGACCTGAAGCGATAGAGGGGTGATCTCTTGGACCAGTGGATCCAAGAATCCTGGCAGATGGCTGATGCCCCAACACTGAGTAAGTACACATTCTACTACGTAGATAATGCTTGCCTAGTTTGTGTATACTATGGATAGGTAATGGTTAAATATCACTGTATTTCTCCGACAGCTGCAGATGAGCGGGCTGCGAAGCAGCAAGCCCATGCTGCTAGGCTGCAAAGGCTGCATCGCAAGGCAGGTTAGTAATATTTTTGCATGTACTGTCATAACAAATAAATATAACAGTACTAGAAAGTGTTGTACCAGTATAAAAATATATTGTGTATGGGATGTACTGAATAAACCAGACAATATGGCAGGAAGACTGTCATATAGGTTGCATGGAAAAAGGTGTAATATCTACTGATTAAAACTATAACACCTGGAGTGCTTGTGTACATTCTGGTGTCATATGTTGTTGTAGTGTTGCATTCTATAAATAGTACTGTTGTCTTAAGCAGTCTTAACCACACTGTTGAACGCAGTTAAAATGTGTAGGAAGTTCAGTATAACAATGTTGGAAGTCCCAAGAGGTCAGTTATATAGAACAACTGAGGGAGACTTAGACAGAAACCATTGAAATTCTTTACACCAATTCCCTGATAGCACAATGTGCTGTGATGTCAGCAGTAATATTTTTGCCACACACAGCAGGGGTTTGACTCCCAGGAGTGGTAGTAAGTTGTATACATAATCATACCCCACAACTGTACAGAGTTTGTGAGAATGTTCAGATAGAAAGCTGTATGCATAATTAGACCCACCAACTGCACAGACTGCTAGAATGTTCAGATAGTACACTGTAATCATAATTATAACCATCAACTCTACAGACTGTGGCAGAATGTTCAGGTAGTAAGCTGTATGCATAGTCATGCCCCTCAACTGTTCTGATCTGTCTGGCATGCCCAGATAACGGTCCCAAATCTGATGCCTGGTAACCTGTTCCCCTGACAAATAAGTGTGATGATCCAAGAAATGAAAGCAGCTTATACTGACATATAATGGATAGTCAGACATGAACATAAAAAGAGAATGTCTATGGAAACAAACCTGTCATTGTCGCATATCACCCAAATTATATGACAGCTATTCCAAAATGTCACAATAACACCTGCATCCTGTCAAGCCTTGACCAGAGTGTGTGCAATAACGGACTGTTAGGTATGCGTATAACATCAACATGGAATCTGGGAGTATGTGTAGTAATTGTCAGGTAGTGTTAACAAAGATTTCATTACAGCTATAATAGGTAAGAGGTGTAGACTGTAGGTATAACACAGTTCAATATACTTGTCTATAAGCATGGCACCTGGGAGTATGTGTAGAATTTGTCAGGTACTGTTAATGATTTTCTCAACAGCTATAACAGGTAAGAGGTGTAGACTACATGTAAGACACAGTCCATGTATATACTAATCTACAAACATAACATTGTACAAAGTAAGTCCATTGGATAGTGTAATAATACATGTAAGGGACAGATCACTGCAGTGACTAAGAAAGTTGTGAAAACTACAGGGGTATATTATTTGTTAGTTGACCTCTCTCCCTCACCCCCACCATATGTGCAACAATAACCCAATTACACACCTCAATGGGTACGTGTACACACCATACATTTGTTGGGACATATGTCCTATTGGTTTACAAATATTCACATTTGGTTTTATGCATGTGCCATGTTAAAATACCCCCATACCGGTGGCCTGTTGCCATCAATGAAACCTGCATGCTGTTGTAGTGGCCACTGTTGTCCCATATATACATGGGTTCTGCTTGCTCTGCAACTGTTGTAAATCTGGTGCCTTGGGTTAATGGGAATACCTATGCATGCTGTCATAACTAAATCTGAATGCTGTTGACTATTACTGACCCATATCATTCTTAAAACTGCAACACCATAGCTCGTATGGGAAGGCCGGTCCCAGTGGACCCACCTGTCCCACCTCAGCTGGCCATGGCACCAGGCACCAGCACATCTGGGGCCCAGCATGGGACCTCCTCTTCCATTGGTCCTGGAACCACCACAGGGGATGGGGCTCAGCCCCCCCCTGGGAGTGGGGGCAGAGAAGTACCTGTCACCCACCATCAGGTCAAGGCCGTGGTGTGTAGGGAGCTCAACAGGGAGTTTTGAGACCAGCTACGCCAGCTTGAGGGTGCAATTAGAGGGTGATCCGGACCCTCCTACCCAGCCCCCAGCACAGCCCCCCCTTGAGGCCGTAAAGGTGCAGTGGTGACTGCCCATGGGTGGGGACCTCAGTCCCACTGTTTCCATCTGGGAGCTCTTGAGCTTCCGACTTCCAAACACCCCTCCCCATCCAAGGTGTTTACCCCCACATGTGTCATATACCGCCCCTGTATGCATCTTGTTTGCCTTGTCTGTTAACCTACCCAACCTACCTCCCCAAATATACCTACTACCCCTCCCCAACATCCCACTCTTACACTCAGGGGTTTGAGTGTTCAAATCTACCCCCAAATTCAGTGTATATGCACAGCTGTTGCTGTAGAAGAAATGGGCAGTTATGGACCTTCCCTACATCCATCCTGTATGTCCCTGACTATTTTTCCTACTGTCTTTCCCTCTTTGTGCCCCTTTTTCAACACTTTCCTATCAACCCCTTTTTATTTTCTTTTAAAGAAATTAGTGTGGGGGTAAGTAGGAGTAAGCACTTTTAAGCAGCAGTAAGCAGGTTTAAGCCTGCTTGCATGGGGGTAAGCACTGCCGACACAGGTTAAGCAATGTAGAAGCTGAGTGTAAGAAACTGTGACCGGAAGTTAGCAGTGCTTACTGTTGCGCAAACCCATGCAAACCTGCTTACAAATGCTTAAAAGTGCCTTAATCACTCTGTAGCCAATGGCCCTTGTTCTGCCCAGCAACAAAATAAACAGCCTCTGCAAGGCTCAAGCTCAGGACCCTGCACACCATGCACAAAGTGATTTATCACTAAGCCATGGCAGATATATATAACCCTGATGTTTTCACAAGCATATCATCCAGCACAATCATTCAACAGTACAGGAAATTTAGTAGTATCCTACCACACAACCTCTTAATGCAAGGATTCTGGGCAAAGTGCACCAAAATGTGGGTACTAATAGGGATATATGTCAAATATTGCTCTTATAAACTTAAAACATTGATAGTTAAACAGTTATATGTATTAAAACACATATTTTGAAGGAGCTGAATTCTGAAACACAAAAGTGTAGTCATTAGTTACTGACTTCAGTCCTGAGATAATCCATGTCAATTGACAAGGGAATGAGGTACAGGCCAAAAATATGAGCCAAACATGCATGGACATATGGACAAATATATATATCTGTAAATATAGACAGACAGCTATATGTTTATATATGTATGACTCACAAATAATCATATAACATCAATTGTATATAGATAGATAAATATGTTCATATGTGTGTGTATGTATGTATATATATATATATATATATATAGGTGTTTTACATATATAATTATGTAGATACACACACACACACACACACACATATATATATATATATATATATATATATATATATATATATATATATATATATAAGAAATGTGTATAGCATTTCCACATGGGAACAAAATCCTGAACCACTCACTACAACATAACAGACTATATGCACTGTTAATGGGGGTGGGGGCTGAAATGAGGGATACATGGTAATTAGTGCTGTGTTACCCCCTTCCACAGCCCTAATGGATATGCTGTGCAATCCAGTATCCAGCACATGCAGTTCTTGACTTCAGGACCCTCCACAACACTGCTACAATGCTTTAACAGTAAGCCAATTCACCTGAAAAATGTCAGGGTAATATCTGTAACATATCATGCAGAAAATTCATTCTACCATAGGGAATGTACAATGTGGAAGGAGTACACATTACAATGGTGCATATATGCACACACATCTATACACTGGCAAATATATTGATATATATATATATATATATATATATATATATATATATATATATATATAGAGAGAGAGAGAGAGATGTACAAGATATATCTAGGTATATACACATATAAACAGACAAAAGGTATTAGTAGCCATACATATGTAGAAGTAGTGTGGAAGTACTGGGTGCAAAGTATATCCCTCAGCCACAAGCCCTGTAACCGGCACCTGTGAAATGTGTAGTGTGGCAACCATACCCACAAATGAGAATACTTACATTAAATATTTACACACTCACAATTCAAAGGACATGACACCACACACAGATATGCATACACAGAAAACCTTTATTTTGTGTACTATTACAATAATGTATGCCATTACTTACAGCACATAAATATTGAAATGTGTAATCAGTGATGAATGCAAGGACCACACAAAACAGTAGATGCAAACAATGTGGATATATAACATACTATGCTGTCCAGGCCAAGGCCTTCAATTAGTGCAACAGTAGACAAAAGGATTTGCCTTCAAGATAAGTAACACTCAAAAATTACAGATGTAGTTCAGCAGCCTCCAATTACACCCTGTAGTCAAGCCCCTGGGTGAAATGTATTAGTTGTGGTAATGTCAATGTATCTGTCACATAACATTGCTCAACTTAACATGTCACAATCACACTGACTAACTGAACTGTGTGCAACACTGTAAGCTGTAGCCCACCACTGTTCCTATGGAGGAATGTATGAAAGTGTACAGTCTCATACCTCAATGTGTCTTAACACTGATATCCATGACATGTTGTCACAGCCTAGGTTGATAGCATTGAATACCCTTCCCCCATAAAAGGTTGTACAAGGGCAAAGAACACGTGTACCACACACTGACCTCTGGAATGTACAAGGCCACACATATGTTGTCCAATTGTTGCCCCCATATGTATGGACTCTGACCAACATATGTTGTGGGAGTCCACAATATGACTGGGATGATAGCAGGAATGCTAGCAATAAATAATGATAGGCCATTACCTAACAACCCCTAACTGTATCACAGCAGGACAAAGCCTGTCATATATGTGGAGGACAGAGGCAGGAACACAGGGCCATATTTGCAATATCGCTGTTACGCACCCTGGAAATTGCTGGTGTCATAGGATTTGTTGCAACATACCCTTATGCAGGAATAAGACATCAGAAACACAAATGGATATAGCCATGTACTGATAGCATGCAACAGACAGACTGCCAGTGATATATCTAGGACAAGACCTGTGTGGTGCACAGACAAAACCTAACAGACAATCCACTGGCCATCATGTGAATAGGCCCACAGTTGAGAGCTATGCAGACAGACTGCATTCCATCCTAAACTACTATGTACACACAAACACTGTAAGACCAGCAATATACAATGCACATAACAACACTACTCACACTGTCTGTAGGTCTGGAACCTTAATACAAGTGTGTAGTTGGCCTGTGTCTGCAAGTCCTGCTGTGAGAGGTATTGCTACCTGCTGTCTGTAACACTGTTGCTCACATACAGAAATGATGTCCTCCATACTGGAAAGGTGAAGGGACAATGCCCACATGAGTCAGTATTTTATAGTACTGGGTTGCCATGACAGTGGTTATCTGATGTACTATACAGCAGACTGCATGCAGTTATCAGCTGTTGCACACTGAATGGTGCAGAGCCCATTACCTGACCATGTGCATCACCTACAAAACCATGCCGCAATCTATTCAAACCAGCTCAATCCCTCTAGTAGAGAGAGAGAGAGAGAGAAACCCATAAATAACAAAGCTGTCACAGCTGTCAGATAAAACAATTTACAGGTATGTAAAACATATATGTATTTAATAGAATGTAGTATGTGGTACAGAATAATAGAATAATAGGATATATGCTGTGGAATGATTTATATGTGCCATCTGTAGTTGTTCCTGTAATGATGTTCTGCTGGACAACTGCTCTGGACAATACTGTCTGTCCCTGTAGGCAGTGGGACATATGTGTCAACTGTGCAGATCAGCAATGAATGACAAAGATGCAAGCAGTGATATCTGTGTTTGGTATGTTAGTGTAGGCAATAGCTGGTGGTGGAAGTACTGCCGTCATGATAGACACATGGGTGTCGGAGCACACCACTTGCAGGTCAGTCATGTTAATTTGTACTGTAGCAAGCACAAATGCCATAGGTGTATAATAGGCTTACCTGCAATCTGTCACCATATATACCACCCTAATGTTAGTCTATGTTCACATGTGACACCTGTCTGTGTTGCAGCAAGGAAGAGCAATACAGCTGTGAAGGAAAGAGAGTTACAGAGTGTGGACCAGATGTCTGCATGCACCCCACATATAGATAAATATATGTGTAATATATAATTAGACGTGTATGCCTACAGATATACAGACAATCATATAGATATAGGTATATAAACAACCCACAATATATATCTACACATATATCTGCACATATATGTACATTATATATATATATATATATATATATATATATATATAGATATATACACACACACATATATACGTATTTATAAATATATATATATGTGTGTATGTCTACAAATATATATACAAACACACACACACATAACATAATTCTTCTACATATTTATACATACATACATACACACACACAGACACACACACACACACACACACACACACACACACACACACACATATATATATATATATATATATATATATATATATATATATATATATATATATATATATAGATACATACATATATATGTAAATACATGTCCCCTTCCATGATATGAGAGAACATCACACATATCAATACACGATATATATATATATGTATATATATATATATATATATATATATATATATATATATATATATACAGCAGTACATGGGTGCAAAATATACTTTGACGTGTGGTGTGTAACCCATGTTGAGAACACATTGCATTTGTTCATAAAGGTGGGATTTGTATGTTGGTGAAGGCTAGTAGGCAAATTGTGGTACGTACGTTGGGTCTGCAGACAGAAAAGAGAGCATACAGGGCTGGTATATGACAGATGGTGTGTAAACACTGTGGATGGGGCGGGTTGTTTGGAATGTGTACGCCATTGAGCCCCCATATGGAAGCAATGGGATCAAGGTCCCTACCCATGGACAGTCACAACAGCATCTACATGGTCATAAAGGTGCTTGGCCTGTGGGCTGTGCAGGGGGAGCAAGCATGTCCACCCTGTGCATGTGTACTGCAGGGCTCCAGGTGATGTAGCAAGTCCCCCATGTCCCTTTGGAACCCTCTATGCACCAGACCCTGGACCTGATTGTGGGTGACAGGGTTGTGTCTGTGTGTACTCGTGGGGGGGTCACCATCTCCTGAGGTGGTTCCACCTGAAGGTAGTGCAGGACCAGTAGATGCAAAACATCCCATGATGGGTCCCAGATGCGATGTGGCCTGGTAACATGGCCAAATGAGGTGGGAGAGGTGGTTCTGCTGGTAACTAACCCCTACATATGCTATTGTGTCACTGTTATGGAACATATGTGGGCTGTAATAGTCCACACAATCCTGGAACATGTCCAGCACCATGCATAGATATCCCCAATAACACAGAATGGCAGATGTGCAGCAATCCCATAGCATGCATACCACATGCACATGTGGAACCATAGTGGCACTGACAATGGCATGCAGGTGAATTAGTCTGTAACAGGCCAGCAAAGATAGTGTCCCCACAGGGAACATATCTACAAACACATAGCACAAAGCATGGTACAAACACATAGCACAAAGTGTGGTACAATACAACATATGTCCCAATGGTAGGTAAGCTGTCAACATACCAATTGCATTGTGTGAACTGTTTGTTGTAGATGATATGGTGGGGGGAGACAGAGATGTGTATTAAGAACTATGGTAACCCTGCTGTATGAGTTGCTCAGACCTGTTTCCATCTTTATGTCTTCCAGGGAAGATGTCTCATGCAAGACTGCCGGCATTCTGTGCTGCAGACACAGAGATGATCGTGGAACACCTGATGCAGCACTACCAGCTACTTTTCAGCAGAACAGCCAACAATCAGTAGGAGAGGAACACCCTGTGGAATGATCTAGTCCACAGGGTCAATGATGTCAGCCTGCAGAACCGCAGTTTTGAGCAGGTCCGGCATCATTGCACTGACCTGCTTTGCCATGTAAGTTGGTGTGCAGCTGCTGTACGAGGGACCACCTCACAACAGGGGGGAGCATGCCATGCATCCACACCTAACCCATGTGGAGGAGCTTCTCAGCAGCCTTGTGGCACCAGCCCTCCTGCAGAACCAACAACTGGCAGGGATCATTGTGGAGGTGGGTGCCACCGACACACCAGCTGAGGAGTGTGCAGAATAGACCCCAGGGCACATCATTAGACCACTCTTGTGTATGCATCTGCATCTGTACAGGTAGATCATGCATATCTGAGATGTCATATACATAGTCTGTTGCTGTGTAGTAGTAATAAACAGCTGTGCATAAGCTGTAGTATTGTGGACTTCTACTGATGATGTACTGTAATGCTGCACTCACCCTTTACGAATGCCACAGCTGTGACCACTGCCATCAACTCTCTCACACTCTTATGTAGGTTCTTCCAGGATGTCACCAAGGCAGCAGCTTGTAGCCAGTGAGTATGGTTCATGTTCATGCTTGACAATACACCGGGCATGTAATAGCTATGGGATATTCCATGCACACATCTAACACACCTACCCATACTGCATGCTGTACATGTTCATGTTTCGTTGCTGTGAAATGCACTGCATCACAGTGGAGACCATGATGGGGTATTGGAAGGGTACATCAGACCCATGCAAGATAACTAACATCCTGCCATTGTGAAATGTGTCCACAGGGATGAGAATGGCAGGACACATGGCCTACAGTAGGGACATGTGTGAAACAACACCCTAATATGGTGCTACAACTGCAAATATACCTGTATTACAATAGCAACCATTACAGATCAACACTATGTCATAACATAGTACTGTGGTCCACTTAATAAGCTGGTAGTAGGCTGCTGCTGTAGTGTCCCATTCTTGGGACACTGCAAACTGATACATGTGTAGGCCATAATTGTCAAGAATCTGTAAAAAGGCTGGAGGTGGGGAGGGTGTGTCATCATGACAGCAGTGCACTGCAGCAGGGATCCTACATATGCTAAGAATGGCTGTATCTGCACACAATCAGGTTAAGTAACTGTGGCAGACGTAACCCTGACTCCACAGCAATAGTGACAGCAGTGTGTGAACTCCAAAAGATGTGCACATGAGTAGACCTTGCAACCATACAGAGTTGTGGGACATGTGTAGGGCACCCCACATAGCCATGGTAAGGTCTGGCGGTTGTCAGTGTAATAGTCTTGTATTGGTCATACATGCACCGCTGATGTTGTGATCTATAAAGCAGACATCAGACATTCACAAATGACATCTATTCACATATCATCCCAGGTATGAGTTGCTCTAACACATAGGGGCTATTAGCATTGGAGCTGATATAACTGACACAGTACTACACATGCAGCAATGGTTTGTACACCTGTGAGGTATGGTGCACAGTACAAGGCAGGGTGCAGAACAGGTCCACTGTAACACTTTGTACATTGGTGCAATGTTATCAAGGGGAAGGGCCATCACCTACCAACTCAGCCCATGCATCACAGACATGTATACTGGTGCTAGCATGAAGTCACTATAGTTGCACTGCATGCTGTTGAGTACCATATGTAATGCATGCTGACAGAAGGGTAATGGGTGGACTGTGTGTACAAAAGTTGTGCAACCTCACATATAGGTGTGTGTGTGTGTGTGTGTGTGTGTGTGTGTGTGTGTGTGTGTGTGTGTGTGTGTGTGTGTGTGTGTGTGGTGGGGGTGAGTCTGTGTTGATTGTGTCTGTAAGTGCAATCTGGTAGAGTGGAGTGTGGTTGATACATGTCAGATGTGTGTGTACATGTGTGTCTGTTTGTGTGGGTGTCTATGTATGCACAGGTGATTGTGGGATTGATCAAATGGCAGTACTTCTCCTTGGGCTTGTGCCATACATGTACTTGGAGTGACACACGAGACACCAGGACAACCTGTCTGATATGTGAACACAGGACAGCTGATAGCATAGCAAGGTCTGTAGCATGGAACATGCATTAAGAGGGAAAGCACACTCCAGGTATTCACATCATATTGCCATCAGCAGATAGATAACCGGCTACCCACGTATGCAGCATTACTAATGCAATGGGGAATTACCAGAGCACACCAGTGAGTGTATCCAGATATTACTGTTGTCCACATGATAGGTTGATTGTTTATCAGATGTGACATGGACTGAGCAAGACTGTAGTATGAGACTCCAGTGTGTGACATATGTAGTGAATGTAGCAGCCCCAACCATATAGGGGCCATGTATACCATGACTGGACATACACAGGGTTAACACTGGATGACAGCAGTGAGGCCAAGTACAACCTACTCCACACAAGTCAGGGAGGTGATGGAGTAACAGGTCATGTGCTGTGACACACGTGTAGGCATGGTAGTATTAATGAGTGTATGTTAGCAAGTGCCATGCAGGATGGGGAACATATGTAACTGGATGTGGGACTGTCTGCAAACCCAGGACAGGGAGGTAGTAAGGTGGACTGTCTGTGTGTGTGTGTGTGTGTGTGTGTGTGTGTGTGTGTGCGTGTGTGTGTGTGTGTGTGTGTGTGTGTGTGTGTGTGTGTGTGTGTGTGTGTGTGTGTGTAAATGTGTGTACTGTTATGCAATTCTGTGCAGGTCTTAAAGTGTGTGTTTGTTTCCCCCACAGGTGGCGAGGTGGGTCAGGCTCCCTCCTGCATGCAATCTGAGGTTGGAGTCCGTACAGACACCGATGATGATGATGATGGTACTGTTGAGGCACAGGTGGGGTTGTCAGAGGCCTACACTGCGCCATTATTTGTCATCACCCTCCTAGCCACCCCAAGCCTGCACACAGTTACAGTGCCCATACACACCCCAACACAAGTGGCCATAGCAGAGGAACAGTTGGTGCCTGGTGCCAGTGACCAGTGTGGTTTCCATGCCGACTGTCGGGTCATAGTTGGCATAGCCGGACGTCCAGCAAGGCAACACATAGGCAGATGTACCGTGGTGCTTGTGGGAGGGCTACTCATCATCATATCCCTGGTAGAGGCGCCACAACTGGTACCACCAGGAGCATGTTTCAGGCTGTCATGGAGGCACAGGCATGTATGGAAATGTACACCAATCAAGGCCTAAGGCTGCAGAGGGCTGCTTTCTCATCTGTAAGTGACAACATCTGTGAACTTGCTGCTGCCCTCTGTGAACATAATGAGATCATGGATAGATGGTGGGGTGAGATGGTGGGCATCCTCGACTGTGGTATGTCCGTGCTTGAAAACGTGGTGGGAGTGGTTCGGCAGCTGCGTGGACATAGGCTAGAAACACCAACAGCTGACGGTTGACATGGACATGCTAGGGCACCAAGCTGCTCCTGTAGTGGCAGTATCAGCCCCAGCACACCACTGGGGGTGCTGTTCACAACACACCACAGCAGGCCTCATGCATGTGGCCCTGGCCAGACCCAGGCATGACATAGTTCCAGCAAACATCTGTCATCATCAGGGGAGAGTAGCACATCAAGGTCTGTACCTGCACATGCCCATGGAACCCCTGGCAGGCACAGTCAGTGTGTCCATGGCCAGAGGAGGTGAACTGCACACCCTGCCAGGTATGGTCCTCAGCTGTCCAAAAACACCTGCATAGGGCAGCTACATGGCAGAACTGTGTACATGCATACCCACACACTATGCAAACACACCTAGGGCAACCCCATACTGACACACACCACATCACCACACCCTAATGAAAGAACTAAACCCCTCATGCACATACATGGTGTCAAATATATGGACCACCCTTGGCCTCTGGCAAACCAGCAACACACCCTGTGCATATGATGATACTTGTGCCACATCTCTGTCATCCATAACATTGATGCAGGGACAGGCAAATATGGTTCTGATGCACATGGTGACTGTAATAGAGTGCTGCAATGTACTGCAGTGTAAGATGTTGTCAGGGGTAATGTGTAATGCATACATGTCAGGTAGTGTAGCCATCCAGCTATGATGCATGTCAGCTGTTAGTAACACTGATTGATTGTGATCTCCATAATGATATCCATTTGTGTTGTAGGTGTACATGTGTCAGCAGGAGGATGGTCTGCAGTCATATTCCACAAAGGTTATGGCACTGTGGTGACACCATGGCCATGACATATCCGGTGTACATTTGTACATATGTCACAGGTTAGTATAACAGTAATTGCCTGTGCCACATTGACAGGTATAATCTGCAACCTTATGTCAACCCATCCACATACATGCACATCCTTACTTGGCAACATTGAGACTAGACCCCTACCTAGGTATGTAGTGCTACTAACTGTGTGGCTTTCATTGCACACACCACACAATGTTTAGGGTGATGTGTGTACCAGGTTACATGTTACATGCAGAACATCCACAGACATGTACAATATGGTAATGGGGGATTTAATGGTTGTATATGGAGAATCATACCATCATATACACATTGACAGACACATAACAGGCAGACACACATCTTAGAGACCTGGGCTTATTGGTGCTAACTAACTAGTCCATGTGTCCAATGTGTTACAGGTAGGCTGCACACAGCACATGCGTAACTGGGCTGTATTGTGGTATCAGTTAACTGAAAGGTTGATGGTGACAGTGATCACCAGAAAGTGGTATGTGGGACATAGACTGGGTGTACCATGGTGTAATGACAGTGTACACAGCACTCACATCCCCCAATGGATATTGTACACACTGGAACCCATTATGACACTCTGACATACCCACTATCACACACTGCCCACAACAGCAATACAACCCATTGTATATCACACTCTGACATACCCACTATCACACACTGCCCACAACAGCAATACAACCCATTGTATATTGTTGGGTGGGTGGCCTAATGGTTAAGGTGTTTGCCTTATAAACACAAGGTGCAGGGTTTGAGTCTCACAAGGGATAATTGGCTAGGCTTAAAATGGCTCGCAAGGGCAACTAGCCTAGTACTAATCTATTAATCTATTAATAATCTAATCACAACAGTGGTACTACAGGGATATGCATCTAATGCACATGCTATAGGCATAGTAGGGTGTTGCATTGTGATGCCTCACCTATGGGCAGTGACAACACTGTCTGTACTACTGTGTGGCAATGTGTAATTGTAATAGGAGTATGTGGCCTCGGAATGGTGTACCCTACAGATATGCAGACATGCACACATACACACACTTGGCAGACCTCAATGGGTTTCCCATACCTATCAACCCATTTGTATAACACTGTTGTGCTAGTACTGCAAGGCACATGTAGCTGTTAGGGAGAGGAGTGTAATAGGGTACATGTCATGTCCAAATTGGGAGGGTGGCCTAATGGTTAAGGCGTTTGCCTTATAAACACAAGGTGTAGAGTTTGAGTCTCACAAGGGATAATTGGCTAGGCTTAAAATGTCTCACAAGGGCAGTTAGCCTAGTACTAACCTATGAACCTATGAACCTAATACAGCAGCGGCCACATCTGACTATGGCAATGGGAGTTGAGGTGGTTGTGAAGGCCATCATGGAATTCCCAACTACAGGTGTACTAACACACAAACACTGCTATCCTCAGTAATGCACACATATACATGTCAGTACTGTGGTGCATTGCTGCAGGTGGACATAGCTGTGTACCTGTCTATTGTCCATGGAGGGATTGGATGTGTAGGGGGTGTTTGTACATTGGTATGCCACCTGCCATGTGCCAGCAGGCAATCTATAGACAGGCACCATGGTAGTGACCATCAGGGTGAGAGTGACATGCATCAGACAATCCTCTGGGTGCCTTCTGCACATGGCCACTGAGGTGATCCAGTTGACATGAGTTGACATGTACGCAACATGTATTACAACACATGGTTAGTGTCTGTGATGGAGACCTGTACCCAAGCATGTTCAGCTGACTGTGTTAGTGTAATGTAGGCACCTGTGGCATGTGGCCCATACAGGGTGTTGCCTCCTATATGTGACAGGTAGTACACAGTTGGCCAGACATGTCAGTGTCAATCAAGCATAGGATGTCTATATGTATCCCAGCTGGATACCTGCCATCTACACATCTGTAGATGGACTGACAGACACCATTTTGGTGAGTAGCTATGCAGTAAGATGAATGTGTCAACAGATAGATGTTTGACAACAATATGTATGCCATTACTACATGTTGTAAGCCCTCACTAATCTGTGCTGTACAGATGGTACTCTACAGTTACATTCCACATGTCTGATTATTATCCAGTAGGGGATATATACAGTGACACAGCCCACACACCAGGAACATGACAGTGAGGCCTCAGAGTGCAGCTATGCCCACAGGTGTGCTTGTTTTCAGTGGTAATGTTAGCACTCTACCCTTCCGTGGGGCAGCATTGTCAACAGCAGTAATGCCATGTTACTCTACATGCCAGTGTGACAGCATGTACCCTGGGTTGCTACCCCTGCATGTAACACATTCACATAGATAACAGTGCTGTGCAGGTCTCATATACTTGTGTGTCCCAGAGATGACACTCAAAACCCTTTGCTACTGTAATGACAGCACATATATGGCAGTACATACACTTATTACAGATGTCATTTCCCAGGGTTTGACATAGCCTTGTATGTTACGCAGAGATAGCCTCTGTGTAGATGATATGCCACAGAGTATAGCTGGAGGGTTTCTAGATGGTCAGCATAGGCCATCTGCTTTAGGCTTGTGATTTGTATAGTGAGGTATTTCACTGTCTTCCCAGCTGTCACAGATGTCTTGTGAGGTACATACCAAACGGGGCATTGTACTCTATACTGGGTGTAGTAAGGGATGAGTACAGTGGGACAATTACCTCCTTTTTCTGGATGTAAAGCCCTCAGTGATGAGGTGTGCCACATAGAAGGATTTCCTTACTGTTGTGGCAATGTGGTTAATGAAGGTGAGACCACTGTCCACCTGTGTCCTTATGTCTGTCAGCACACTTTTGGTGTTTAGTATACTGCCACTTATGTGGTAATTCATGGGTACATGGTATTTCCAAAGGGGATAACTATACATTACTTGACATTAAGCTGGAGCCCATGGCTCTGGCACCAAGCATCTGTTTCTGTAAAGCCATGTTGTAGAATATCCACATAATTTGGGGATGCAATTATGGCTCCCAGTTTGCAGTCATCTGTGAACTTTGTTAGTCAGAGTTCTGTAGTGTTGGCCTGTACTTCAGGGAAGTGGATGCCAAACAAGAGCTGTCCCAGGACTGACCCTGATGTACTCCACTTGTCACTTGTCTGGAGCTGGGATTGGACTTGCCTACTTTTACAGTCTGGTTTCCATCAGTAAGTCAGTTGGCAACCCATCAAGTGACACAGGAGTTTATGGCCAGCTTCGTAAGTTTAACTATGCCTCTAGAGTGGGGGATGTTGTCAAAGGCTTTGGCCAAGTCCAGATAGGCAGTGTGGACCGCCTTACTCTCTTCCACAGCTCCAGAGACTGATTCAAAGTAGTCAATCAGGTTCAAGAGACCAGATCGGCTCTTCACGAGCCCAACCTAGGTGGGGTCCAATGTTTGCTGGTTGCCAATGTCTTTGTTTATAAGTTGCATGATAATGCATTCCATGCTCTTGCAGATTAGGCTTGTCAGAATGATGGGACTGTAGTTCCCAGGATCCAAGGTGGATTCCCTTTTGTGGAGTTTGATAATTGTAGCTGTGGGCCACTCAGTGGGATCAAAGCCTGAGGTGAGGCTATGATTAAACATGGCACTAAGGTGAGATGCAGGTTTATTTTGTAGTTCATGTAGTACACAGCCCGGGATATCATCTGGTCCCCTGGATGCTGTATTCTTATCAGTGGATAGTGCAGTTTCCCACCTGTGTGGCCATGATTACTGGAATTTGGCAATCTTTTGGTACTGAGATGGGCCCTTTAGGGGGTGAGAGGAGGGTGAATGTGGCACTAAATCGATCTGCCCGGATATTGGCAAACTACTTGGAATCAGTATATTTAATGCCATTCTGTTGTAGCTCAGAGCAGTTTTGAACATTGCCGTTTAGATCCTCGACATAACTACAGAATGCATTGTGGTTGTCTTTGGAAACTATGGCAATTATATTTATGTAACAACCTTTGGTGGAGTTTCAGGGATATCAACTTCATACTGAGGCTGGTAAGGGAGCAGTTTGTATTTTGGGATTATCCTTTTTTCTGCAACAGTTTCATACTTCTGTTGTATAGTTTGTTTATGGCAGTGGAGCACAAGATTGGCTTCCTTTTTTTGGAGGACAGCATCTTGGTTCTATTTGGGATGGCACAATTCATGCACGAGTGGATGTGCTCATACAGTGCCTTAGTGTAGGATTCACCAGTTGCACTTTCAGCTCCCATCTCCATGGGTGTCATGAAATTTGTCACTTCTGACTTGAGTAGCATGGCATTGGCTTTGGACAGGGTTTTTAATGGAGGTTTTCTTACTGGCAGGTGGGGGTGGGATGTGGATGTCAACGGTGATTACCTTATGGTCAGACTTGACCAATGAGAGGGTGACCACTGGTGGGGAGCATCTTTCTCCAATGTTGGTAATGACCAGGTCTAGGCTATTGGAGACCCTGGTTGGACAATGGATTAGCTGATCCAGGGGGTTGGAATGTATGAATTCCAGGAACCATTGGTAAAAGGAGTTGGTACCCAAGTAGTTTCCTTAGTTAATGGCAGGGTAGTTGGAATCACCCAGTATTATGGTGTTTGTTTGTATCTTAATATTGTCCAGTATGTTTATAGTGGTGTAGTGAGAATCTTGGGGCATGGAGGGGGATCTGTATCAAGCAACAATTTGGATTGCAGTCTTATCTAGTGTTAGTTGCATCTGGAGATTCTCAGATGCATTGTTTTGGGAACTAGGCTGGAGGTATGAATAACCTTGGTGAATATGGACACTCCTCCACCTGTAGTGTCGTGGTCTTGCTTTGTTGCCCAAAATGTATAATAAGGGTTGTAGCCAGGCATTACAGGTATGCTCTTTGGAGCATTGAACCAGGTCCCAGTTACTGCACAGATATCGATGCTTCCCATTTCTAGGTGTGCCTCAAGAGAGTGCCTTTTTAGGTTTAGACTTCTAGCATTGAGTCGCATTATCTTCAGTTTTGCATGTTTGTATCTGTTACAGTGGTGGTTTTGTCCTTTAAACCTTGCCTAGATAAGGCACTATGGAGGTGCCATGAGCTGTAGCCAGTAACCTGAATCCCAGGGTCAGCAGGTGCAGACCATCTCTGGCAAAGCATCGTGGTTTGTAAATCATGTCGTCCCAGGCAAAGAGATACTGGATCCCCTTTGAATGACATCAGATGTTTAGCCACTTGTTGAAGTCATTGCTGTGTATATGAATATGTTTGAGTGTTTATATGTATAGATATGTACATATATATTTCCATATATGTATGTGGATATGTATATATCCATATATGTATGTGGATATGTATATGTGTATATATCTATATAGATATGTGGATATATGTGTACACACATATGTTTACCATATGTCAAGAACATGGACTGGAGTCCTACGTCAACACCAATAGTCCCAACCCCATATTGCAAGGGGATGTCATGGATGTATTGCAGGTATATATGTAGACTGTTGCTACTGTCATAGGGGTGTTTTAACAGACATGTTGGGTGTGGGAGGTCGCATCTGCTGTAGACATGTGCACCATTGCCTACAGACAGACATCATAAGGGTGTCATAGTACAGTACCACTGTTAGCACAGTAATGATCCTGTGGATTACAGCAGGGATATGACCAATATATCTGGACAGTCTGGTACTTTGTGGTCAATCCAGAAGTGTACACATGTCCCCTTCATGCGAGACATGTGGACCACACCTCCCAATGTGGATGTTACTAGCCATGTACATGGGTATATCACGACAATACTGGGGTACATATGCCCACACGATGTATGCACGCACACACGCCAGTCTGTCCAGACACATAATATCTGGTGGTGCTGAGTTCACGTGGTCACATACTACCCAGTAGATAGTGACATACATCTATACAGCATACCACTGCTTTGTCAGAAATACACAACAGTTATGCTGGCCTGGCAGCAGTATGTCTTGCAAATAACTGGACATAACAGCACATTGGGTAATTACAGTAGGCTGCTAGGCATGTCACAAAGCACTGGGCAAACTACAGGCAGACTGCCACAACAGTGGACTGCATATTGTATGGGGGAATACACATGTACCTGCAATTATAGTGGGCTCGACACACAGGTCACAGCACAGCGTAGCAGACACCTGTGAGAAAATGCATATCCACATCCAATGTCAATGCAGCCACAGCCATATATGATACATAAGCTTAATATGACACTGTAATGACTGTCTGATAAACACCATCCTCATATGTGCCACTCACATATTAACCCTACATACACTGGTCATGGGACAGTGTGGTCCGATGGCTGTCTGTGGTATGGGACACGTGTGTATCTGGCCCTACAGACATATGAGCCAGTAGGGTACCATACACTGGAGCAGCATGTAACATCAGATAGAACATGACTGAGAACTATGGCATCTACCACAGTCTGTACAGAGCCCAAGGTTCATAAGCGCAATACACATACTGTTGTCAATCACCCTAACTCAGGGATCTGCAACATGTGGCTCTGGAACGACATGTGTCTCTTCCACCCTGCTGTAGTGGCTCCCTGTACCTCTGAGGATTAATGGACACTCTACAGCACAACACACACACACACACACACACACACACACACACACACACACACACACACACACACACACACACACACACACACACACACAGTTATCAAGCAACCTCAACACAGGAACACAATTATGGACACATGTTAGGTATTGTTGTTATACACTTTGTTATTTTATATCTAGTATAACTATATATGAGACCGTATATGCTCTGCTGTCTCCATTTTAGGAGTCAGATAGCTGTTGTGCCTCCAGATGAATTTAGTTTGGTGGGTGAGGGGCCAGGACTGGATCTTTGGATAGTGAAGGTTGCAGATCCCTGCCCTACATACACATACCACAGTACTGTACACACAAGCACAGAATGCCCAAGTAATGTCCTCAGAAACAACCCCTACTACACACAACATGTCCAGCAGTCTGATATCTGGCTGGCTTGTTATCAGGTATGATGTTAATAAATAATGGTGTACAGAACACATGTGGGCTTCTTCTGCACAGCACATGTGTGCACCTCTGCAGTCTAGAGGTCAATGTATGTAACAGTGTTATATGCCCCTGTAAGTCAGTGTATGTGGGGTATGCACCATACGTATCCTAGGGTGTTACAATATGTGAAGATTACCAGTAAGTTGCCTTAAGGTATACGAATGTACATTACCATACATTTCATCTTGTGAACATTGCTTGCCTACTGCTTACTGCCATTAGTGTGATTGTGATGATTTCACTTATGCATTGTTATGTAACAGATACCGGCCATTGTATCAACCTAGGACTTACTATTCTATTACAACTGTAATAGTACACAAATAAACCTTTCTTATGTATACAAACCTGTGTGTTGTGTTACATCCTTTGACTTCTCTGTGGGTATATGTTTCAGGCAACAATTGTCATTGGTATGGGTGACTCATACACTGTCCATCGGATGAGGTTGCAACTGTAGGGATATTGGCTATTCAGTATGGTGCGCACCCTCTGACTATGTATCTTCCTAGACATACCTCTGTGTGTGTATGTGTAGTTACATATATATCTATATATATGTGTGTGTGTGTGTATGTGTGTGTGTATATATATATATATATATATATATATATATATATATATATATATAGATCTACCTGATAAGGTCTAAAGCTAAAAAAACTGACAATGAAATAACCAGCACCACAAGAAAGAAAGTGCAAAAACCTGAAAGTTGAAATGCACGACAAAGCACAATCACGACAGTAAACAAAACATGCTCTCAACTGCATGAATAATCACCATGAAAGCAATACAAGCATAGTAGTACCATCCATACACAACAACAGATGTTACAGCAGGTGCTAATAACTAATTACATTCAACTGCCAATGAAAACAATCCTGTATCCAAAAAAGTACACCTCACCCGACCATGACTGTGCTATGCACCAAAGATACAATGGTGGATACTGACAAAGTAGCTCCAGGACAGTTAGGAAATATATATACAACAGTGAAATCGCAAAAGGGGATGGATATGCTAGTCATAGACTCTTACCTGTACCACCTAGAAAGAACGTGACACAGCAAGAGGTATTGGGCATGCAAATACAAAATCCCTGATGTTTGTAGAGACAGAGCTGTAACCACCCTTATGCCGGACGGCGATAAACTTGTAAAATCAGTAGCCCACAACCATGCTGCGGATTCTGGTGAACTTCAGAGGTACCTGGTGTGTAGTGACCTCAAGAGTAGAGCATAGTTAAGCAGAGACACACCTTGTCTAATAGTTGAATCAACATCCCTAGATACAATACACTGTGTTCCCCATAGACGGGCCCTATTACAACAAGTGAACCATATTAGATGTCAGAAATGTGGAATCAGTAGAAGAGATGATTTGACCCTTTTGAATATAGACTTCACCAAGTTCCCTCTGAAGTCTGGTAATTTTATAAGGAAAGCAATATCAGACCCTGCTACTGACACCACTGTTGCAGTGTTTAGCAGAGTGGATAATTTGCACGACTTGAGCTGAGCTACAATCTGGCTCATGGATGGTACATTCTTTGCAAAGTGTGTAACTATTCAACAGTTATATAGCATCCATGCATTGATCAAGTATGGCACACATAGTAAAGCTGTACCTCGACTCTATGCCCTAATGTTGAAAAAGTCACTAAAAGCTTATAATTACTTGTGGCATAGTATATTCTACTTGTTGACAACTAACACATTTGATGTGCGATTGAGATTTGTTCTTTGTGATTTTGAAATAGCTGCACTGAAGAGTATTAGGCTAAACATCCCTGATATGCGGTCAAAGAGCTGCTTATTTCACATTGGCCAGAATATCTGGTGTAAAGTGCAATCATTAGATCTAGCATCAGTGTATAACAATTCACAGGAATTCCAACTGGCTGTGAAATCACTAGTCGCATTGGCATTCCTAAAGAAAGATGAAGTGCAAGTGACATTTAACAAATTATGGGCAACCTTCCCCACAGAGGGTAAAGAAATCCTGAAATACTTTTCTGACTGGTGTATGTGTATATATATATATATATATATATATATATATATATATATAGTAGGAGGAGACATTTTCACACTAGAACTACTGCTACAATGAGATTCCCGCCACTCTTTCCGATTTCATTTTGGAATGTCAGTGATCTAAATGAGTTGTGTCTACTGCAAACCCAGAGCACAGTGGAGGCATGGCATAGGAGGCTGAAATGTCTCCTAGGAGACAGAGAAACCAACCTGCGATATCTGTTACTCGTATTAGTATGAGAACAAGACCAGGTGGATGAGCTCAGAATTTGAATGTTGACAGGCTGCATACCCACTCCGAAGAAGAGGAAACTAATAACTAGACACCAGCAGTTCCAGACTGTATTACTTAGTAGGGAGCATTCTACACCTGTGGATTTCATGAGGGCTAATGCGAGGCTTTTGAAAATGTGATTACTAATGCCTGCAAGACTTATGGTACATACTGCCTGTGTGTTTCTCTAATTTGCTTTTGGGATCATCGTAGATGTCTTTTCACTTTGTAGAATGATCTGTTATGATGGTCAGGTACAGCAGGCAATGTATCTTACCACTATTAATGCTTGCATAACTGGCAATGAACTTTCATAATGTATTCTGACTGGTTACATTTGTCTCACTCCTGTAGATAATATGCTCTGCATAGATTTGGCGATGTTTTTGGATGTCGGTGTTTTGAGTGTCGGAATTTCCACTTGGGTATTTGCTTTGTTGGCCTTCTCATGTCGGTTATCTCGTTGTCGTTGTTTTGCATTGTCGGTCTTATCAGGTAGACCCATATATATATATATATATATATATATATATATATATATATACATACATATACACACACACACACATAAGCATATATAAGTATCTGCATACATGTGTGTGTATATGTATCTTAGGACTGTTTATTACTTACACATTGTACATTCACTATGGTAGCCAGACTGTACTGCATAATATGTTATCAGTACCAGCCTGACATAATACATGTGGGATGGCTTACTGTTAACATCTTGTGGCCATGTGGTGTCAGGTCCTGGTTATGGCATTTGCAACAGTTGGTATTGTATTGCAGGCAGACCTGTTTTGGTGGGTGGGGGGATATCAGTACATGTAAGACTTATGTTGCTTGAGCACCCTCACCCCCATTAATGGTGCATGTGTTCATATATGTCTTTGTTATGTTTTCTATTTTATATATACATTATATATATATATATATATATATATATATATATATATATATATATATATATACACACATATATCTATATAGATCTGCCCAGCAACAAAATAAACAGCCTCTGCAAGGCTTGAACCCAGGACCATGCATACCATACACAAAGTGATTTACCACTAAGCCATGACAGATGTATATAAATTTGATGTTTTCAGAAACATATCATCCAGCCCAGTCATGCAACAGTACAGAGAATGTATACCAACATCTAGATGTGTGTGTGTCTTCTTCTTCTTTTGGCTTTTCCCGGTTAGGGGTCGCCACAGCGGATCACTGTCCGCTCATGATTGGCAGTGGAGTTTTACGGTGTCGAGTTGCCAGCCTGGCGCCCAACCTTCCACAGAAGGCACACACATGCACGCACTCACGTCTAGGGCCAATTTAGTGTGTCCAATCGACCTACAACATGTCTTTGGGATGTGGGAGGAAACCGGAGCACCCGGAGGAAACCCACGTGACCACAGGGAGGACATGCAGACTCCACACAGAAGGCACCCCAGCCGAGGATTGAACCAGAGAACCTCTTGCTGTGAGGCGGCAACGCTAACTGCTGCACCACCGTGGCCGCCCAGATGTATGTGTGTGTGTAAATATATTAATATCTAAACAGATACAACATATCTATATATGTAGATATACTCAACACCAAATGTGTGATAAGAGACCTTTGGACCCAGGTGGACAGTAGTCTCTCCTTTGATAGTCACATCACCACAGTAGTCAGGAAGTCCTTCTACATGGCACACCTCATCATAATAGGGTTCTCATCCAGGAGAAAAGAGGTCATTGTTCCCCTCTACTCGACACTCATTAGACCCATTATAGAGTGCAACGCCCCTTTTGGAATGTATCTCACAAGACATCTGCAGCAACTGGAAAGGCCACAGAAGTACCTCACAAAGAGGATTACTGGCCTCAAACAAATGCCCTATACTGACCGTTTCAAATAACTCCAGCTTTACTCCATAGCATATTGCCTACTCCGAGGTGATCTCTGCCTAACATATAAAGCTATGTCAAACCCAGAGCTGTTGGACATGCTACACTTAAAGAAATCCCAATCCCTCCGAGCTACATGATCTAGGGACATAAACCTTGTCACCACAATAAACAGGACATGCTGGAGGGATAGATTTCTGTCCCGGAGACTTCCCATACTCTGGAACAGGCTACCCATCTATGCCAAGCAAAGTTCTTCATTAGCACTCTTTAAGAAAAATCTTGATGAGTGGATGGGAAATACGAAATGCACCCCGGGGATCACTTCTGTGTCTCTGCTTGACAGTGGCACCCAAAAATAACTTTCTTGGGTGGTGTAAGCCAGGGAACCTTGTTGGCTAGGCTTATATAGGCCTTTGGGCCGATAGCCTAGTACTTACCTATGAACCTATGAAAATATGTATATTTAGAAATATATGAACCTATGAAACTATGTATATTTAGAAATACACACACACACATATATATATATATATATATATATATATATATATATATATATATATATATATATAGCAATGGTAGACTAACAAAAACAAATATGTCCACCTGCACCATTAATGGGGTTGAAAGGCCTCAAACAATATACATTTTGTACGAATAGGCATAGTCCCTGCAGCCAAACACGTCCGCCCTGCAATACAGTACCAAGTGTTGCAGATCCCATACCAGGACCTGACATGACATGGGCACAAGATGTTAACAGTACTACATCCCATCTGTAAGATGTCAGGCTGGTATTGGCAACATATCATGCAGTACAGTCTGGCTCCCATAGGTATTGTAAAATGTGGAAGCTATCAACATCCACAGGATACATATACACAGACATATATTTGCAGATACAGATATACCTATATATATAATTACATATATATAGATATACATGTGACTACACATACACATGCAGAGATATGTACAGAAAGACAGATCTGCTCTTATTTTCTCACTTGCCCTTTACTTCAACTGTCTACACCCACCTGTTTTTTTTCTCATAGACTTCTGTTTTATCTCTGATCTTTTGCACTCCTGACTTGCCTAACTTTCGTTCAGTTACTAGCATTGCTGATAGTTTCTTCTCTAGCTTCTCCTTCACTTGTCTCTACCCGCTCCCTTCACCCTACGGGCTCACTCCGCTCCCCTACCCTACCCCCAAATTCCACCCACTCCAGGGGTCCTACTCTTATACCATCTAACCACACCCCTTCCCTCTTCCACCAATCACAAACCCTTCAACATTGGCCACTTAACTCCAATTCCCTCCTTTCACTTACCACTCCCTATCTCTCCCACCACACCCTCCACCTATTCCTTTCCACACCTAGTATACCTCCGAGCCTATAACAGCAACCTAACAACTTACCTTCCAGATGTATAAGCTACCCACCCCAGACCTCTTACAGAGGTTACTCATACTTACACTTCTACCACCTCTAACTTTAGCTTATATGCTAACCTCCTATGAATACCCATTATATCCACACCTTCTCTATCTCAATAATCTATCTACCTCTCCTTCTCTACCTATTTTCACTAACCATGTTAACATAACATCTACACCCAGCTATCTACTAGCAAAATACCATAGGATAGCCCACATTAGATATGACTCTCCCAATCCAAGAAAATCTCTACCTCTCTATAGTCAATTCCCAAATCCTAGACTTCAAACACTACTCTTCTCTTTAAAAGATGGAGACATTCACCCAAACCCAGGCCCAACAACTACTACTACCACTCAACTCCTCATCCTTACCCCTCTACTATCCATTCCCTTACCAAACCACCTAACTCACTCTTATTAGCTCACCTCAACATACGTAGCGTTAATAACAAAGTTGCACAACTCCATGCTCTCTTGGAAGTCTACTCCTTTGACATTCTTTGTTTAACAGAAACTTGGTTAAAACCTGTAACTTAAGACAATGAAGTCATCCCATCCAGTTATAATATTTTGCGACTTGACCGTGCAACCAAAATGGGTGTTGGTGTAGCTATCCTATTTAAATCTGGGTTACAGATTACTACCTACGACTATAAACCACCTCAAGACTCCAATGCTGAAATTCTTATTACCAAGCTTCAACTTAACACATTCAAATGCATCTATATTATCTGTATCTATCTTCCTCCTGGTAATAACATTGCCACCATAGAAAATATCCTTTGTTGGTTATCCCAAAATTTACCCCAGGAAACCATAATCCTAGGTGATTTTAACATTTATTGGAAGTGTTGAAGCAGTAGCCACACTACCAGCCATATTAATCTTTTTGGTTTTTCTCAAACCTTACCTCCCCTACCAGGATAAACAAGCCTATTAAGAAAGAAAGTATCTTAGACTGGATTCTCATAAATAATCATCCCCAGACATATGAAGCTGGAACCCTCCCTGATGATGTAAATGACCACTCACTAACCTACATCATCAGGCTTAAATCCAATCTACCTAATCCAACCATATCTAGGACAATTATAACCAAGAAAAACTTCAACCCCGATCTCTTCCAAAGAGAACTAAGAGCATGTAACTGGTCTCCCTTAAAATACCTCACACTGGAGGAAGCCGTTAATTACTTTAATTCTAACTTCCTAGCCATACCAGACCACCATGCACCAACCTGCTCTATTAGAATGAGAACTAAATCTGCCCCATGGCTTTCAAAAGAAACCAGGCAAAAAATCTATCTCAGAAATAAATACTGGAATAAATCTCATTTAACTACAAACCCAGTAGACCAATAAAACTTCACACAGCTGAGAAATGAAACTAAAAATGCTATACTGTCTGACAAAAGAAACTACTACCTACAATTCCAGCAGACTCTCCACAATAAACCAAGTTATGGGCGAGTATTAATCAATTATTACACCCAGGTCAATCCATCACACCAAACCTACAAGGCACAGACCAGGAGAATCCCAAGCAGACTGCTAATGCCTTTAATACCTTTTTCACTGAGGCCATTCAAACTCTTGCCAGTCAGGTATCTACTCAGAACTTAACTATATCCAACTCTAACTCTAACCCATCCCCTCCATTTATCTTCCAACCAGTCCCAACAACATATATGCTTACCCTTATCCAAAAACTGAAACCGTGCTCTCCTTCAGCCAACCAACTACCTGCTGAATATCTGCAAAAGGCAGCCAAATCCATCACCTATCCCATTTCCATTCTCATCAATAGAACCATCAGCGAAGGACACATCCCTAAAATCTGGAAAGTATCCCATATTATCCCCCTTCACAAGGGTGGGAACTCAACTGAACTCTCCAATTACTGTCCCATAGCCCTACTTTCTCCCTTAGCAAAGATCATGGAAAAATGCATCCACAGACAATTGCTAGACCACCTAATCCAAAATAACTTACTTTCAAACTCTCAACATGGTTTCAGACCTTCCCACAGTACTACTACTGCCTTCCTTTCCTTTGCTGACTGTATTAACAAAAAACATAACCTCAATATGCTTACCTAAGCACTGTTTATAGATCACCAGATACTTATAAATATCCTCAAATCCCTGCACTAGATGCACTAGCTATAAAATGGTTCCAGTCTTACTTAGATAACAGACAACAGGCTGTATTTTGGCATAACATTCTATCTACCCATCTGCCCGTTAACATTGGTGTTCCTCAAGGGTCCATATTAGGACCTCTCCTGTTTTCTATATTTATCAACGACCTTCACCTAGCAATCCCCCAAGCTACATGCATACAGTGTGCAGATGATTCCACACTTATGTGCTCAGCCACATCTATATCTGAACTTCACTCTCTTACCCTAACACAGTTGAACAATGGTTTACACAGCACCGTCTCCTTCTGAACCCCCAAAAAACTAAACTCCTCCTTTTTACTCCTACTTGTAAGTCCCCCCAATAGACTTCACAGTAATATCCAATAATGGTACTCTCATATCCCCAGATTCAACTACTAAACTACTAGGTATCACCATAGATATCAACCTTAACTTCGACACCCATATTAACAATACTCTAAAATCTGTTAATAGAAAACTAGGCTCTCTCTACAGGATCAAACCCTTTCTCTCTCCTGCAGCTAGAATAACTATTGCTCACACCCATCTAATTTCTACTCTCCTGTATGCCTCACCCATATATACTAATCTCTCTAAAAACAACCTTAATAAAATGGAAAACTTCTACAATAACATAGCCAGATTTGCTACAGGTAACCCTTTCAGAACCCACCACTGTTTTAATCTAAAGCAGCTAGGATGGCTTGAATTACAAAATCAGCTTAAATTCCACTAACTGACCATTGCCCATAAAACCCTTTACCAACCTACCGATACCCCATATACTATCTACCCTCATTACCCCCTACAACAATCTAAAGACCTTACGATCATCACATATACTTCTTGTAAATATTTGTAAATCAAACAACAGGGCTGGGGACTCTCTTTTCTCTAATACTATTGGAAAATCATGGAACCTTCTTCCTAACAAACTTTCCTCTCTTCCCTCTATATCACTCTTTAAAACTGAATTGAAACTTTTCCTCAGAACACACTGGTTGTGCCCCTGTACTAAACCTGACTGATCAACTGGCTCTTCTTACTTGGTTCAACCTACCCTCCTCTTCTCAGTAATCAAGTTCCTTTTCTTAATAACAACTTACCTTGTCCTTCTATACTATTACTTGCATCTTCAGAATCTCATTAAGGAGACTACTTTTACTTATATATTGTATAATTTCAGCTCCTACTTTTTCTTTATGACTACTTGTATACTAATATATTGTATAATTCAGCTGCCATCTTTTTCTTTATGATGTATTGCAACTACATTTTGTATTGTACTAATTGTATATGTATATTTTGCACTAAGTTATGAACAAATGACCTCTTTGATTATTCTCTGTGCTGCATCTGCAATGTTCATTGTATACATTAATTTTTGTATATGTGATTTTGTTTGTTTCCTCAGAGCTTATCTCCCTGGGCCTCTACTGAAAATGGACATATATCCAGTTAGACTAGCCCGGTCAACAAATGTAAAATAAAATAAATAAATAAAAATAAAGATACATATGTAGAAGGTGCACAAAATATGGAACAGCCACTATGCCTAAAGTTCACACCTGAACAACTGGACACTGTATGGGCCACCCATACAAATGACAATCATTGCCCGCAACATATACCCACACACAGGTTTGCAGGAATGGAAAACCTTTATTTGTGTACTATTATAGTTCTATATACTATTGCTACTGTAATTGGGATTATTTTCACAGACATGGTGTGTGTGGGAGGTCACATCTGCTTTCCACATGTGTGCCATTGGCTACTGACAGACATCCTATGGACATCATAGTAAAGTACCGCTGCTAGCACATACTGCCCCTGTCGACTGCAGCAGAGATATTGGCCAATATGTGTGGACATTCTGACACACTCTGTACAGTCCAGAGGTATACACAGAACCCCTTAGTGCAAAACATGTGTACCATGCCTGACAATATAGATGTTAACAGCCATGTAGATGGGTATAACACATAAATGGTATACATATACTACCATAGGTTATGCATTCACACACCCCTGTCTGGCCTGACATGTAATAACCACTGGTACAGGGGTGCCATGGCCACATACTACCCACTAAATATTGACATACATATGTACAGCATCCCACGCTCTGTCTGACATACATGACTGTTAAGGGAGGCCCGGCAGCAGTACATTTGGCAAGTATCTGCACATGACATCTCACTGGGTAAGTTCACTAAGCTGCTAGGCATGTAACAATGCACTGTGCAGGCTACAGGCAGACTGGCTTAACACTGGCCTACATCAACTATGGGGGAATGCACATGTACCTGTATATATAGCAGACTGTACAGGCATGTCACAGCACAGGGTAAGATATGCCTGTGTGAAAGTGCATAACCACAACCAATGAGAACACTGCCACATATGGCAAGCTAGCATAATATTACAGTATATGGATTATCTGTTCAACACCATCCTCATATGTGCCACTCACACACCAACCCTACATATACTGGGTCACTGCACAGTTTGGTCTGATGACTGACTGTGGTATGGGACATGTGTGTGTGTATGGCCCTACAAACATGTAAGCCAATACGGTAACATACAGTGGAGCAGCATGTAACATCAAATAGGATGGGATGTAGGACAATGACAACTACCACAGTCTGTACACAGGCCAAGGTACATATTAACAATACAGACACTGTCGACATTCACCATAAGTACACAGACCTCAGTACTGTACAAACAACCACAGTATGTCCAGGTTATGTCATTAAATATAACCCCTACTGTACATAATGTGTAGCAGTCTGTTATCCCCCTGGCTTGTTATCAGATATGATGACACTAATTATGGTGTACAGCCCATATGCACCTCTTCATGCATGACATATGTACAAAGGTTGACAGACTTGTGGCTGGAAGCACATACACAGGCCAATATTGACATGTTGCTGTGATAACCTCATACATTTACTGTTGTAACAGGGTTTGTTGCAACATATGTCCTGTGAGGGATATGTAGTCAGTAACTCTCACAGCTTACACCATCTACAGACTGCAATCCTCACACTACCTTCAGCAGTCCACAGATAGATGCTCCATGGGTAACACATGAAACCAAAGGCACAACACATTGCCCAGTCTGCAGATGACCCTGCAGATGGGGATTCCTCATAAGCATAGAACTGACATGGCAGGTATAGAGACATGTAGAACAGCCATATCCACACACACACTGTTAAACCAACATTACTCCAAATGCAGTATAGCAACACTTACAGTCTGTAGTCAGGTCAGGCACATCCCCCTCCTGTGTGTTGCCCTGTTTCCACAGTGTATGTTGTTAGAGGTAAATTCCCAATCCATCCGAGATGCTGTTTGCCAAACAACAGATCTAGCTCCTGCTCACAGTGAATGAAAAGGGCCAACACCAACATGATGTTCCTAGATATTGGAGTGTGTTTCCATGCAATTGGCTATGGGAATGTTATCACAGCTGTTCCACATGCAATCAGCTAGGGGAGGGCTGCAATTCATGCACAGGCCATCAGCTGAACATGAGCATCCCTTAAAATACACATGCTGCTGCCTAAGCAAAGCAGGTTTAGGTCTACACATCCACCAGAGAGGGAGTGGGAGAGGCAGACAGAGGCAAAGACAAGTCAAGTCAGGGAGGGGTGAGTGAGTAAAACCTAAGCATGTTTGTGTCACACACCTACCAGCACAGGGTATCAAACCCCCTGAAGACTATGTTGTGCTATCACAGTTCTATGCAGTTATTGGATGCGCCACATGGATTACCTGTGATGGAGCCCTCAGAACATATATGTGATGGTGAGGGTCATCTGCAACAGGGATACGGTAGCTATATGGTAGGTGACATACACGTGCCTATACACATGAACAGGTGCCAGCATCAACACAGCCACACTCCCACAGGGATGCACACACATTGACATACTTGGCAGGGCCAGGATTACAACTCATCAGTAGTGGGATTGCCACAACCATCACTGTGCAGGTATCACATGCACCACACGGGTCATACGGCGGTTGTATGGGCAAAGGTTATGGGGAGGTGTCTGACATCAGACAGCATGCTTCAGTATGCCAATGGGGGTTGTAGTGAGTGTGGATGTGAACATACACACCATACAACACACACACAAACACACAGGGTGCCAGTACTGACATGCATGGGTGCATGTCTGCAAGGGTGTGTGGTGGTCGACTGTGCCAGATGACTATACAAGGCTAGGCAATGGGTATACCTTAGCATCAGGCCACATGACAATGGTCTGCATTGTGGCTTAGGGCTGTAGTTTCTGTATTTGCCCACACAGGTGGGTATTGTATCCCCCATCCAGTTACCTGGGTAACTATTGTGTGAGGCCAATACTGTGCATCACTTGCCATGTATGTGTCCCTTAGTCCATGACATGGACGGTGTCTGGGATGTGCACACCTCCCACATGCATGTACAGTGACATATGGCTAATGTTGTGAACACAGATTATCATCAGATGTGCCAGTCTTGCCCACCTGTGGCGGAAACTGGTAATGGGCAGCAGGTTTACCCTGCACCTACGTTGATAGCATGCTAACAGCATTCCCTAATGTCAGTGGCATCTGTCCATACAGGGCATGTTGTCAGACATGGTATGTCCTTTGTGGATCACATGTTGGAACATGGGGGAGGTACACTTTCAGCATGTACATGCATATTGGACAGATGGACAGGGTGCCAGCCCTTTGTAGCCCACTGCTATCACTCCATAGTTACTATCAGTGGCCAATATGCAGTGTACTACCCACATACTGGCTGTTGCCTAAGCATGATTGTGTGTGTGCATGAGACCTGGATTGAGAGTGTGCTCTGGGTAATGCTAGAGTTGCTAACTGTGATTGCCTGGCCTTTGATCTCACATGAATGGGTATGGCTTTGCACCCTAGCCTCTCAGCTATTTCACATCTGTTATCCCTGTACTGTGGGCATTGTGATATATAGTAGGGCTCACCATATAAGAAATATGCAAAACCTGCTCCACATTGGCCACAGGTGTCACACACTCACAATCACCTCTACACAGGATACAAGTTACAAACATACACACACCTATCATGTCTGGGAGTAGAACCCCTACCTATCTAGTTTAGTAATCTACAGCACTACGCAGTTATAGTACGTACCACAGAGATTACTGGAGTATTCCTTCCCCAAAGGTGTATATCACATTAGATGACATCAGCAGGATTGCCAAAGCAGGGCATTTTAATTGTAGTGAGCATGACTAGCCTAAAATGCATTGCTCCCTACACAGTGACACACACACAAAACTTCCACAACTGACATGTGTGGGTATAGAATCCCTAACAGAGGTCTATATTACACTACTGCATGGAGCTGTTATAGGATGCACCACAGGGATCACTGGAAACCACTTCCCCAAAGGTATATTTCACAATGAATGACATCAGCAAGATTGCCAAATTAGGCCATTTGAAATGTACTGCGTGTGACTAGCCTAAAATGCACTGCTCCCTACACAGACAGTGACACACACAGAACATCCACAACTGACATGTGTGGGTATAGAACCCCAAACAGAGGTCTACATCACACTGCAGCATGGAGCTGTTATAGGACACACCACAGGCATTACTGGAAAGCCCCTTCCTCAAAGGTGTATTTCACAATGAATGACATCAGCAGGATTGCCAAAGTAGGCCATTTGAAATGTACTGCGTGTGACTAGCCTAAAATGCATTGCTCCCTACACAGACAGTGACACAGACACACACACAAAACATCCAGAACCGACATGTGTGGAGATGGAACCCTAACATAGTTCTAAACCACACAACAGTAGTAAGCAGTTATGGCGTGCACTATGGAGATTACTGGGCTACAACCTTCCCAGAGGTGTATTCTAGGTGGGTGACATCAGCAGCCTTGCCAAAGTTGAGTATATGACTTGTAAGCAGTGTGAGTACCCTAAAAAGGCATTGCTCTCTGCACAGACATGTCTTGCCATGTCTGGGATTAGAACACCTACCTAACTACTTTATCACACTACAGCAGTGCGCAGTTATAAGATTTGCTATGGAGATTACTGGACTACAACCTTCCCAGAGGTGTATTTCTAGGTGGATGACATCAGCACCCTTGCCAAGGTTGAGTACATGATTTGTAGGCAGTGTGAGTACCCTAAAACGCATTGCTCTCTACACAGAGTCAGACAAACACTTGCCATTTCTGGGATTAGACCACCTACATAATGACTTTATCACACTACAGCAGTACACAGTTACAAGATGCACTACAGAGATTATTGGGCTACAACTTTCCCAGAGGTGTATTTCTAGGTGGTTGACATCAGCAGCCTTCCCAAATTTGAGTATATGACCTGTAGGCAGTGTGAGTACCTTAAAAAGCATTGCTCTCTACACAGCCAGACAGACAGACACACACACATACACACACATACACACACACACACACACACACACACACACACACACACACACACACTCACTTGTCATGTCTGGGATTAGAACACCTACCTAACTACTTTATCACACAACAGCAGTATGTAGTTACAGGATGTGCTATAGAGATCACTGGGCTATAATATTCCCAGAGGTGTATTTCTAGGTGGATGACATCAGCAGCCTTGCCAAGGTTGAGCATTTGAATTGTTGGGAGTGTGACTACCCTAAAAAGCATTGCTCTCTACACAGTCAGACAGACACACACATAAACACACACACACACAGACACACAGTTGCCAAGTCTGGGATTAGAACTCCTACCTATATATTGTATTACACTATAGTTGTTATGGGACACTCCACAGAGATTCCTAGACTACAGTTCTCCCAAAGGTGTATTTCACATTGGATGACCTCAGCAGGTTTGTCATAGTAGGGCTATGGGGAGGGCAGTGTGTGTGCATAGGCCATAACCCATTCATCTAGGTGCTGACACACCACATGCAGGCACACACAGGGTCATATTTCACAGGTACGTATATACAGCTGCTAGATGACAACTTCCTTGTACAGTCATGTTGCACAGCTGGCGCATGCACCACATAGTCTGTAATGCTGACAGATACTGGTGACTAGTATCTGCAGTGAGTGACATCTGCACCTCATGTGTTTGGGGCCCTTAGGCTGTGTGCTGGGTGGGACAGGCCTGGATGACTCCTTGTCAGAGTCACCCTCTTCCACACATCTATGTTCATCTATCTTTGGATTATTATAGTGTATTGTCCTTACATATATGTCTGTATTCCTATCCACTGTGTGTGCAAGGCATGAGTGGTGCATACTGACGAGTGTCTGCACTAACAACTGCAACTGCCAGATATGTCTGGTCCACTGATATTTGCAGACATGGCTTTCATGTGTTTAAGTGTGTGAGTATGCCCAGTATGACCTTTCAGTATGTTGTTGACTGTCATTGCCTTCATTTCTCTAAGTGTGTGAGCATGCCCAGTTTGGCCATCTGTATTGCATGTGTGGATCAAGTCCAAGTAGTTTGTACTGCAGTGTTGACCTTTGTGTTGTACGCCAACAGGTAGCATGCTGTCTCTGCAGGGTATCCATTGATCATTTGGTATTGACTGTTACTAAATTTCTGCATAGCAGGTGGGGGGATACCTGACTGTTTCTACATTTCCACACAGGTTTGGGGGGGCACAACTGACTGTTACTATATTTCTATGTAGGAAGGAGGGGCACATCTGACTACTTCTACACAGGATTGGGGGGTACACCTTACTGTTACTATATTTCTATGTAGGATGGGGGGAGGGCACACCTGACACTTGTACACATTTGCTAGGACTGTACTGGTATGTCGGGTACTCCATTTCAGTCTGTAGTCTCACTGATCAAGCTGGCTAGAGGCATACATAGTACTACAGATCTTAGCTTTTAATTACCTACATATTAGTTTCTGACTTCCTAGCCTTCACAACTGACATCCCGATGCCTGGCCTGCTGTAGTCTGGCTGTGTAGGCCTGGGGGGAGGTTAGTCATAGGCCTCATTCAGAGGCCATAGCACAGCATTTGTTTGTGTTTGTCTACACCTGTCCTGCTGGCTGTGACTGTTGTTGGATATGTGACCCCCCTGACTGGCATGTGTGAGTCACTTACCTTGAGGGTGTCCCAGTATTGAGGGTGGTGCTGCAGGGCTGCCTATGTTGGATGCACATAGTACACTCCCTACACTTGACACATGGTTAGGCACAGATAGTAATGTTTGGCATCCCTTTTACTGTATGTGAGAGTCAGAGAGAGGTGTTATTCACTGGGTTCCTCCCATGTCAGTGTATGTGCTATGCGTTGTCTCTTTGCCAAAGCCAGGGCATACTGGGCATGCCTCCTTCTGCCTACTGGACCAGGCTCAGGTTGTTCCTCCTCCAAGTCACTCTGTGCCTGTGCAGGCCTTGGCAATGGTGGAGGGCTGTATGTTCTTGCCCCGTGCTGTTCCTGCTGCAGCTGTTTCCACAGGATCATATTGTGTAGCATGGCACATACAAGGACAATTTGGGTACATGTAGCTGGTGCGTACTGCAAGGCTTCACCGGATGTGTCCAGGCACCAGAACCATGACTTGAGCATCCCAAACACATGCTCTATTATGATTCTTGTTTGTGCGTGTGCCTCATTATGGAGTTATTGTTCTGGTGTGTATGCATTTCTGATGGGTGCCATCAGACACGGCTCCAGTGCGTATCTAGCATTCCCCACTAGGTGTCCATGTGGGATGTCCCCATTGGCAAATCTCTGGTACAAGCTGTGTCAGATGCCAGATGTGGGAATTTTGATAGCTTCCAGGGCAGCCAGCACACATGTTCATTATTATGCCCTGGGCATTGCACATGACCTTGCAGTTGATGGAGAGGAAGCCCTTGCTGTTGATGTAGACCCTACCCCATTCACCCGGTGGTGTTTTGATGCATATGTGCATGCAGTCTATTGCACCCACTACCTCAGGCTATTCTGCTATTTGGTGGAAGAGACGCATATTGCTGGCCAATGCCTCATGGGTGTTGGGGAAATATACGTGCCCACCGACATGTGCTGACATGTCATCTAGGAACTGGTGGAGTACCCTGGATGCTGATGTCTGTGAAATCCCCATCATATCCCCAGTTGGCCTTTGGAAGGTACCTCTAGCTAGTATTCTTAGGCCTACCATACCTTGGTATCTACTGGGATGGGTTCCCCTCTGTTAGTTCTGTGTGTCAGGCGTGGTCGGGACAGCTCAACAGTTTGCTGTAGGAGGTCCCTGTCCACCCTATAGTGCTCCACTATCTTCAGCTCATGTAGCTCTTGGGAGGTAACCCTGGGTCTGTACACTCTTCTCTGTCTCCTCACTGTGGGTTGGTTGGCAGCATTCACATCCTCACCACTCTCAGCCTCTTCCACAAGTTATATGATAGCTATTGCAGTCCCTAACATTTTCTGTTGTGAGTGTTAAAAGTTCCCCGCTTGTTTACACCAGTGGTGTAGAGTGTGAGAAAAACCAGAAGGGTAGGTGTTTGCATAGTTTATAGTAGTGTGCTGGGCTGGGCTGGTCTGCTGCCTGTGTAATTGGCTGATTCTGATGCATTTCACCTGCCAGCTATGCTGTTTTCCCTTCCCATTGCCTTCCAGTTTGAGCCCAGGGGGTGCACAATGCAAACAGCATGCACAAATGTGCACACTACTGCTATTTCCTGGTTTAACTTTTGTTTTTTGCCTTGAAAACCCAGTCCATGGTGCACACACCTGCTTAGACATTGTAGAGTGCTAGGCAGGTTTAGACACACCCCTATCTTAGCTGTGCTAAGCTAGGAGCAAACCCGAGCCATAGGGCTCCAATCCACTTAAAGTATGCCTGACACCCCCCGCCCCCCCATGATGTCACCTACCTCCTAGGCTTGCACCAAGCTATTCCTACTCTTACATTGTTGGGACCTGACTCACATGCTGGGGAAAACTGGGATTCACTATCCTTCCCCTCATTTGCATAGGATTGCCTGCCAATGCATAGTTACATGTCTCACAGTGAGCCTCCCCCCTTAGCAGCCACTACTCACTGACCAGGTTGTCTTTTGCCTGCCATTGACTTGCATGGCAAAATACTGAATTTAGTTAGAATACTTATTTTAGGTTTATTTTATTATTTCCCCCCGATCCCGTTTGCACACCACTGCCCTACGCTTAAACAGCCAAGATCAGCTAAAAAAAAGTAAAAGTTTATTTTTTTATGTTTTTAAGCTGTTTGCAATGCCAATGGCCTTATTCTTGGCCCTTGGCATGCTTCCTGAGTGATATGCAGCCTTTATTTGGAGCTGTCACAGCTCCGTTTTGGATTTTGCAGAAATGTACTCAGTTACTTACAGAGTACATTTCTGCAGATTACCCTAGTCTTGCACAACCAGTTTCAAGCTTCCTGGATTGCAAGTTCACCTCATTTGCATGGATTTCTCCTGCAAATGGGGTGATTTGCATACAAGGGCTTAGTTCATGCAGGACTAATATAGGAGCGTTCATACACGCCCCTGCAGGCTGTTCCTGGATCACACGACAGACATATTGCCTGCTTGAGCTCCTGCACAGATCTTGTACTCCGTGCCAGCTTTTGAGAATCCGGGGGGGGGGGGGGGTTATCAGGTCATGTGACCTATCAGACAGGTCTAGTGATAATGGACCTAAACACTGCGATGAGGAACGAGTATGTATAGAACTAACATGCATAATGTAAAGTTAAAGCACAGGGGATAGGGTAGGAAAGATGGCATTACTGTTTTGGGGGGGACTGGTAACCCACGGTTGGGCTCAACCTGACAGGGCAGAATGGGCTGCAGTCCTGCTTGGAGGGGCTGAGTCTGACAAGACACAGGGGACATGGTAAAGTCCAGTTTCTGCCTACTGTATAGGGTTTACAGAAGTGTTCCATATACACATGGAGTGCATAACATGCTACAAGTGATTTGAGGCCCCCAGTACACAAAGCACAGACTGTATTTTAGTACAGGTCTGATGGACAGCAAGCATAGCTAACATACCCACTGCTGCCACACTAAGGCACAGTGTCAAAATGGGTGTTGTAGAGTTTTTACAAATAATTCTACTTATGGAGATAGAAATGCAGTGTATTGTATAAGTGATGCTCAAATCTTGTGTTCATTAGCAATTCTCCCACAACTGTAAATTAAGCTACACAACTAATGTTCCAGAATAAGGTAAAAAATGCAAACAGGTAATTTTTTTGGCTAAATTATGGAAAAATGCAGAAAAGTACAAAAACAGTATCACCACACAAGTAACTATAAGCACAACTGCAATATTCAAGCAGAATTGAAAGAAATTATTATTTTTTTCTTTTTGGTAAAATACTTGTTTGTTGCAGTTCAGGGCTTTCCAAACTTCTCAAAATCTAGAATAAAAGCCAATACCAAAGGCCTCTAGCTGACTAAGTTTACAGGTGACTGCAAGCTAGGAGCAGTCCTTGAAACACCAAATCACTTGGTCACATTACAGGAAGGTTTGTCCCAAACATAACTAGTGCTAGAATCATGGACTGAAACTAAATGCCAAAATATGCATTATTGTATCTTTTGGGAAGTCATCTATCCCGGGGAACTACCACACTGCCGATATGCTCCTAAGACTTTACCCAGTTCTTTGGAATTTGGGAACTTAAGTAAACAGTGAACTAACTTCCAATATATGCTTACTGTTGTAAGAAAGCCCTTCTTTATTGTATAGCTTGCAAATAAAGAGATTGAGATTATGTCTATATCTAGAAACATCATTGGCATAATGAGGGCTGAATAAAGGGAGAGTCATGGAGTATAATGCCCCCTTTGTCATGTGTCTGTTCAGACACATGCAATAATTGGAACACCTACAGAGATACTGTACTAAAAGGATACAAGACCTAAACAATATGTCTTATAGGGATCAACTCAAAGCCCTGTTACTTTACTTGGATTTCCACAGGCTGTTAAGAGGTTGCCTGTGCCTGGTATACAGTTCATCCTCTGACCAAATACTGATGGACATATAGTATGTCAGCAAGTCAAATGGCATTAGAAATACTCTGTTCCAGGTTCTTCAACAGCAGCAGAACAGTTTGGAAAGACAGGTATATCTCACTGAGGATACCACTGCTCTAGAGCAGGCTCCCCATCCACATAAAATAAATTTCATCCCTATCTATATTCAAATACAACTTGGGTATAAGCATAGGTAATCAGAGGCATCTCCTCAGTGCTTTATCCTGTACATGGGTCCCCTCAAATTACCTGTTGTATGATCCTAGTTATTCTCACTGCTAGTAATATATAATTATCTTCCATGGAATTGGTAAGGCCAGTCTAAACATGAAAAGGGAAATTGGCTAGGCTTAAAATGGCCAGCAAGGGCAGTTAGCCAAGTACTTACTATGAACATCAGTACTCTGGTTAGTGTTAGTGTACTGAGGCAGTATTGAGCCAATTGTCAGGCATGGACAGTCGTGAACATGCACACTGATCAACATGTTTAACTTTCAGGTGTGCATGTTCTGTCAGGTCACTAACAGAATGGCAACAGCTTGAAAGTTCACCACACAGAAGACACAGATGATTTTGCAAGCCCATCACAAACATGGCATGCATATCCTTGAGAAGGAGTAAAGCAGACAATGCCTTCCATGACTGTGTGTGGTAGGGACTGGTACAGAACATAAATGCTATAGGTAGCCATAATGGGATAATGTCACAGCTGGATTGCATGGTCACTGATGTGCTACTGCATGCCAAGATTAAGGCAGAGGAAATTGCCAGAGACTGATCACTTGGGGATAGACCAACAAGACAGAAGGATCTTGCAGAGATAAAATAATTCCTGGTATCCCTCTCTAGGGAAAGAGAGAGAGAGAGAGAGAGATAGTGGATGTTAGCAAAAGCATGTGCCATTTCTGGAGAACAGTGGCTTGTAGCTGTGAGTTGTGGACTTGGACAAATGCATCATGGAACATCAGGACTGCAGCAACAGCAACAACTTGCACCACAAAGTTTGTTTGTGCCATGCAGCAGCTTGCATATCACATGGTGGTGAGAGTCACCCACATGATCCAGCATTAACATGTGTGTTATCTGTATATAGTCATCTGTTCAGTGGGAAAGGATGCAGTACAATAGGTTGAAACAAGCCTGATTTTAGCACTGGCTGATGACTATGGCATATTGCACATGGTGCAATCTGAAAAGCAGCACCGTCAACAGTGCTGATAGTGCAGGGAGACATCACCCAATGCTGTGATAATGATGGATGAGGAAAATAAACCTCTAGCATCCCTTCTGTTTAGTGAAGGGCATCCAATCTATGTCAAGTGTCACTACCACAGATGGCATCAGATGGTCACATTGCTTTGTAAGTGTGTCCCTCCAACATGGGGTAGACAGCAGTAGGTAGTTTTTGCTAACGTGTCCAGGAGATTCCTAGAACCTAGGTGTCACCCCTGGCATCAATCAGCGGATGTGCATTTCATCCAGACACAATGGACAGTATTCACACCATGTAAGAAAGATTGTGTGCATTGTTTGGCCTGTTTTAGGGACTGTGGGACATCCTCCAGTACATGCCAAATGTCATGGTACATAGAGATCTGGAGCAGTGATGCCTTTGAGGGCATTCGTGGCACAGTGATAGCCATACTAGTGGCTCAGTGGCAACAGTGAGGATTTGAGCAGCTGGCCACTGTGACAGTACTAGGGGATGGATGAGAGTTTCACAATCACATGCGTGGCTTATGCAGATGACACACACACCACTCCAGAGACAACTTCAGTATTCAAGTTTACCTCCAGCATTGAGCATGGACACTTCCAGAATTGTACACAATACTCTTCTAGCTCAACGCTGGACATACTCCACCAGGTAAGTGAGTCAGGGTCATTTAGTTCAAGACCAACACACTCCTCTGTCAAGTTATCATGAACAACACCTACATATGCTTGTTCTTGTGATTCTGGACACAAAAACATACACAGGGGGTCCATAGCGATGGTACCGTTCATGGATCTGATACAGTATACCATCCCTTGGACAGGGTGCCTTCAGTCCTAACTCTACAGACCCACATTGCATACCCAGCCAGCAGTCCATCCATGGATGCTTTCCGCCATCCTTTGAGGATCTGATCCATGATTTTTGTGGCTGTTGCATTCACCAATCATGAACCTGCCAGCTATGCTGCAGTGCCATCCCTTGTCACTATACCTCACTCCACATGTGCAAATGATGATAATGATGACAGTGCCCTGCCTATCCCTCTAACTTGTGTGGGTATGGTGATGTGTGAACAGTGTCACTAGTCAGCACACTATAATGCATAGTCTGGTTGAATTACTTCATGTATTATATTTACTAGGGGTCCAGGGAAGTAAATACTGTGGGAAGAAATAGCCAGGGAATTGTTATGGCTAGGCTTGTATAGGCCCTAGTGCCAATAGCCTAGTACCAACCTATGAACTATATATTTGTCTCATCACACCCCATAGTTGTGAACCAGATGCCACCTCTCTGCTACCTCCATGACATACTGCACTTAACTCCACCTCACATGATGGACCATTTCCTCCAAATTCTCAACTATCTCCTCTTCTGCATCAGACACAAGTACACTATGGTATCTACATGTTATAACTGCTTTCATAGCACCATATTATATGGCATGGAACAAGCCACAAATATTTGCATACAATTCTCTACATAATAATGTAGTGCAGAAGTAGGCCTTTAACAATCTGAACATACATTCAACACTATTGCATCAGGCCTTTAACAATCTGAACATGCATTCAACACTATTGCGTGTTTACAACAGTGAGTGTTATACACAATCTCCTGTATGGTCTAAGGATTAAGGATGAAGGCACATCCAGCATCACCTGCAACACTCAGCAATGGACCCTATAGAAAAGGCAAATTGGCTATCAGCACAAGGGAATGTTGACCACTTTCACTTACCACTGTTCAAAGTCTGAAATAACCAATCTTTTCTATCCTTAGCAGCCAAACTAATAAGACAAATACCCTATTACACTCTCGGAGGCCAGGAACATACTGCTGCTCCACTACAACCTTCAAAAGCAAACTGTACTGTACAATTTACTATTTCTCCATACTTGGACCCAAACTCTGGGAATCCATTTCATCCAAAATAAGATACCGTTTGCTAGAAAGGATTACAAACTCTGGTAAAAACTTATCTCCAGAAATTTGCCAAATGTCAGTGCCTGTAATCTAACCATTTCACCTAACTCCTGCTACTAAATTACTCTTAAACTCCTTTTTAACTAACACTCAATAGTGAATGACAGAGAGCTGACAAATGGTGACGGGGTGGCCCAGACTACAAACAGGGAATGGGAAGCATAAATCTGAACCACTTGGTGAAAACAAGTTCTGGACAAAGCCAAAAATGACAGGGGGACAAAGGCCCAAAATCATGGTCATATTTTCCATATTGCACCTATAAACTTGGAAAGTTACTAGAATAACTGATTTTGTATTAGCATGCATTTTCTGAAGGAAATGAAATTTGAAAGTCAAATCTTTATCATTTAGAAACTCCAATATTCAATGATTTCCTAGAACAGACTAAAGGTATGAGCCAAAACTCTGGACATTGTGTGTAATTCTGGACAGTTGAGGGCATAATGTGGTATATGCATAAAAATGAACAACACAATGCTTGGGGATACTCTAACTTTACCATGACCGGTCCTGGAGAAAAAGAAAAAAGATGAAAAAACTATAAAACATAGAAATATAATAAAAAAGCAATGGTAAAATCAAAGCAGACAAACAAGTATATCCATTAAATTATAGGTGGTACAGTTTATTAAATGAGTGCATTAAATGGAGAAAATAAAAAGCATATCATCAAAACAACATAATAGATCAGTAGGTCAGATACCTCTCATAGCAACTGAACAAGACTAGGTGTAAAAGAAAATAATTTCAGGGGCTGATAGCTACTGATCATGGGAGGCTATACGTGAAACAGAAAACAAATGAATGCTACTATCGATTACACCCCACCACTATTCATTCATGCAACACTACCTACTAAATGACCACACATGCACAAGATGGCAAAACAACAACAAACTACTGTTGAATGTCATGTCATTTGAAACCGAACAGATGCTCATTAAAGTCCCAAACAATTGACACATCAAAGAACCTAACAATAAACAAATTGAAGCATCTAGCCGGACTACTCCCTTAAGATTTATTTCCACTTTGGAAAAAAAAAAAGAAAATTCCCTATTTACTTTGCTAGGCCAGTATGATTTCCACTTTTCTTTCCTTTGCAGCAAGACCTGCTATAATAAAGGTATTTCATTTTCTCATCTTGAATATGGTCTGCCCTAGTATTAGCCACCTTTAATTAAAAATACTAAAACACCAAAAACTCTTTCTAACAAAACTTATTATACCATAAAACTGTCCTGTAAGGAGAGTTGTCAAAACCTTTTCAGATGATATAAAAATGTAATTTGGTTTAGATAAATGTGCGAAAGCAACCTTTTAAAGCAGGAAAACTGCAGCACCAAGAAAACATCAGTTTGGGACAATAATGTGATATAAAATAACTTGAGCAAGAGGGAGTGTATAAATATTTGGGAATTGATGAAGGATTAACAATAAAACATGAACAGATGTGAATAAGGCTTAGTAAGGAGTACTTCAGAAGACTTAAATTAATCTTGAAAACAGCTTTGACATCTTGGAACAAAATCCAAGTTATAAACCAATTTTCTCTTCCTGTACTTAGTTTTGGAGTGATTGACTGACCCCAAAATGTGCTGGATAAATTAGCTAGGGAAAACAAGAAGGTTGCTTCATGCTCATCAAATGATTTGCATACCAAGATTATATATTCCCCATTCTGAAGGAGGGATGGGTCTTCTTCAAATTACTTACATGTATATATCTGCAATCATGGGACTCCACACATATCTACTGACCTCACAAGACCCAAATGTAGTGAAAGTTTTGAAACATGAGGAGAATAAATCTAAGATGACTTCTCTGCTTAGGCTAGCAGAAGCATATCGGCATCAAGCAGGAATATAAAAATCAGGCAGCAACTGAATGTGCCAAAAAATGATAAAAAGAATATAAGGTGAAGGACCAGATGAGAAGGCAAGTAATTTGGAAAAAGCATAAATATAGTTGCAAGTACAGAAAACTTCTGGAAGAACCTCATGTTGATCAGGAACAAACACAGGAATGGTTAAGGAGAGGTGAATTTAAACCAAGAGATGAAAGGTTAATATTGGCAGAACAAGATAGTGGGCTACATAGACATTTGTTTATAAAGTCCATTGAACATATGGGAAAAACAGACAAATGTAGGTTTGTAAAACAGAATTGGAAACAGTTGCACACCTCATTGATGGTTGTGACATACTAATGGCAGAAGGACTGTATACTGAAAGGCATAATAATGAGGTGAGACTATTGCACTGGGGATTGTACTAACATGATATTGAAGTGGCTGAAAAACACTGGAAATATGAGCTACAAAGCATCATAGAAAACGATAAAGTCTGCATCACATGGGATCACCCATTAACAACAGTTCAAAAGATAGATGCTAGAAAACCAAATATAGTGGTCCAAGAAGAGAAGACAAAAGTAGCATTGATCACTTAAATGCCACACCCAGTGACTACAGTGTCCTGTGTACAGAGACACAAAGTTATAAAATATCAGGATTTGCAAGCAAAAATGAGAGAATGTGGAAGAAAGATACCCAGATAGTTCCAATAGTAGTAGGAGCAATGGGTCTTATAGAAAAGAGTATTCTATTTAAATATGCTACCAATACATGTAACTCCATATGAATTGCAGAAGGAGTCATTAGTGGGCACATTACGGGTGCAGAGTGAAGATCACATTTGGCTGATATCAAAAGTGAAACAATACTAATTTCATGAACTTTAATCGTACTTTGACTTTGGAATGGAGTCCATTCCCGTCATGGTATTAGAATCCCAAAAGATTTGGAGAAATTAAAAAAAGGAAAGTAGGAAATTAAACAATGGACTGGCTTATTGTTAGGCATACAGTTGTTTGAACTCTTTAGAGTTTTTCTCATTATTAACATTCAGACTTATTACGATCCCATCCTGCAACCCTAGAAGCCAAGCACACTGTCCCTATTCTAATGCCATCTGAAACAAACCTGTAATGCACTAAATACAGTTAAAAACAACTTTGTATTAATTTTAAAACAAAATTATTTAAAGATAAATAGAGCAAAAACATAAACATTTACAGATGCCCACAAGAAAATCAAACACAGAAAACTACATCATTAAAATTTATCAAGTAAATCACTTAATTTTGACCAAAATCTAAACTGGTGAGTAATATTTGAAGTTCTCATTTTGGCAGTTGACAGTTCCTTTTTGCAGACATTTTTTCTGCTAAATTAATGAATTCAGTGAAAGAAAAAGTAGTTTAATATTTCCAATTCTTTGTGACTGTTTTGCTTGCTATTGCTAAAATGGACCAAAGGAAAGGCACCTGCACTATAGGAATGGAATCCAGAACTGGAACATTAAATAAGATCATGGAGTTAGAAATGATAAAATTATCTGTCCATAAAGCTTGGTCAAAATTTCTAAATTGAACTCCAAAAAAGGAGGTACTATTTTACAATCGAATATCATATGAAACTAATCTGTGTTAAAGACTTCATTACACCTCCAACAATTAATTTGCCCATAATTGTATGTTAAAGCTGCTTTATGTGGCATTAAAAGCGCTCTGTGAAAAAAAAACATTTCCACATATATATTTTCCAATAAAGAGAAATAGATTTCCCTGCAGATTTAAGAATTAAGCATTTATCTTCATCAGAAAAGGCCTTCTCATTAATTTTAGTTGAGTAGTTCCTAAATAATGAATCTGTGAAACCAAACTCTTCTCTTATTATTTTATAAATTTGATTCTGAAAAAAATCAAGTATCTTTGGAATATGTTTTGTTTGAAAATCCTTGGAGATTTTGATTTTACCACTAATATATTTTTTACAAGATTATATAGTCAAACAATTTTTTAAACAATGTCTTGCAGGATGATAACCTGTATTATGCGATTTATTCCTGATTAAGAATTGATTCCAAAAGATAAAATTTGCATCTCTAAGGTGTAGCATTTTGTTTATATTAAAAGTTCCCAAGCAATCAGCAGTATTTGACATATAGAACAATAAAAACAGTAAATATTTAACTATATAATTAAAATTCATGAATCTCTTAAAATTTATAAGGATGTAATCAGTGAACTGAGAGGAAGACTGTGTTTTCATTTAAACATAAGTCTTTTAAGATCCAGTAAAATGTATTAATTCCAATTTTAGCAAGAGATTTTACAGCATAGCTGTTATTATGTATTAATCTTTCATGAATGGATTTTCAAGTGGATTGGCATGAGGAATGTAACCATAGAGATATTACATTGAGAGGTATGGATTTGGCATATAATTCAACATTTGGAAAATTTAATCCACCTTCTTGCCAACTTTAAACATGACAATTAAAGGATATTCTTGGTTTATTGGGGAACCAGATAAAATGAAGAAGAGTAGTTTTCAATCTCTTAAAGATTTTTTAGGAGGGATAATAATTAGTGATTGTAGATATGTAAGTATTTTTGGTAAGATTATCATTTTTATTAAAGTAAGTCTATCTTCCATTGTAAAAAAAATTGTTCCAATTAATAATTATTTTAATAACAGTATCTATTAAATGATAATCGAATCATAGAAAGTTACTAGGCTAATGGCCTAGGGCCCTTACAAGCCTATCCAAGTTCTACACTTATTTTCACGATCATCACCTATTGCCCCTGTCCAAGAGGGATACAGGTGGAACCCGCCCAGGGTGAATATATGGTTAACCATCCAATCATGCAGATTGCATTTGAAGATGGCCAATGAGGTGCACTGTTTGACATAAAGTGAGAGTCTGTTCCAAAGGTGTGGTAACCTCTGGGAGAAAAATCTGTCCCTCCAGCAGGTTCTATTAATGTCACATACCAGATTATGGTCACTAGAATGAGTAACCCATGTACCATTTGACTTGCAGATATGCAACAATTCCAGTAAAGCAGGGTCAGTGATTACCTTATATGTAAAGGCAGAGATTGCCTTTGAGTAGTTTGTATGAATCAGAATAAAGTGACAGTGATTTCAGATAGTTCACATAGGACAGATGCTGAAGACCTTGAATTTTCTTTGTGAAGAACTTTTGTGGGCTCTCCAATTGCTGCCGGTGCTTGGAAAGCTGCATACCAAAAGGGGTGTTGTACTCAATTATTGGCCTGATGTGGGGAAGAGTACAGGGAGGTTATTTCTTTCTTCTGGAGACAGTTCCCTTACTTACGAGATGAGCAATATGACATGGTGATCAAAGGTAAGGTTGCTGTCAACCTGTGTTCCCAGGTCTCTCATCACTGAATGCATACTTAGGGTGTTGCTAGAGATGTGGTAGTTAGCAGGAACATTGCTCTTACTGAAAGGAATGATAATAGATTTTTTGCATTGATTTTAAGGCTATGCCTTTGGCACCAGTCATTTGTTTGTGTAAGACCCTCTTATAGGACGTTGACATTATTTGTAGATTCTATGACCACTCCCAGTTTGCAGTCATCAGCAAACTTTGCTAGCCACAGACCATTAGTTTTTGCTTGTACTTTCAAGAAATAGATTCCAAACAGTAGACTATTCCCCTATTTTGACTATATGTGTTCTATCAGTGAGCCATTTATTGATCAATCAAAAAATATAAGGGCTGATACCTAGCCGGGTGAGTTTGTCAATGAAGCCTGAGTGGGGGATGGTGTTAAAAGTCTTGGCTAAGTCTAGATAGGCTGTATTCACAGATTTCCCCTCATCTAGGGCCTTGGTAACTGTATCAAAGATGTCTACCATGTTTAACAGGCATGATATCCCTTAGACAAATCCAAACTAAGTAGGGCCAATGTTTGGAGATTACCTATATCTTGGTTGATAAGGTCCATGATTTTCATGCTCCATGGCCTTGCAGATAAGGCTAGTTAGTCTAATAGATCTATAGCTCCTGGGGTCAGTGGAAGCACCACTTTTGTGCAAGGGAATAACTGTGGCCATTTTCCATTCAACTGGGACAAAGACGGTGTTTAGACTATGATTGAAAAGAGTACCCAATGGTGTTGCTAATTCAGTCTGGGATGTTATCAGGTCCCATAGATGCTGTGTTTTTGGTCTTAGAAAGGACATTTATGACCTGGTCTTTAGACATAGAAGGCAGGGGACAGTTGGTAGGGATATCATGGGGTACGCATGGCAGGGACAGGGGAGTAAAGTTTTCACACAACCTGTTGGCTAACAGGTTAGGTATGTCCACAGGCTCAGTATATGTGATATCATTAAATACCAGTCCGGCACATATCTAGGCCTTTCCTTTTAGGTTACGAATGTAACTAAAGAATGCCTTATGGTTGCCCTTAGTTGTGGATGCTAATTTGGATTCATAGTTTTCTTTTAAGGACTTCACAGGAAGTCTTTATTGCTTGTTTAATCTGAGGAAGGAGTGTTTCCAGTTTAGGGCTCTCTTCCTCTTACTCTTAGACATCAATTTCTTCCTCTTATTGTAAAGCCTGTTAATGGCAGTTGTTTACCAGGCAGGTAAATTACCATAATTTACTACTATTTAGTCTTTGACAGTAGATTTAATTATAATTCCAAGATAATTAATTTGTGAATAGTCCCAAATAAAATTCTTAGAGTTCTTAAATAATTATTAGCTTTTTTATTAATAAGTAAAGATTCTGTTTTATCAAGGTTAAACGTTAAACCTGACACCTTTTCAAAGTAATTAATAGACTTAAATATTCTATTGAAGCTTCAACATCACCACTTGTTATTAAAATGTCATCTGAAAACTGAAATTTACAAGAATAACTTTCATGTATTGAGAATCCCGGAATTTTGCTATCAGATCTAATAAGTTTGTGAAGGGTTCAGTTGCTAGAGCAAATAACAGAGGTGACAAGGGACAACCCGGTTCTGTACCTTTTAATATTTTGAAAGCGCTAGAAAGAAAAGAGCCAAATTTAATAAAAGAGAAAGTGTTACTATACAGATTGGTTATAAGATTTATACAATCTAGGGACAATTTATATTGTTTAAGTGTTTTGAACAAATAATTCCAACTAATAGAATCAAAAGCCTTATTTATATCTAGGCTTATTATAATTCTTTTTTGTTTTTATTAGCCAAATGTATTAAAGTATTAAGCCTAATTATGTTATTCTGAACCTTTCTGTGTAGTATAAAACCAGTCTGATCATTTATTAATCCTGGCAAAGTAAGGGTCAATCTTTTTGCAAGAATAGACATAAATATTTTGTAATCAACATTTAATATTGAAATAGGATGGCAAGAAGAACATAAATTAGAATCTTAATTTGGTTTCAAGATAGGAGATATCAGGGAATATTTTCAGGAGGGAGGAGGGTTGATTAACTTGTACAAAAAATTTTTAATAGGATATATTTAAAATATTTTCTAGTAGTAATTTGTATAATTCTGGGATTATACCTCAAGACCAGGGGCTTTATTTGGTTTTAAGATTATTAATTTGATCTTTTAACTCCTTAAAAGAGAATGACATCAATTGTGGATCTTTGTCCTATGGTTAATTTAAACCTTATATTGTCTTTCAAAAAGTAATCTGTTATGTTGTTGGATTCTCATTCTGTCTTTTTGTTATTAATTTCTTCATAATATTTCCTAAAGCATTCTAGTATGTCTTTTAAATCAGTCACTTTTTTATTTTATCACCTTGTTTGGAAATGATTTCTTTAATATGATTAGTATTTATTTTTTCTTAGATCTAACAGCCAATGTGTATAAGCTTTTTTGGTTTATTGAGTAAGCATGTAATTTTAATTTTTCCAGATTTATTGATATTATATGGTGAAGTATATGAAGATATTTCTGGTTTAATATTTTCAACTCAGAATTTTCCAATTTGTCACAAGGTTTTAAACTGAATTTCAATTTATCTATATTAGACTGCAAAGACATCATTATCTTATACCACTCTATTTTTACATATGTACCAATTTTTAATTCTTCCCTATATATAAGCTTTTAAAGAATCCCAGAGAATTACTTATGAAACTATTCATTATATTAATTTCAATGTATTGATCTATTTCTTTTAGACACCATTCCTTAAAATATTTTAATTTTAATAGATAAGCAGAGATTCTCTGATAATAAATCAAATTACTTGGCTTTAATGTTAATATAAATGTAAAACCATTGTGATCAGACAAAGAACATGAAGTTATCAATACATTTTTAATTTTAGTAAATAAAGTTTTTACTTCTAGTAGTTTATCAATGTTTGTCTGGGTGACAAATCTATAAGAATAATGTGTAAAGTTAAGACAGTTAGTTAATTTAATATCATAGGTATCTCTCAAATGCTGAGAATTAATAAAATGATCTAAGTGTTTAGCTGCTGAAGATACCTTAGGAACCTTATCAGTATTTGTGTCTTTACTAGAAGGAATACAGTTAAAATCTCCTGTAATAATCAATTCACCTTTTGTATATAAAGTTATAATATCCAAATATTTCTTAATAACTTTGGCTTCAATTCCAGGTATCCATCAAGAATTCACAAAAGTATAAGTTTTTTGTCAATTTTTACTACTGCTAAACCCAACATGCCATTTTTTTATTTGAATTGGTATTTAATATTTTAGGCATAGGTAATGAATTTCTCCAAAGAATAAGAGTGCCTCTCCTTTTTTTAAATGAGAGCTCACAAGAGTTAAATAATCTAAATCTTCAGATAACAAATGCATTTCTTGTAAGTAAATGATGTGAGCTTTATGCAGTTTTAAATATTTGTTTAAGCTACTCCTCTTCAATAGATTATTAAGTCCATTGATGTTTAATGAGAGACAAGTATATGTCAACAGTCATACGAACATGTAAATGGACTGATTTAAGATGATTTAGATTAAAATATAATAACCAAGTACTAATAATTAAGGACAGATACAAAAAAAGCAACATTTCAAACTTATATACATGCAAACCTCCCATCATAGAATGGAATGAAAATTCCCTGATTTCATGATATAATCATACAAATCAAACACAAACAAACCCATCCCGATGCTGCTTCTTAATTTAAAACAATTTACTAATTATAACTATTTAGAGTGCACTGAAGTCATGTTAAAATAAAAACAATATAAAGTATTAATTTGAAAAATAATAATATTTAAGATCATAGAAATGTAAAGTTGGAAATGTTAATAAAAAGAATATTATGTATTTCTCAATATATCAAAAATATCCTAGAAATAATACATTTCAAATGTTTCTATTTGATCAAGGCATTTCATACAGTCATTTCTTCTTTTTAATATTATTATAAAAATACTATAAGTAGCCTAGTATTTAAGCATTTATATGGAGGAAATAAATAAAACTGACAACATCTGTAGCACATTAACTTACAGACATCCTGACACCAATACATATAATGATCACACATCATAAAACTTTTAAAAGTAATTTAATAACATTGATGAAAAGGTGAAAGTAATAGAACATGGAAGTGTAATTAAAAGGTGCTACATTTTAAAACTGCATATTTATGTATATTGTATGTGCTTATATATGCATAATATATCTACATGGATGTGCATACATATAACTGTGTGTATGTGTTTTGTAAATTATGAGTAGATGCTTGATATGTATATTAACAGTTAAGAGAGTGAATATGTTCTATGTATATGCAGAAGAGTAAATATACAACTAAGTACATGCTTTTAAGTGAATGTTTTTATTATGAATCCATGCATGTTACTATCAATACCTCTAGTACTTGGAATATACATTTAACATCTAACTTCTGTACAGCAAGCATTGTTTATGATTATATTTTAAGTATTGACAATGTGAGGTATTGCCAGCTATGCCAGGAGAGGTGGGGCAGTGGATGTGTAACATATGCCAGCATAGCTAGCTGGAGTTTTGTAAAGAATTGTATGCCATTTGTATATCAAAATAATTTGTACAAGTGCTTGTGTTTTAAATGTATTTGTAATGTTGCTTGCGTTAAAAAAATGTACTGACAGTGAGTTCTGCTGGACAGAAAAAGTCATGTACCTGTATGTCAGACTGTATGGAAACTGTTGAAATTACTATTGTAACAGAGGGTACCAGAAGAGAAGAGGTTAAGTTCAACCTCAGCAAATTTTAGAAAATATCCTGAAATAAATTACCTGGTTTAGACTCTAAAGGCTGTATCTTACATGTTTGATTGCAGCTAGAGATAAAATGTCTGTGAAAACAAGGACTAGAAATCCTGCTGTATTGTACTTAGCAGTGAACTAACTGATACCCTGGAAGACTGGAAGTGTTAAAATGGTTTTATGGCTTCAAGATGCTATAACACATCTTAGCAAAGCTCTATCTGTGTGTATGACAACACATGTACAAGATTCTGTTAAGGGGGTTAGTATGGGAACCAGAAGTATGTGATCTGTATTCTAGCACTGAAATGATGTTTTAATACTAGATGAGACAGACGTCTCAATGTGGTCTGTTTTTGAAACCTGACATAGAAGGATCACTCACTCACTTCATTTTGCCTTGCTTTAGTAAGAAACCAGGGAATATTAATTTTTCACATCTGTCATGAAACTATAGTGAGATCAGTTATGTTTCTTCTTTTTCTACATCTGTGTGAATCTATTCATCTGCGTTATTTTTAATATTTCCTGTGATTGAAACTCTGGTGTTTATTGTAAATAGATATTTAGTATTTTTCATGTTCTTTTATTAATCATTATTAAATATATTTAATCTTCTCATCGTGGCTGGTCCTTTAGACAATATTTTAACCTTTGAGAGTACTTATATTTATTTTGTAACACTGTGGCCACTCCTGAAAGGCTTGCTGTTTTGTCAACATTACCATTTGTATTGGTATTAATTTCACTCTGTATAATTGGGTTCCCTTGTAAGGACCTTAGAGTAGCTGGCTTTGGAGTGTCCTGGTGGCAGTATCTACCTTATAGTCTGGGCAGAGGGGCATAGCTAGTGAATCTGTGCCAGCCTTTGCTAGGTGTGAGTGTGTGTCAGCTATTTGCAGCAGGGACACACAGCACTGGTTTCACAGAGAGAGTGGTGGAGGACTTGTCCAGGGACATTTGGCCGAGGACTCAACTTGTTGCTGTGCCAGTGGGGAGTCTTATTGATGGCCTGGATAGAGAGAGACAGTAAGGGAAATCCAGACCCCAGAATGAGTGTGTTCCCTGTGTGCTCTTAAGGGAAATTGTGCTTGGTGCAGAGAGCTGCATCTGTAAATATTGTGTGTACCTATCTTTGTTCTAAGTGAACATCCTTACCTGTCTCAGTGTTGATGATTCAGGTCCCTTGATTACTGGCCCAAAGGAGGGGATATCACAAGTATCATATAGATATAAATTTGCTTATAGTACTTTTCATTGCAATATTCTGAAATATGCATATCACGTTTTTGTAATCATACCAATGGGAGATGGAAAATGCTTAAAATGATTTAAAAGTCAGTTTAGTACAAAACAAAATTACATGTTTCACTAACAAATGCAGAACATTTTGAAGAATTAAATTTACTCATTAGTATTATTTGCCAAAAATTAGTGAAGTAACTTTGAATAATTAAGGCAGCAAACATGGACAAGATTGAGGTCTTTTAATCATCATCTTCTCTAAACTGTTTTATATAGTATAGAAGACTTCAGCTTATATTAAAGTAAAAGTACAGTAATGTATATAAATCCTATGTGCAAATTAATATCTATAAGGAAGTCAAATATATTTCTCTCAGACTAAATAGTTACTGTTAATAGTTTCCAATCAAATGTATGTAAAATCATTTTGTATTAAAAAAAATATAGCAACCAGTTTGCAGAAGTTTGAACCATATGTTATCCCATATGAGATATGTTATCTTCCTGCGTGCTTGTTTTCATTTGCATTTTAGTAATTATGGGTTCCCTGTATTTAACCTTACAGTTTTGCTGTATTGCACAGCTCTTTTGGGCATCACATCAAGTGTTATATTTCACAATTGCATTTCAAGGAAAGCATTCAGACAACTGCATAGTAAAAGTAATACCAAAAGGTCATAGGGGTATTTAGTTTGGTTATACCTTGTGTAAATACATCTGTACACCCCTTATTTTATGAATGAACAATTTTAGTCTGTGTAAATATATATTTCAATTTGAGTGTGTTTTTGCATGTGGATGTCCTTATGTATACAGAATTGCAATGTAGCATAATTTACTTAAGCATGGCTACTTAATCTGTATCTCACCAACTTTCAGATGATTAGTACTTCTCTATAACAATATTTTAATACACTGCTAGATGTTATGTATGACACATGTCATTCTCTTTTTACTGTGCTATCAGTTTCATTCATGCTATTCATTTGTAAATATTCTGTATTCTACCTACAGTCCCAATGCTTAACTACCTCTTTGTATTATACCTTAGGTCTTCCATTTTCTGTAGATCATCCATAGTCAATGTGTTTGTTATGTTTTTTTTATGACAGTAAACCTTTAGGTGTGCCATTGTCTGTTACAAGAAGCAGATCAGTTATTTTACATATTAGATCTTATTTAATTAAACTATTTTTGTGAAGAATCTGTATTCTGAGGGAGCCCAGGTAGAAAATACCAGATAGCCCTTGAGCAATGTAAAACTTAAAAAAAAATGTCAGAAATATAATAAGACATAGCTAGCAAAGAAGGTAATAGTTTGTACTTGCATAAATGAAATGTGGATATGAAAAAAATTATTAAGTCAGAGACAATAAGGAATCAGTTAAGGAAAGTAACCTTTTAAAATGTCAGGACTCACAATGCCAAGTCCTGAAATATTTAGACTGAATAATCAAAAATCCAGTCTGACAATGTGTAAATATTTGTGTGTACAATATAACAAGCAGCATGTTACAGAACCAGAGAAACTGTAGAGGAAATTCCATTACTGTAATAGTTACTTCTGTTTATCAGAAGTATTCTGTATTGCAGTAACTGTCTAATTCATTATTGTTAAAGTTATTTTAGTTTTATCAGCCTCATTCATGATACATTAAAAACAGTAATATTGTTTTAAACAGGCATTTCATCACTATAAATGATATATTCCTCTGTAGTGTGATAATCTGCTGCAGAAGTATATTATATCTACAATGTGCTTATATAAAGGATACAACTTTCACTGAACTATAATTAGGATGACCATAATATGTCACTAAACAGAGATTAGAACCAGGTATCTTTTAAGCCGGCAGATGTCTTCTTTTTCTTCTTCCTGCTGCATTCTTCTTTTCTTTTCTTCTTTTCATTATTCCACTTTTTAAAAGATAATGAGCATGAAAACTGCATGGATATGTTTTAAAATTTACTAGATTAATTTTAAATATTCTGTTTTTGGGTTTCTGCTACCTGTTTTAACATTCTAAAAGTTCACTTCCTGTAAACGAGGGTTAAAGTTCAAAATGTATTACCTGCTGCACAGGTCGCTTGAAATATAATCTAGACTGTTATAAGTTTAAAAACAGCTAGAGAGATGTGAAAACAATTCTAAATGAAATTAAACTAACACCAGGTGGGAAAATGGATTAAAAATAAGCAGTGTCTGTAAAAGAAAAGTCAATAGCATCTCTAATTATTTGAATAAGAGCCCAAGCAATGAACAAACACCATACAAGTAAAACCTATTAAAGAAAGTGAAGTAACGTATATAAATAATTCTCACACAACCAAAACCACTCAACACAACTCCCACTGCACATAGATAAAGCTTATAACATACAACCACATTCACCAGATAGAATATCCAAAAATAAAAAAAAACAGATTACTTAAAATTATGTATAGAAAGTATATATAAATAAAGTGGATTAGTTAAGAATGGGGTGGTGGTGCTGCGGTATGATTTTTTCCCAAGTTACATTGCAGCAGAGATTTCAGTTTACCAGGGTTGTCAAGGAACGCAGGAAGAGGAAAATAAAAATTAAGCTGACTTTCCCAGTGGTTCCCAAGGTACTTTTTTATTTGCAAATGATTAGGTAGCAGTGGGTAAACTGAAAGAACCGGCACATTTAACTAATAATGTAAAGGAAGTGGAACAGTCTGGTCGATGACACAAGTCCTGTCAGAACAGTCTGGTTCTACATATAAGGTTGATAATAACAATCCTGTCAGAACAGTCTGGTTCTACATACAAGTTTGATTATACAAATCCTGTCAGAACAGTCTGGTTCTACATACAAGGTTGATGACACGAGTCCTGTCAGAACAGTCTGGTTTTACATATACGGTCAATGACACGAGTCATGTCAGAACAGTCTGGTTCTACATATATGGTTGATGACATGATTCTTGTCAGAACAGTCTGGTTCTACATATATGGTCAATGACACAAGTCCTGTTAGAACAGTCTGGTTCTACATATAAGGTCGATGACATGAGTCCTGTCAGAACAGTCTGGTTCTACATATATGGTCGATGACACGATTCCTGTCAGAACAGTCTGGTTCTACATATATGGTCGATAATACGAGTCCTGTCAGTATGCAAGATGAACATGAAAAGCATGGTGGACAACATGGAAGAGAAGATTTTATGTGAGGACTATGGAGGACTTATGATGGCCAGATGTCTGCTTGACTGAATGGGATACATCTTATAGTCTATGCAGTTTGGTGAATTAGATTATTTCAGAGTTGAGACACCTTAAGTAGCACAGAAGGATAAAGTTGACCCACATTTGGAACAATATTTTCCTCCACACTGTCTTATGGTAACCACTAATTAGTAGCTTAGGTACTTGATGGACCTGGTGGGGGAGGATGATACAGCAGAGCATGATACTCACTGCCACAACCCTCCCTCAAAGGAAAAGCAGCAATACAGATTCACTCCCTGGGGGTGGGTCTTGACCTCAGTAAGCCACCATCTTGTGGTAGCTTTCACAGCAAATGAGTAGAAGCATGCATGGACTATGAAAATACATTCTAAAGCTCTGCAGTGATGCAGATAGTTATCCACCTCCCCACTCCCCCCAGCCATGGGGTGGGGTTCAGGCCAGTACAAAAAAATCGTATAGCTGGAATGCTGTCAGGCACACAATACCATCTTGCTGCTTGTGTGATGGCTTCTCTGAATGGTACCAACATCATGCATTTAGTGTGCAATTTGTCCATTACAAGGGATTGAGTGCTAAGGTGTGGGGGGGGGGTATGGTAAGCTGGCATGGGTGTAGAACATAGGGAAAATATTGGTAGAATATTGCAGCATTTTGTATGTTCCACAGTATGTGGATGAATAGAACTGCTTGACACAGAAACGCCAACTATGTCCATTTGCAAAAGTAGGCTGTGATAACACAGTCTAGACCTCACAAATGACTTTGAAGTAACAAAACAACTGATAGATATTTGAGATTTATAACAACATGCTGCATTGTTTAAAAAAAATGGAAACACAGAAACACAGCTGTTGTATGTGAAAGATTTAGTGTCATTCATGTTTTTGAATGTGCATATTATGATGACTGAAACTGCATATTTAAAAGACTGACAAGTACTGGAATTAATAAGTTTCATTCTTATAAAAATATAGGATATTTATATAGAAAACTGCTACTGTATTTTCCTTTTGTTTGAACTTAAATATTGTTAAAGCTTTGCATAAAGCTTTTTCCTTAAAGAGGGTTAGTACAAGTGTATATCTGATATTTCAGGAGTTAGCCATTTACATGAGTAAAAGTCAAAGTGTTGTATTTTAGAAAGGAGAGATGGAATATGATGATTATGAAGACTAATATGAGTGCAATCAGGGAAGCAGTTTCATTTTTCTAACTTACGTGTCCCTGTTAACCCTACCCGTTTAGTATATAAAACAGTGTGTCGGTAATATCATTAAAGTGTGTAACTGTAAAGTAGTGAATGTGAGTTGTCCTGTATTATGCAACAGGTTTCCTTAATGACTGCATAATTATGAACTTGACAATACAGAATGGGAATAGAATTACACAACAGGCAGACCATGGACAATTAACCTCCAAAGGAGTAACTTGACCATACCTTTGCCACGTATGATGGCTTTTGTTTGTTGCCCTGTGGGCCAGTCTAGGAGATAACCATGACAGAAGTCTGCCCTATCCTCATCCTTGAATTCTCCATTGCTTATGTGCCATTCCCCACACCTTGTTAATTCACTCAGTTTTCATAATGACCTTTAACTCCTCTTTGACCCTGTCTTAAGTAAAGAAGAACCTACTGCTCTATAGTACCACACTATTATATTTACCTTTGTATTCTTAACCTTCCCTCTACTGTAAACCTCTCACCTCTCTGTCTCAGGTAGGACACAACCAAAATTTTATCCTTTCTGGTACAGTTGTACAACAGATGGTTGAACCATTCATGGACCAAAGTCTCAGTTGCCTCACTGCATTAAAGACCCTGGTAGATACAGATCCTCTGTGAATACAACTTCCTTCAAAGTGTGCTCCTTCCTCTACCAGTCTCTCATCCTGCACCAACAGTGTGCCTGGATGCTGATGCACTTTATCCAATCATAAGCTGTCCCATTCTACAACATTAATCATTATGATACTTATCCAAGGCTCTGGCTATTCGCCATTCTTCTTTCCCTGCATGGGATGGTGTTTCTTCATCTGTCTGATCATTATGGCAATCACTATATCTATCCTTCCTTCCCTTCTCTTTCTTCTTGAACAACTCATGCCCAAACGCCTCCATGTCTCACCACTTCTGGTAAGTGGCCTGTTCTTCTTTGCTATCAACAATCAGCAGTCTCCTGCCTCACTTTCTGCATCATTACTTGCAGATCTGCAGTTCCGCCCTCTTCCTTATATAGCGATATTAAGACATACTTCAAGTCATCTGTTCCTCTGCTATGTAGTGTTTTGTTTCATTGCTTCTGTCATGTGGCAGAATATATATATATATATATATATATATATACCTAATGCATCTTAAGCTTCTAAGATGCCTTTTCTCCATACACGTTGATTTAAACGTATGCTGATTTGAAAAACATCTGTCATCGCTGTTCTGCCTTCTAGGGTGAGACACTCCTTCACTAGGTGTCTCTCTGCCATACTTGTGGTTTACACACACACACACACACACACACACACACACACACACACACACACACACACACACACACACACACACACACACACACACACACACACACTTTATTTTATTAGTGCCTAACAATATCTTTTTACCACAAGCTTCATCTGGCCTGCTTAGTTAAGTTCCAGACCATTTACAAGTTAACAGTCACATGTCTGTTAATCATAATTGCCTGTCTACCTAGCGACATCTTAATTATCTATAATAAACCATACATCAGTAGCTCTCTATTATAAATTAGGTGTTCTTTATATAATCTTCTAAATTTTTTGCTCCTTAAGAAGCAGAAAAAAATAACACATTTCTGGTTAGGCATACAAATAAAACAATTACAAGTAAATACAATAGATATATACAACTGTTTTACAATACAGTAAAGCTACTTCTACTTCAAACCATTACTTTAAGAACTTAAAAAAAAGCATACCAGACCGCATTCATTTCAGTGCTTAATAATAAAGAGCATCCCTAGCCATGTATCAGTCTTCAGTAACTAATTTCTCCATTTTGGGTTTTTGGGACCTAGAGTTTTTATAAAGATGAGAAAGCCAGGAACTAATTTTGAAAGGGTCATTATAGAAGCCAATTGCTGTTACCTGTGTACTGGATCCATACTTTGGGGCACTTTGTACATTGCCATTTGCAATTCTTTCATGCCTTCCACATATGGAATAAAAATGAAGACGCCAACAAACATTCATGCAAGCACAAGAAAAATTTGCAAACCCAGAACAGAAGGCACCATAGATGGTAATCAGAGGGCAACAATATTAACCATTTTACCATTGCTTTGCCCAAAACGTAAGATATTATATAAAATGTATGTATAATATAATATATACACACACATGTATATATATATATATATATATATATATAAAGATATATATCAAATATATAAACTTTAAAACATCTCGTCAAAAGTTATGCCTTAACTGCTGACTAGATATCACATTTACAAAACTCTGCAAGTGTAAATTATTACATTGTACTAGTCTGCAAGACATCAAATTCCGAGTTGCAGGGTGACAAGTATAAGCAGCAGTAAATGAGCACCAAATCAATAAATGGAAATTGCGATCCAATTTTTCATTATGCATATCATTGTAATTCAGCCAACTTGGTTTAATTACGACAGCTCCAACAACAAATCTTGTTTGAAGATGTAGAACAATTTGGTTCATACCTCCTTCCATTCCTGGCTGCAGCATGTATAGATACAAAGATCTTCCATTTATAAAAAGTGATAAGGATCACATGACCATATTAAGCCTTCTGTTTATTCACTGGTTAAGATGAGTGTCCTGCACCCCTAACATCTTATCCTTCCTTTTGGAAATTGTCCTATTTCTCTCTGACTTCTGCAGAGGATTTAAACTTGTTTGGATTCATAATTCCTCTTTCTGACCCCTGTTCTGATGGTATGTGTGGGAGTATATGTATTTGTTAGAAGTATCATTCCTCACATCAAATTACACATGACTCTGACCTGAAGCACCTGGAGCTACAAATCATCCTTAACAAATCCATGTTTTACTTCATTGCTAGCTAGAGATCCCAAAAATGTCCACCAGAGATCAAAGAAGTTATCATAACATGACTGAGACATTAAGTATCAAACACAATAGCTTCTTGACGGGGGACTTTGCTTATCCATGCATCGATTGGCTAACTTGCATAGGGTTTGTGCCTGATACCTGGAGTCTCTGTGACTTCCATGGTGGCCAACTTACAGGCTGAGGTAATTATAGGCCCATCTGCATTGCCATGTATGCAAAGCTATCGAATATCATAACAGAGCTCATTTATGGAGATATAGGCAATTTAATTGAACTAGACTTCACTCAGATTGCTTTTGTGAAGCATCCTGCCTCCTGAACCTAGTAAGCTTATTTGAAAAGGTTATAGAGGTTGTGCACAGTGGTCATACTATGCAGACTGCTTTTCTTGACCTGACAAATGCTTCTAATACTATTCCTCATGCTTGAATTATTCAAAAATTAGACAAACCCATACATCGTTCTCTGGATTGTAAATTGAATAATCAATAGATCCCAGGGAGTGAAAGTTGTTAGTATAATCTCTGAATGTAAAGTTGTAATACACGGGATGCAGCAGTTATCCATATAAGACACTCTCCTGTTTGACATTTATTTTACAGACATCCAAGCCAATATCCCCAAAGTGTGGTTGACAAGTGTGCTGATGACTGCAAGCTGGGTACTGTTATTTGCTTTTCAACTGATACTAAACGGCTCCAGCAAGGGTTGGAATTTGGACATACCTAGTCTACTGAAAACAGTCTTAAGTTTAAATGCAAGCATTTGCAGAATAGTAGCATTAGACAAAAAAGCTGCTTTCACCTTATATGTTATAAAGGCTACTACTCTTAAGATGGAGACCAGCATAACAGGCCTTGGTACATATGTGAACAATTTTCTCTTTAGATCATCATGTTTTTACCTTAGTCAGAAAAGCATTCTATCTGACCTAATTAATCACCAAGGGAAATGCTTAAGAGCCATCCAAGTCATGCTATCCCTGTATTCTCACCTTATCAGACCCATATTTAAATACAATGTTTTGGCATGTACAAATCAAAAATATATCACTCAACTGGAAAGACTCCAAAGATTTATAACCAAGAAAATGAAAGGTCTTGAATTCTTTAACTATTTCAAAAGATTACTATGATTTCCTTATACACTGAGGTGACCTTTGTCTAGGTTTCCTGATGCCTTGAAAGACCCAGTCCTATTTGACCTCCTATTTCTTAGCAAAACCAGTGCCCTACAAATGTCCACACTTTAGACCTATTTCTACACCAAAACATAAACAAGATTTGCTGTAGGGATAAGTGCCTACCACAGCATAATCTCAGCCTATGGAAAAAGTTGCCATTAAAGATAAAAAAAGATACAAAACACTCAATTTGGGAAAAAGTGACTGCTAAATAAGGATGGCAAGAACATTTTAAGTTTGCCTACTTAGAGGGCCACCTGGCTAGGCATCTCAGGGCTCAAGTGGTCACTTGTCAAATATCATTCCTGTGTCTTTTTTGTGGCACTCTGAAGAAGAAAGGAATATCCTGGAAAGGAACATGCTGTTGAACTGTAGTTGAATGCTAGCCTTTATGGGGCTTTTATGTGCTAGGATATGTAAAACTCTTGTAGCCCCTCTATGTTAATAGGGTTTGGCATTTCTGAGGAATCTTCATTGCAGGAATCCAGAAAGTTTGTTGATGTTGGCCATAATACCATATTTCACCCCTTTTACTTCTAGCCCTTCTGAATTAATGTCAGTGTTTTATGTCAAGGGTTTAGTAAAATCACAAATTAAAGTTTTGAATGGCAGTCAGTTATGTCTAACTTCATTGCCATTGGCCTTTCAAACAGAAAAGATTTACTTCAGCACATGAATGTCTATATTTTTCAATGTGGCTTTTACTGACTCTGTAAATGGGGAACCTGGAATATTCATCCACCTTAACCAATATATAGTAAAAACTGTTTATGGCACAACAAAAACCAATGCAAACTTCTCTTCACATGCCTTTTGCTAATTCTGATATGCTCAGTAGTACGCAATGAGCTTTGCCAGTGTTGGCTTGCCACAGCAAGTAATTTTTGAGCACAGTCTCTCTTAATGTAACCAGCTCAATCTTAGGGAAGCTTATTTTATCTTTTATAATTGCTCTTTTCTTAGATTTGCCCAGATGAGCTTTATGAGCTGTATCAATTGATTTTATCTGCATCTAACTGGGAATGGAATGTCTGGTATTCAACAGTGTCTACCACTCTGTGCAATAAAGTTACTCTGATAACTTTCAAGTGCTTTACAAATATCTGCCTTCTGATAGTCTCTAGCCATACCTCTCAACTTTCTTAACACACACAATCTGGACAAAGCCTAAAATAATGGTGGAGGGAGTAAAGGTCCAAAAATAGGGACAGGGTTTTAAATATTGCTCTTATAAACTTAAAGTTGCTAGAATAAAAACATTTGTATTAGCATGCATTTTTTGGAAGCATATGAAGTCTAAAAACTCAAATGCATGTAATTATTTAGTGTCTTCAGTGATTTGCCAGAAAACCACAAGTTTTGTGAGGTACATACCAAAAAATATGAGGCAAAAATCTGGACATTTGAGAGGTGTCACTGTAGCTATTGTGTTTCATCCACTCAGCCTAAGCAGCGTATTCTTTCTGTACAAAGCCATGTCTTTTTCTTGCACTAGTTCAGTTAGACTCTATTGTCAAAACAAATTTCAACAACTCTGACTTACACTTTTCTCATCTCTAGCTTCTTCTCAACTGTCTGTCTCACTGCATACACTGGGTCATTTGTGCTGCATCCTGATGTGAATCCAAACTGCTCATCTTCCATCTTACTTTCTACTATTCTACATATTCATTTATTATTTACCATCTCCATAATGTTCATGCCGTGTGATATCTCTACACTGTCCACAGTTGTGAATGTCCCCTTTGTTCTTGTACATTTGCACTAGAGTATTTATTCATAGGAAGTTACTAGGCTAATGGCTCTAGGGCCCTTACAAGCCTAGCCAAGTTCTACCCTTATTTCCATGATAAGCACCTTTTGCCCCTGTCCAAGAAGGACACAGGTGGAACCACAGGGGGGGAATTTATGTTCACCCATACAATTGTCCAGATTGCGTTTGAAGAGGGCAAATGAGATGCTCTGTTTGACATGAAGTGGGAGTCAGTTCCAAAGGTGTGATAACCTCTGGGAGACAAATTTGACCCTCCAACAAGTTCTATTAATCTCACACACCAGGTTAAGGTCTTTAGAGTGAGTAACCCATGTACCATTTGACTTGCAGATATGTAACATTTCCAATAAAGCAGGGTCAGAGATTGCCTTATATGCAAGGCAGTGATCACCTCAGAGTAGTCTGTATGAAACAGAATAAAGTGACAGTGATTTCAGGCAATCCACATAGGACAGGTGCTGAAGACCTTGAATTTTCCTTGTGAGGAACCTTGTGGTCTCTTCAGTTGCTGCAGGTGCTTGGAAAGGCACATACCAAAAATGGCATTGTACTAAATTATTGGCCTAATGAGGGAAGAGTACAGGGAGGTTCTAACTTCTTTTTTTCTGGAGGCAACATCCTTACTTACGATATGAGCAATATAGAATGCCCTTCTTATCAGTGTGGAGACATGCTGATCAAAGCTAAGGCTGCTGTCCACCTGTGTGCCCAGGTCTCTCACCATTGAGTGCATAATTAGGGTGTTGCTATTGGTGTGGTCGTTAGCAGGAGCATCACTGTTGCCAAAAGTGATGGTATACATGTTTTTGCATTGAGTTTAAGGCCAAGACTTTTGGCCAGTCATTTGTTTGTGTAAGACCCTCTTGTAAGATGTTGACATCATTTGGAGATTCTATAATCACTCCCAGTTTGCGGTCATTAGCAAACTTTGTCAGCCACAAACCTTTAGTTTTTGCTTGTACTTTGGAGAAATAGATTCCAAACAGTAGAGGTCCTTGGACTCATCCCTGTAGAATCCCACTGGTTTCAGGTCTGCTGTTGGAGGTGGATTCCCCTGTTTTCACTATATGTGTTCTATCAGTGAGCCAGTTAGCGACCCATCTAATGATATAAGGATCAATACCTAGATGGGTGAGTTTGTCAATGAAGCCTGAGTGGGGGATAGTGTCAAGAGCCTGAGTGGGGGATAGTGTCAAAAGCCTTGGCTAAGTCTAGGTAGGCTGTATGCACAGATTTCCCCTTGTCCAGGGCTTTGGTGACTGTCTTGAAGAAGTCCACAAGATTTAACAGGTATGATCTCCCTTTGACAAATCCAAACTGAGTAGGGTCAAGTGTTTGGACATTACCTATATCTTTGTTGATTTGGTCCATGATGATTCACTCCATGGCCTAGCAGATAAGGCTAGTCAGGCTAATAGGTCTATAGCTGCTGGGGTTAGTGGAAGCATCGACTCTGTGCGAGGGAATAATAGTGGCCATTTGCCATTTAGCTGGGATGAAGCTGGTGCTTAGACTATGATTTAAAAGAGTACCCAATGGTGTTGCTAATTCTTGTTGGAGCCCATGTGGGACCCGACCTGGGATGTTATCAGGTCTCAAAGATGCTGTGTTTTTGGCCTTAGAGAGGGTGTTTATGACCTCTTCTTTAGAGAAAGAAGGTAGGGGACAGATGGTAGGGGTGCCATGGGGTATTTGTGGCGGGGACAGTGGAGTGAGGTTTTCACAGAACCTGTCGGCCAATAGGTTAGCTATGTCCAAAGGCTCAGTATATGTGATATCATTAACTACCAGTTTGGCACAAATCTGGGCCTTTCCTTTTAGGTTATGGATGTAACTAAAGAATGCCTTATGGTTGTCCTTAGTTGAGGAATCTAATTTGGATTCATAGTTTACTTTGAAGGACTTCACAAAAAGTCTTATTTGCTTGTTTCAGCTGAGGAGGGAGTGCTTCCAGTTTAGGGTCACTCTCTCTTACTCTTAGTCAGCAATTTCTTCCTCTTATTATAAAGCCTGTTAATGGCAGTTGTCCACCAGGCAGGTTTGCTCTTCCTTGAGGAGCTTGTTTTATACAGGTGTTTGTATAAAGCAGTGGTGTAGAACTCGGCATAGTTACCAGATCCATCTAGGGGAAAGGTGCAGTGAAGTTAATTATGCCATCCTGTAAGAGGTTATAATCCGATTTGGAGAAGTTTTTTTAGGTGAGTTGCTTCTGGGGGGGGGGGGGGGGTCAGGTATGATAATTTGAATGAGAATGATTTGTGGTCAGATCTCACCAGGGAAGACCTCACAGTGGGGGTGCTACAGTGGTTCTTCCATACTGGTAAGCAGCAGATCCAAGATGTTGGCACCCCTTGCGGGGGTGTCAACCAGTTGGTCCAGGGAATTGGAGTTAATGAAGTCTAGGAACCTTTGGGCAAGTGAGTTTGAGCACGAGTAATTTGCCCTGTCAATGGATGGGTAGTTAGTTGCCCAAAACCATGGTGTTCAGAGTATTTTGATAGATTCAAGTAGATCCAAATAGACAGAGTGGGTGTCCTGATTCATGGACGAGGTTCTGTAGTTGGCAATGACTTGAATATTTGTCTTACCAACAGTTAATTTCACCTGAAGTATCTCCAGGGAATCATACTTTTTAACCAATCTGGAGGTGTATTTATCTTTAATGACTATCGATACTCCACCTTCCTTAGTTTTCATGCCTTCAATTTGTGGTCTGAATGTGTGGAAGGAGGTGTAACCTGGTATGGCTGGGGTGCTCTGCACAGTCTTGAACCTGGTATCCGTGACTGCACAAATATCTGCATCTTCCAAGGTGAGGACAGCTTCCAGTGAGTGCAGTTTCATGTTAAGACTACAAGCATTTAGCAGCAAAAGCTTGAGGTTGCTTCTAAATGGAGTTTTTACATCAGGAATTTTGTCCTTGAGATACTGCCTAAAAAAGGCACTGTGGGAGTGGCAAGAAGTTTAGCCTGTAGATGAAAGCCTAGGGGTGAGAGATGAAAACCATCTATGGCAAAGCATCTAGGTCTGTCGATCATGTCATCCCAGACTGACAGATACTGGATACCCTTAGAATGACGCCAGAAAATAAGCCAATTATTGAAGTCAGTCATTTTCTGTTTGTATTAAGGGATCATCCTAGGTGAAGGTAAAATGTTGCTTAAGGTAGGGACATACCTGCCTGAGACACATAGTCTGAGAGCTCAGTCATTTCTCTCTTCATATAGTCCTGAGAGGTATGTCTCAAATTGTTCATACCAACATGGACTATGATGGAGTCATAACAGTACAGAGAGACTTGAGTGCATGTGTAATATGGCTGATCCTGGTACCTGCCAGACAGCTGCCTGTCACCATCTCCTTTCCAGCTGGTGAGACCGACATGTGTGTGTCTCACAATGGAATCACCTATGACTAATATGTTTGGTTTTGTATTTTACTTTAAGGGCTTGACAGATGAGACACTGGTGTGTAAGCTATTATGTGTATTATGTTCTGCAGAGGAAGTATTATGTGTAGCGTGCTTGTGTTTTGCATTTGGGAGGTCTCTGGTGTTTTTGGTGAGGACTTCTGCATATGTAGGTATGTGTGATGTTGGTTTGGGTGGAGTAGAAAGTGAGGTGTGCATGCTGACAACACACTCATTGTCATATGTACTGAATGGTGTGTGAGAGAGCATGGATTCAAGGTTCTTAATATTTGTTGCATCTCTCATATGTTGACTTTTTGTATGGACTAGGAGTAGAGGGTTGTCAGTGAACATGAGGCAGTTGCTACACTGCCTCAGGATGCTCATATCAACCAAGTTGGCTGGAGAAACTATGGGAAGTTGTCCTTCTATAGTTTTAGGTAAATTTATATGGTCAGGAAAAGAGGTCACACTTCATCTGGAATATACCTTTCTCTCCTAACTGCTATGAGTTCCCCCTGGAGTCTTTTGTCCCCTAACTCCCCCAACATCATGATTACATCTGGCGTGGCCTCCTCTGAGCCTGTTGCTTTCCCTGACTTCATTTTTCTTAATGCTGCTCTTACAGCTTCTGGAGTGGGTGCCTCATCTTTGCATTACAAACTGTGCTGGGACGGCTTCTGTGGGGTTTTCTTCACTCGAAAACTGTTGGAAGTAGTCCTTCCATCTGTCTTTGATGTCTTGTGGACTGTTGCAGGTTGTTGCTGGCATCCCTTATAAAGGGTATCTGATGACTTTCTTCTGCATCTTTTTGTCTTTGCCTAGCCTTGTGATAGCGTGGTGTAGAATGTTATGCCTGATGCAGCATTATGCTTGTCTCTCTTTTTAAAACGTTCTGATCATGTAACATATCGACCTCAAGACACAACTCTGTGTAAGGTTTGTTTAGCTCAGGAGTTGTTGAAACTCATCTTGAATGGTTTGTGATCAGTCAGTAATACAATCTTTTTTCCAAACAGATAGACGTGGAAGTATGCACATGATCATGCTATGGCTGAGAACTCTGTATGAGAGCGCCTCACAACTTTTGTTTAGAGATCTACTAGCACAGCCAATTACTACTGTCTGATCCTTCTGCCTGATTTACACTTTAATGCTAAAACTCCTACATTTGCACCCACCTTTTGAAGGTGCACATCAGTCAAAGTTAAAATGTGTAATCACTGATTCTGAAATTTTGCTTTTTGTTTTCAGTTAATCTAAACATTATTAGGTGTGTCTGCTCATTCGGGAAACAACTTACTTTTTAGGTCTCTCAATGGAGTGATGACTATGCAAGACTGTTCACATTTTTAAACTTTTTAACCTTGCTCAGATTATGGACTATAACCTTCTGAAAGAAGATGTCATAGAATAAATCTACAAACTCAAGCTTACCTTTGAAAATTCACACTGAACTTTATTAAATATTACACTACATTTTTTTGTTTTGGCTCACTTTGTGATGCTTTACCTTTGCTCTGTTCTTAAACAGTGATTCTATTTTGAGAACTTGATCACATCTTTCTTTTTTTGGAAGGGGGCTGTTTATATTACATCTGTTTATAATTTAAAAATTGCTCTGAAGTTTTCTTAGTTGAGAAGAAACCTCTTAATAGTTTTGTTTTTCATTTTTTTTTGTATCCAGTCTTTAGTCATTTTTTATTTTGCTGTATTTTTCCCAGAAACTATTGTCATCATTGACAAGTTTAGCAACTTCTGTTCTTTTTATCATTTGTATAATGACATGAAAGACATCAACTTCAGTAGTTTTAACACCAAATAATAACTTTTAAGTCTTCTAATACCAAATGTTTGGGAAATGTAATTATAAGGCTACAGTCAGGTTAGCACTCAAGCTGCTCTGGCTACAGGTTACGTTTACTAAACATAACTGCTCCATTTAGCTCAGTCATTTCCTTTTAGTGAGGTATCTGTTCTGTGCTTTTATCCACACATACCATTCTACTTGAGCCTTTTGACTTGGATTCTGTTACAACTGCATAATGTCTGGGAAACCAGAGCTGCTTGTTCATAGGTTCGTAGGTGTGTACTAGGCTAATGGCCCTGGAGCCTTTACAAGCCCAGTTCATAGGTGTACCCTGGCATTGTGCTGCCTGACCTTAGTTCCCAGTGCCTCTGTTAAGTAGAGCTACTGGAGTGATCCCCGGGGTGAATTTTCTATTTCCCATCCACTCATCAAGATTTCTCTTGAAGAGGGCCAGTGAGGTGTTCTGTTTGACATGTATGAGAAGTCTATTCCATGGCATGGGCAGTCTCTGAGTTATGAACCTGTCCCTCCAGCACATTCTGTTGATTGTGGTAATGAGGCTGAGGTCTCTGGAGCATGTTGTCTGGAGGGATTGGGATTTCTTTAGATGTAGCATTTCTAACAGAGCTGAGTCAGACATGGCTTTGTAAGTCAAGCAAAGATCACCTCTAAGTAGGCGGTATGAAGCAGAGAATAGTTGGAGTTTTTAGTCTGTCCCTATAGGACAAGTGTTTAAGGCCCTGGATCCACTTTCTGAGGTACTTTTGCGGCCTCTCCAGTTGTTGCAGGTGTCTAGTGAGGTACATGCCAAATGGGGCATTGTACTCGATGATTGGCCTAATGAGGGAAGAGTAGAGGGAGATAATGACCGCCTTCTTCCTGGATGCAAAACCCTTAGTAATGAGATGTGCCACATAGAAGGAATTTCTGACCACAGTGGCAATGTAGTGGTCAAATGACAGGTTGCTGTCAACCTGTGTCCCCAGATCTCTTATAACACCTTCTGTGTTCAGTGGACTGCCATCGATGTGGTAATTCATGGAACTGTTTTTTTCCCAAAGGGGATGACGACACATTTTTTGGCATTGAGCTTAAGGCCATGGTTCTGACACCAGTCGGTCTCAGTGAGGCCTTTCTGTAGGATGTCAACATCACTTGGGGAGTTAATAATGGTTCCCAACCTGTAATCGCCTGCGAACTTTGTCAGCCAATCCCTTCATGTTGGCCTGGACTTCTGAGAAGTAGATACCAAACAGGACAGGACCCAGGACCAATCCCTGTGAGACTCCACTCATGAATGGTCAGCAGTCTGACTTGGAGCCAGCTACTGTCCCACTGTGGGTTCTATCTGTGAGACAGTTTGCAACCCACATAGTGATATAGGGGTTGATGCCCAGCTTAGTGAGTTTTTCTATGATTCCTGAGTGGGGGATGGTATCAAAGGCCTTGGCCAGATCAAGGTAGGCTGTATGAACCACCTTGCCTTCATCCACAGCTCTGGTGACTGATTCAAAGAAATCGACTAAGTTGAGCAGGCATGATCTACCCTTCACAAAACCAAACTGTCTTAAAACTTTCTTAGTTCCTCTCTGTTCTTCCAAATGTTTAGCTCATGCTCTTTTTTTTTCTGCCTCTGGTGATAGGAAATTCTCTTGTATGGCTGTTCGAACCAAATGTGACCGAATCATCTATTTCAAGCTTGACCTGACAACTTCAGTTTTCCACTGCTCTAGAACAATTCACTGTGCTTGTTGCAGTGCCTGTAATATAATTTTTCCTTTACTTATACTGCTTGCATGTGTATTTGTGGAAATTTCTGTTATATCAGGTGCTTTTGCTAGGGTCTATATTAAAATCATGAAGAGGAGTTGCATCAAATGCCTCTTCAGCGACACAAAGATCAAGTCTGAAAATAGCTTAGAGTCAGACCAGCGATTTTTTTTGGGAGGGTTTTGGGGGTGTGGGGGTGAAGCCCTAACTTAGTTATGTTTTAAATAGTGTGTGTGTGTGTGTGTGTGTGTGTGTGTGTGTGTGTGTGTGTGTGTGTGTGTGTGTGTGTGTGTGTGTGTGTGTTTTGTACTAGTGATTTCTTTCCCAGGAAAGAAATCACTGTTTTGACTGTTCGCGGTTTAGTGCATTCAGTCTTTATGTGTCGCTGAAGAGGCGTTTGTTGTAACGCCTCTTCGTGATTTTAATATAGATCCTTTTGCTACTGGGTAGCTCAGCAGTGATTTCTTTTTCTCTCCAAACAACGCATTTGTTCACTTTAACTACAGTAGCAAAATAACCTTTTTTCTTTAACTTTTATGCAGATATGCTGAGGAAGGTAGCAAACCACATCTTTTTGTTACGAAAGTATACAAATTAATGATTTTACCTGATGCACCAGCATCTACTTGTATATTTCTTTCTGATCCTTCAAGGTAATAGTTACGTCTGGTCTAACTATTTTTTGGTAACTGTATTCTTGCCCAAAGTATGATTTGTCACTTTGGTCTGAGCTATCTAACTCTCTTCATTAATATTCTGTAAGGTTTTCTTCATTTTACATTACTCACCTTCTAAATTGTTTGTTCATCTTTTTATGCTTTTTTGTCTTTCTTATGAGGCTGTCTTCCTTTTAAGTTATTTTTATTTGCTACATAACTTGGAATAATCTTGCAGAAAGGGTCCTAGATATGAACCAATTGCTATCTGTTGCCAAAGACCTTCACAGATATGAACAAGCAAGGGTTGTTTATGCAGTGTTCACAAACCCGAGTTAAAGGTCTGCTGGGTGTCCAGCTTGCCAAAGACACGAACTTTTCAGCTTTAACCGTTTAAAAAACTTAGTTTTCCCTCTTAAAGTTCATTTGTATCAGTCTTTACATTTTATATTTTGTCATCATTGACAAGTTTAGCAACTTCTGTTCTTTTTATCATTTGTATAATGACATGAAAGACATCAACTTCAGTAGTTTTAACACCAAATAATAACTTTTAAGTCTTCTAATACCAAATGTTTGGGAAATGTAATTATAAGGCTACAGTCAGGTTAGCACTCAAGCTGCTCTGGCTACAGGTTACGTTTACTAAACATAACTGCTCCATTTAGCTCAGTCATTTCCTTTTAGTGAGGTATCTGTTCTGTGCTTTTATCCACACATACCATTCTACTTGAGCCTTTTGACTTGGATTCTGTTACAACTGCATAATGTCTGGGAAACCAGAGCTGCTTGTTCATAGGTTCGTAGGTGTGTACTAGGCTAATGGCCCTGGAGCCTTTACAAGCCCAGTTCATAGGTGTACCCTGGCATTGTGCTGCCTGACCTTAGTTCCCAGTGCCTCTGTTAAGTAGAGCTACTGGAGTGATCCCAGGGGTGAATTTTCTATTTCCCATCCACTCATCAAGATTTCTCTTGAAGAGGGCCAGTGAGGTGTTCTGTTTGACATGTATGAGAAGTCTATTCCATGGCATGGGCAGTCTCTGAGTTATGAACCTGTCCCTCCAGCACATTCTGTTGATTGTGGTAATGAGGCTGAGGTCTCTGGAGCATGTTGTCTGGAGGGATTGGGATTTCTTTAGATGTAGCATTTCTAACAGAGCTGAGTCAGACATGGCTTTGTAAGTCAAGCAAAGATCACCTCTAAGTAGGCGGTATGAAGCAGAGAATAGTTGGAGTTTTTTTAGTCTGTCCCTATAGGACAAGTGTTTAAGGCCCTGGATCCACTTTCTGAGGTACTTTTGCGGCCTCTCCAGTTGTTGCAGGTGTCTAGTGAGGTACATGCCAAATGGGGCATTGTACTCGATGATTGGCCTAATGAGGGAAGAGTAGAGGGAGATAATGACCGCCTTCTTCCTGGATGCAAAACCCTTAGTAATGAGATGTGCCACATAGAAGGAATTTCTGACCACAGTGGCAATGTAGTGGTCAAATGACAGGTTGCTGTCAACCTGTGTCCCCAGATCTCTTATAACACCTTCTGTGTTCAGTGGACTGCCATCGATGTGGTAATTCATGGAACTGTTTTTTTCCCAAAGGGGATGACGACACATTTTTTTTGGCATTGAGCTTAAGGCCATGGTTCTGACACCAGTCGGTCTCAGTGAGGCCTTTCTGTAGGATGTCAACATCACTTGGGGAGTTAATAATGGTTCCCAACCTGTAATCGCCTGCGAACTTTGTCAGCCAATCCCTTCATGTTGGCCTGGACTTCTGAGAAGTAGATACCAAACAGGACAGGACCCAGGACCAATCCCTGTGAGACTCCACTCATGAATGGTCAGCAGTCTGACTTGGAGCCAGCTACTGTCCCACTGTGGGTTCTATCTGTGAGACAGTTTGCAACCCACATAGTGATATAGGGGTTGATGCCCAGCTTAGTGAGTTTTTCTATGATTCCTGAGTGGGGGATGGTATCAAAGGCCTTGGCCAGATCAAGGTAGGCTGTATGAACCACCTTGCCTTCATCCACAGCTCTGGTGACTGATTCAAAGAAATCGACTAAGTTGAGCAGGCATGATCTACCCTTCACAAAACCAAACTGTCTTAAAACTTTCTTAGTTCCTCTCTGTTCTTCCAAATGTTTAGCTCATGCTCTTTTTTTTTCTGCCTCTGGTGATAGGAAATTCTCTTGTATGGCTGTTCGAACCAAATGTGACCGAATCATCTATTTCAAGCTTGACCTGACAACTTCAGTTTTCCACTGCTCTAGAACAATTCACTGTGCTTGTTGCAGTGCCTGTAATATAATTTTTCCTTTACTTATACTGCTTGCATGTGTATTTGTGGAAATTTCTGTTATATCAGGTGCTTTTGCTAGGGTCTATATTAAAATCATGAAGAGGAGTTGCATCAAATGCCTCTTCAGCGACACAAAGATCGAAGTCTGAAAATAGCTTAGAGTCAGACCAGCGATTTTTTTTTTGGGAGGGGTTTTGGGGGGGTGTGGGGGTGAAGCCCCTAACTTAGTTATGTTTTAAATAGTGTGTGTGTGTGTGTGTGTGTGTGTGTGTGTGTGTGTGTGTGTGTGTGTGTGTGTGTGTGTGTGTGTGTGTGTGTGTTTTGTACTAGTGATTTCTTTCCCAGGGAAAGAAATCACTGTTTTGACTGTTCGCGGTTTAGTGCATTCAGTCTTTATGTGTCGCTGAAGAGGCGTTTGTTGTAACGCCTCTTCGTGATTTTAATATAGATCCTTTTGCTACTGGGTAGCTCAGCAGTGATTTCTTTTTCTCTCCAAACAACGCATTTGTTCACTTTAACTACAGTAGCAAAATAACCTTTTTTCTTTAACTTTTATGCAGATATGCTGAGGAAGGTAGCAAACCACATCTTTTTGTTACGAAAGTATACAAATTAATGATTTTACCTGATGCACCAGCATCTACTTGTATATTTCTTTCTGATCCTTCAAGGTAATAGTTACGTCTGGTCTAACTATTTTTTGGTAACTGTATTCTTGCCCAAAGTATGATTTGTCACTTTGGTCTGAGCTATCTAACTCTCTTCATTAATATTCTGTAAGGTTTTCTTCATTTTACATTACTCACCTTCTAAATTGTTTGTTCATCTTTTTATGCTTTTTTGTCTTTCTTATGAGGCTGTCTTCCTTTTAAGTTATTTTTATTTGCTACATAACTTGGAATAATCTTGCAGAAAGGGTCCTGGATATGAACCAATTGCTATCTGTTGCCAAAGACCTTCACAGATATGAACAAGCAAGGGTTGTTTATGCAGTGTTCACAAACCCGAGTTAAAGGTCTGCTGGGTGTCCAGCTTTGGAACAGATGATGGGGCATAGGGCAGACTGAGATGTTGTAAGGTTAAATAGGAGTGGTTAGGATATGTTACCTGTCTAAAAGAGTGGTTAGGATATGTTACCTGTCTAAAGGAGTAGTTAGGATATGTTACCTGTCTAATAGCGTCTGCACTGGGTCTGTTTAAGGAGATGGACTTTGACCTGTGATCAAATATGGAGTAGGAGACATCTTTTAAATACAGTGGAAAATATTCCTAGTGCTTAGGTGTTAGAATGGAAAAAGTTAGGTGCAATGTAGTTTAGTTTTTTTGTGGGCCTATAGGGTGAAATCTGTTTGAGAATGTTTTCTAAGTTGGTCAGTTGAAGCTTTTGTAAGATGCTTTGTTGAAAGGGGAACTATGTTTAAAAATTGTAACAGTTTGAAAAGAGGTAAGTTGAGTAAGAGGTTCACCCTTTCCTTACTTTTTCAATACCAAATGGCTTCCAATTAAGACAGTGGTAGTCACAGGTAGAGAAGCTTTAGATTAAACAGTATATTTTATTCAAGATGGTCCAGGGTGGGTGTATGTTGCTGAAAGATGCAACAAATATCATAATGCCATATTCAAACTGAGCAAGAAGAGCTTGTTTGCTTACAGCAAACCTTACTGGCAAGGTTATATAAGGACAGATTTTCCTAGTTCAGAAAAGTAAAGAATTCTTATTTATTTTTTCCCTATACAAGTCTGGAAGTTAAGGGTTTGGTCCAGTCTTATACCTAAATATTTGCAGGATGTAGTTATTTCACTGGGAGTGTCTGTAATGAATCTGATATCTTGGTAGTTTATAGATCTGGTGATTTTTGACTTAGTGCTGTTTAATAGCAGTTTGTTTATACATCTGATAAGAAAGTGAGAGAGGCTGGATCTATAGAAAACCATATCTGAGTACAAAATCGGATATAAAAATGAGAGGTCATCTGGTAGGTCATTTATAAAAACAAAGAAAAGTAAGTAGGCAAATATGGACTCTTGAGAGGCACCTTTGTGTAGTGAAGCCTCCTCAGATTTGGATAAATCTATTCTGATTCTAAAAATTCTAATGAAGAAGTTTTGGAACTAGGTAGATTCTTCAGGGCTTACGTTAATTTTAATTCATGTTAAGAAGGGTGAGATTGAAGAGGTCAAATATTTTGGTTTAGATCTATAAAGAGAGCATCTGTAAGGCTGCCTTTGTTGATTGAAAATGTCCCATCCGTTAAGGTTCACAGAGGATCATGGTAGTGCTCCTTCCATCCATCCATCCACCCATCCATCCATATTGCCTTTTTTCCTATTTGGGTTGGGATGTCACTTCAACACAGTGACAATCATCTAGAGCCATAGTTTACACCACTGGGTGGCTAGCTCTGCCCCTCCAAAAGCCATGTTGCTTTAAGGAGAGAAGGTTGTATAATCTTTTCCCAAATTTTACTAAAAATATGTAAAATAGGACATGGCTGTGAGGCATTTACAGGCTTTGCTTGTTTTGGCAGCAGTTTCACTAATGCTGTTTTCTAGATGGAGAATATTTTTAGTTATATAGACATTATATAGTTCAAGTAGGGGAATGGTAAGGTAATATTTGCAGTAGCATATAAATCTATGATTAAGATGGTCAGGTCCTGTGGTGGCATTCAGATGAATCTGGTCCAGCAGGGGTTCAACGTGTTTGCAGCTTACCTGTTTAAAGCAGAATGGGTGCTATGAATGTGTGAGGGTGGGGGGTAACTGAGTGGAAGGAGTAGAATAGTCTGAGTTGAGTTGAGGTAGATTGGCCTTCAGAACATTATAGATTATCAGGAGACATGTTGTAGTTGCCAAAAACATTACATTTCCCTAGTGTGGAAAACTGTTTAAAATTAGGTTGCCTGATTTTATGCCTGCATAAAGATTGCTTGGAAAGATTATGCAATGTGACAAACTGTTCCTTAGTCTGAGGGATTACGTTGTAATTCTAGTTGTGCTACAATCCATATCTGAACTTCAGAAGGTGCTTAAGCTCATTTGTCAGCCAGACAGTTTTCTGTGTTTGGATAATATTAGTTAGGGGAAATAATCTTGAAGCAGAAGTTGAGTTAGGGTGTGGCTGTCATGTTGGGGTCTTGAGAAAAAAGTGAGAGTGACCTGTTCATAGAGAAGAGATGTGATTTTAATTTGGTCTGAATGAGTTGTACTTAATTGATTATTTTTTAGAGTTTTATTACCAGGTTTGAAGGCAGACAATCACTGAAAGTGGGAATGGATGGTTATGGTGGAATTGTTGATAATTAGAAGATCGAGGAGGGAGTGGTGGTTAGAACATAGATTAAGTTGTGGTGTCTCAGCAAGTAATTGAATGAGACCAAGATCAGCAAGGAATCTGGGCATGTTATTTATGCTTAAGAGAGGTAGAAATGACTTTAAGACTGAGTTATGCTTTGGTGAGGCTGAAATGATGATGTCAGGTTTGAATTATTGAGAGAAGGGGCAGTACATAAGTGATGGCAAGTAGGAGTGGCTTGTTTTTAAATCAGTAGAACTTTAAAAGTATCCAGTTGAGACTGGAGTCCAAAGTGGCATTGTCTTTGACAATAATCTTAGGATTAAGATGGGCATTGTTCCACTTGTTACTCTGTTGTCTGCCCTGGAATCATAGGAGAGATTGCAGGTAGGGAGAAGGTGTGTAAATTGGGATCATTGTTTTTAAGTCATGATTTATGTTTCAGAGAAGTGGGAGGAGATGCTATTGGCATTTATTAAGGTACATGTGATGATGGCTGTATTGGAATAGTTAATCCTGGATGTGCTCTTAGGTGGGCTGGAGTTAACATCCATACTACATCTAATTAGAAATAAAAATAATTTTCATGTGAGCTGAAAGATAATTCAGAATATTTAGATTTAATGGAGTTGGGAATGATATCAGTCCTGTATGTTTGTATACATTTTCCACTTGTTGTATTTCGTAGATGGCATTTTTCATCTTTCATTTGCAATTTTCACTGTGGTCTGGTGTCTGTTATAGTGCTTCTGTGACTGTCTTACTCTGCAAAGTGTATCTGTTATGTCATTTTCATTTACTGTTTTTCTTTACATGTAATCATATTCCCTCTATGCCTCTGACTTTTAATAGAAGAAGTTACTCTTGTGTGCTTTTACAACTTAACTTATTTCTAAAGGGTTAATGTTTGACCCATTGTCATTTACTCACTGTACTTAAAGTTTCGGAGATTCATTTTTTTGCCTTGAAGCTAACAGTTTTTCTAACTGACTGGCAAAACAAACACCCCTGTCAAAAATCTTCATATAACTTTCTAGTTTGGTTTGTGCTATCCGTTTTGTATGGCTTTTTCCTTCAAAATTTTTTGTATCCACTATCCTGCGATGACTATCATACCCCCATTATGATCACCCTGCCAATGCATTAATTCTACCTGGGGAGCAAGAACCAACCTGTACATTTGCAACTAAGTCTTCTCTAATTCCCCCCACCCCACCCTATATACCCAGGTGAAGGATGACTTCTGCTAATGTTTCTCATAGTCCTTGATTTTTGAAAATGTCTCTGATTTTGTCTCATACTTTTGCCCAATCCCTTGTAAATGTTTTGATTTTTCTGGTAAATCGGTTTGAATTACGGTCAGTTAATAATGCAAGGCATTAGAGTTTAATACATTTTATTGTTAAGAACATACATGCTGATGCAAGTCCTGTTGATTTATTGGCTTTTAAAATAAATTAGAGTAGTAATATAATAATTTCCCTGATTTTGGGCCTTTGTCTCCCCTCATTATTTGATGTCCAGAAAATTTGAGCAAAGACCTGGAGAGTGATATCATGCAAGATTAGCTGTAGATCTGTGACACAGTGCTGTATGTGATCACAGTAATCTCAGTCCTTACCACTCAATTTTTCTTCCCTTCTCCTGCCAAGGTAAGTGAGGCCACAATTGTAGTTTCTTTCTTTCCCTTCAGTCTCCAGTTCCTCCATTGACTGGGCTATTGTTGAAACCTGAGCTGCTGGCACAAGAATTGGGGCTGTATCCCATTTGTCAGTGGAGCTGGCTTATGGATTTTATTTTTGTTTTCATTATGTCCTCATATCTGACAGTATGGTTTACTTGGTAGCCAGGATATCTATTTTTTAAGCTGGTATTAACTGTATGGAGATGGTGTAATAGTGTGATAGTGGCCACTGCTTGCCACTCTGAAAACTATAAAGCATAGCCAAAGAGGGACAAAACATAAACTTAAAAGGGCATACTTTAATTTACAAAAGTAGTGAAATTGATCCAGTTATCCATCAATCTGCTTCTTTCAGACAGTATTTTTCAGGTTGCATATTGTCTGTACATACAAAGCTGAAAACAGTCTAATATTCCAAGATTGAGCTTATGTTTTTGCTTTTCTTTTGTTTTTTTTTTTTTTACCAGATAATAGGATTTCAGAACAGAATGGTGTAAATTATGCATGAGTCCATGCATCTGCATGGTGTGAACCAGTTGCAAGTGTTAGCCCTTCTCTGTGGCCAGGTATCACATTGTGAAAACTCTAGCTTGGCTATGTTTTTCTTGTAGTGACCTTTTTACTCTTTGATTTCTCTGTCACTTTGTGAAATGGTGTCTGGGAAAGACGCGCTGCTGCTAAACCAGTGATCTGTGTCTGCACTGGTGAAATCCCAATTCCCCAGGAACACTCTGATTATGGAGCCCACATAATCTGACTGAGCCAGTTGCTGAAATGCAGTCAATAGTAGTTTTACTGTTATTACCTCCTGTGTTGTATGTCATCATCATCATCATCATCATCCCCCTTTTTTCCATTTTTCTACATGGGGTCGGGGTATCGTGTTAACTGTTTCCATCTCTCTTGATTCAGTGCCACACTTCTACCTTCTTTAACATTCATGCCTGACTGTTGCAGATCTTCTTTCACACAACCCATCCACCTCTTTGCTGGACATCCTCACTTCCTCTTACCTTCTTCTTGTCTGTCTCAAATCTTCCTCATCAGATTGTCTTCTGCTTTTCTACACATGTGCGCAAACCACCATAATCTGTTCTCTTTGATCTTTCCTGCAACTGGAGCTACTTTGGCTTCTGCTGTTATGTCCTCATTTCTTCATCTATCCCACATTGTGCATCCTACCACCCTTCTCAGGCACTTAATTTCCATCACCTCTAGCTTCTTCAACTGTTCTGCCTTTACTGCCCAGGTTTCTGTATCATACAGTAGTACTGGTCACACCACTGTCTTATACACCTTACTTTTCAGCTTTGTTGGCATTCTTCTGTCATAGACTACACCTGATACTCTATGCCAATTGTCTGCAGACCCTCTGATTCTAGCTTTGACCTCTTCATTCAAACTACCCTTCTCCTCAATTACCCCTCCCAGACACTTGAAGTTGTTTACCTGTTCCACTATCTTCCCTTGTATCTTTATTCTCAGCTTCTTTTAGTTTCATCCCATATGCCTTCAGATTTGAATTCCATTCTCCTATCCTTTGCTCAGTCTGCCTGTACTGCCACATCATCTGCAATTAGCAGCTTTATTGATCCATCCCTCCAACCTGTTTGCTACTGTAGTCCATCACCAGTATGAAAAGCAGTGTGCTCAGAGCTGAACCCTGATGTGCACCCACTCCCACTGGGAACCCCTCTATGAGGTTGAACACTGTTCTTACTTGAGTCATTGGGTCCTTGTACACTGCCTGCACTAATTCTACCAATGTCTCTGGGACTTCAAACCACCGCAGTACTGCCCAGATAAGCTTTCTTGGGACCTTGTTATATGCTTTCCCCAAGTCTAGGAATGCCCAGTTGGACTCTCTCCTCATCTCTAGTGTCTTCTCAAGTATCTGTCTCACTGCAAACATTGGGTCAATTGTGCTGCATCTTGATCTGAATCCAAACTGCTCATCTCCCATCTTACATTCTACTACTATGCGTATCTGTTTATCAATCACCCTCTCCAGAACTTTCATGCAATGTGATAGGAGTTTGATGCCTCTGTACTGCACACAGTTGTGGATGTCCCCTTTGTTCTTGTACACTGCCATGAGTATGCTTATTCTCCAGTCATCTGGGATATGCTTCTCTCCACATTGCTATTAGTACCCTCAGGAGGCATTTCTCCCCTATCTCACCCAGCATCTTTCTCATATCTGCTGTGACCTCATCTGAGCCTGCTGCTTTCCCCGACTTCATCTTCCTTAGTGCTGTTCTTACTTCTTCTAGGGTGGGGTCCTCTACTTCTCTTATTGTAGGCTGTTTCTCGAGCAGTACAGCTTCTGTGGGGTTTTCTTCATTCAAAAGCTGCTGGAAATACGGCTTCCAACTGCCTTTGATGTACTCTGGACTGGTGAGCAGGTTGTTGCTGGCATCCCTTATGAGGGGTGTCTGACTATCTTCTTTATCTTTCTGTCTTTGCCTTGCAACCTGATATAATTTCTTTGTGCCCCTTACTGAGTCACTTTCCAGAAGTGGGTACAGTGCCTCTGATGCCCTATTGTTTGCTATTTCAACTTCTTTCTTACCTTCTTTGTTAGCCAACCACTAGTTCTTCCTAGCTTGGTCTGTCATTTCTGTCTCCCATTTCTTCCTGCACTCCTTCTTTCTTTTGATGACTTCCTGGATATCTGCATTCCACCACCAGCTTTCCTTATGTACCTTATTTCCATACCTGGCTTGACCACATATTTTTTCTGTAGTCCTAACACATGCTGTTTTTAGGTGCTGCCATTCTTCGTCAACTCCACCTATTTCCTCCTTTTCTTGGGGTGCTAGAGCCCTGAGTAATTCCTTGAGCTGTTGTACTTTCTCTCCAGTCAACTTCCAGGTCTTCAGCCTGGTCTCTGTTGACCTTAGAACCTTCTCTGGCCACTGCTTGCAGCTGATTGTGGCAACTAGTGGTTTATGCTGTGGGCCAACAATTTCACTGGGGATGATCTTGCAATCATAGATTCTACCCCAGAGCCTTTCCCTTACTAGGAGGAAGTTCACCTGAGTTGCATGTTGACTACTCTTGTATGTGATCTTGTGACTGTCTCTCTTTTGGAAGCATTTGTTGGCTACTATCAAGCCATTTGCCAGACAGAAGTCTAGAATGGCTTCTCCTTCTTTATTCCTGTTGCCCCACCCATGTGGACCCAGGCAGTCCTCATATCCTGTTCTGTCTGTCCCAATATGTGCATTCAAGTCACCCATTATCAACACTAATTCATGTTGTCCTTCTTTATCTAGTAGGTCCTGCAACTGCTGTCTGAATGCACTCTTTTCCTCACTATCACAACCCTGTTGTGGGGCATAGGCTGAGATTATGTATACTGCTCTATCATTGCACTGGAGTCTGACTGCCATGAGTCTGTAATTAAATCTGATGATATCCCTTACTGCTTTCTGAAGCCTCTCTCTCACCACAACTCCTACACCATTTCTAGCCCTCCACCTGAGTAGTAGTAGTAGTAGACTGTGGATCCCAAGCCAAGAGGCTTTGCTGCACTGCCCTTCCATCTTGTCTCTTGGATATATGGGATGTCCAGGCTCCTCCATATCATCATGTCATCCACTTCCACGCTGCATCCAGTCAGTGAACCTACATTAAGCATAGCAATTCTCAGTTCATGTTTTGCAGGTTGGTTGGTTTTACATACAGCTTTTGCTCAACAGAGCTATCCCAGGTAACCCAGGCTGGGCAATTAGACACCAGCCAGCCAGTAGCTTATTGACCCAGAGCTGCTGGGTTTTATGGTGGGCACACACTAGCCAATAGGGGTACATATACTCCTCCCACTGTTAGCAAGGGTCCCTGGCGTGGGTCAGAGTTGGCCTGGTCCTCAACCCGCTTATCACCGGTAACTACCCATGCCCATTTTTGGTGACATTAGTCAAAATTACCAAATCATCTAGAGCCATATTTTACACCATCAAGTGGCTAGTACTGCCATGGCACGCAGTTTGTGATCCATGTTCTCCTATCTTGAGGATACTGTGCACCACAGTAGATGCCCAAAGAGGTTGGTCTGTACAACTCTCCCCCCTATAGGACACTATGTACAGTCTGTGCTGCTGCCCACAGCTCCATTCATTGGTGAGTTTGAGATGGAAACAGCATGTTTTTCAGACATGGGAGAAACCCCACGGAGACACAGAGAGCAACATGCAAACTCCAAACAGGTATTAGTCAGAGGTTAGGATCGAACCTTGTGCATGGGAGGCAAAGACCTTAACCACTAAGCCATCTGGTCTTTACCTCTGTTGTATGTACAGTCATATAATTAATTACCAGAATCATAGATAATGAGTTTGATTGTTGAGATCAACCTTATTGTTATTATCAACCTTATTGTTTATTGTTGAGATCCCCATTCTCTCCACCTCTACTAACCTGCCTTCATTTTTTTTTTACCAGTGCATTATTCTTGGGCAACATTTTACCATCTATCACAAATTGTTAAAATTGTCCAGCAGTAAAAAAACAAAAAAACAAATCAAATTCATCTTTCAGTTTCTGTCTGGCACCTATGGCATTTCTTCCACAGTCTTCTTGTATGCCATCTCCACATAAAACCTCTTATTACCCATTTGGGGGTCTGTATCATACTTTATCAGTCTTTAATTTCATCCAACTGTTTGGCAGTCTAACTTGCTGAGTAAAGGGTTGCTTTATCCAGCAGATAAGAATCTAATCTCCACTTACCTACCATGTAACCTTGAGCAAGTTATTTAACTATTAACAAAACTCCAGGTTCAGTACCAATAGGCAGTTGCATCTGGCTAGTTCCACCTGCTTGGAAACTACCAATTTAATCATAAAACTACATTTCATTAGTAATTCAGCTGTTGTCTTCTTGGACTGGAAAGGGCAGATCCTAATTCTAGCTTCTGAAATGGGTTTCTTATTGGCAAAACAAGTGCCTTTTAGTAAATACAATATATATTTGCTTTTCATCTCTGGTTCTCTTTAGTGCTTAAGCTGAAAGGAGATGAATTTACTATCTACTGCAGGATCAATATGTTTTTGCTTAGAACATCAGAGCATCTTTAAAACACATCAACTAAATTACTGAATTTTGATCTGCAGCATTGGCAGTCTAGGTTTAGAAATAGATTCATTATGTCAGACTTCTGGCCACTGAAGGGAAGAATGAATGCTGAATGACATTGCTCACTTAGTGGAAGATAGGGAAATATTTGTCTCATTACAGATTCTAGGCTGTAGGCAAGCACACACACATTGAACCAAACAAATGTTTGTCATTTCTGCATTTACAGCAATACAACAGCTTAAAAAAACAAATCCCCCTGTGTTTATTTTTCTGTTGTTTTTTTCAGCATGTATCACTTGTATGCTTGCTCCACAGATCCTCTGCGTTTACTCTGGATTTACTCTACACTGAAAAAGAATCACTGAACCGCAAAATCATTGAACTTGTGAGTTCTGTGCTTGGAAAATTTAGGTTAATATACAACAAGTTATTTCTAGAATTGACAATATACAGGAGTAGAAAATATATATTAAACAGATCCAAAAAAAATGTGTGTCTAAAATTTCCATCCTCTGCAGTCATCCACTTATATCTACTGAACTGCATTCTGGGTGTGTATCTGCAAAACTGTACATGAAGCTTGCTGCTGACTTTCTTTTAAAATGAGAGGGGAAAAACCACTCCACTGGTGTAAAGAGAGAAAACCTTGACAATCAGTCAGGACTACCAGTTCAAGTACCTGCTGCAGCCAAGGGCAAGGAAGAAAGAAATTAAGAGGCTCAAGCCTGCTTGCCTCTCTTTGAGGGGAGGTCACTTGTCCTCATGGACACCACATGCTGCGATAAAACCCCTAGTAGAGATCAGGAATCACCCAAAGGTGTTTATCTGACAAGGGGGAATGGCCAACTGATAATGCCAAATGGAGACATGGCATGCACAGCAAAGGCCCATTGTATGCCATCTTCTTGGGCATTAGCTCTGATTTCCCGATACAGCCTTGCTAACAAAAAAAGGCATACAGTGACTGCCTACATAATGGACTGCCTCAGGTGATGAGAGAATGAATGGACCAATTCATTAAGTGGGTACAGACAATAGCAACAAAAAAGTAGTGTACATATATATGAACATATATATGAGACGTATTACCAAACATATGCATCCTGTAAATGAATCATTAGAATTTTATACACTGTCATTCCAGCATATGCTATCACTGCATTGTACACACCTGTCACTTCTATCACCACAAATAATAGAGCAATGGTGTGTTCATGTGTTCTATGTTTCTCTTAGTTATTAAAAAAACTTTTATGATGTATACATGCTTAGCTTTGTTTACTTAATGTAGTGTAGAACAAGGAAACTATACTTAGTTATTACTTAGTCCATTTTATGGTAGCTGGACTAGTTTTTAGTTTATCACACTGAGAAATTCATTTTTTTACTATACCGATAATGTGTTCCTTGCAACAGCTATGACTCATACTAACAAATCACTGAGCCTCCATTTATAAGTTTATTTAACCACCATTACATCAACATTACTAAAATAAAAAATGTGTATATGGCTTTTTTGCCTTCCATTGGCCTGCTTGGGTCTCGGTTAATTTGGTTCTCCTTTCCTGTTGATATGGTACTGGAAGAAACTTTGTAATCATGTTATTTATAACACATAATACCATGTACTACTGTCTGAAAAAAATATAATACATTAACAGTGCTGTTTGAAACTTTATCCACAATAAACACAAATACTTCCAGTGGGGGAAAAACAAGGTAGAAAGGAAGTATATCAATACATTTAGAAATTAACTTTATATGTATTTTTTCCAGTTTAGTGGTGGACTTCTTAGACCACAGCAAAGACTTTATGAAGTATTACTGCCCTCAAATGACTAGAGTTATGCAGTGAACTGAAATCATAAACCAGTTACAGCTAAATTACCATTCATATAAATGTATCTTCAATAAGAAGCAGTGGAAAGCTATGAGTCTGAAATGTTCCTTGTTTCATTCAGCAAATAAAATATGTTCGCTACCAGTTTCACTTTTGATGAATAAACACTTGCTCTTTATACAGATGAAGAGGTGCTTAACTTTGACTTCATTTCCTACAGTACTATGGACAAAACCAGCAATCCTAATAGCACTGGAAATGCAGAATACCCACTAGACAGTGGATATGGCATTTTGTTATAACATATCAGTTTGTCATTTTGTTTTTTGCAGCAGGTAAAGCACCCACTGTACTCCTAACATATGGGCTGAACACCTATCTATCCTCTTCTTTGCTATTCTCAATGTGTGGTCAAATGACTTCACAGATAAGTGCAATACTTTAACTGAGAATGCTATAGTCAAGGAATGAGAGTGTGGCATGCTGCTTGGAAATCAGAATTATGGATTGGTCCAAGTTCTGTGAAGTATCTTAGTCAGCTTACTGAGGAACCAGCATTCTGTCATACGTTTCAATATATTTAGGGATGGTGCAACATTATGGAAATTGTCATCTTCTTCCAAAAATTTTAAACAGTGAGGAGCTCTGCATCAATCTCTTGGAATATTAATGTTTGCAGTATATGCTACAGTGAGTCATTTGAATCAGAAAGAACTTCATGAAATTAAGGAAAAGTATATTAACACACACTTCCCAAGCAAAACCAACATCAAAACACATAGCATCCACAGTTTATAGAGGTCTGAATTTAGGGAAGACTTGTTCCTCAAGGTTATAATCAAACAGTTTCAAGGTTTTCCTGGATATCCATGTATCAAGTCCATTAACTCCATAATAAATTTGGAAAATCAGTTTGGAAACACAGTTGTAAATTAGGATTTATTTGAGTGCTGGCATTCTGCAATCCTAGAGCTATAATACAGACTGATATTTAAGGGGTGCTAAATACGCACCACCAAGATCTTGCAGTCTACATGAGGTTGTGTAAAGTGCTTTCAGGATTACAGCTTGCTAAGCAGAAAGCTATAGGAATATACTGCTGTGACAAAATATAATGAACATTTCTTGCAAGACTGCATAATAAAACTTCCAGTATCTTTGTCTCTTAGCACCAGGGAAGTAAAACCTCATGACAATATGCATGATTAAAATTAATTAACAGCACTGCTGCATGAATAATAAAGAAATACACTTCTGGCAGACTTAAGGAGCTCAAATACAAGCCAAAAGTGTTAATGTAGAGTTTGGAAGTTTTGTAGGTGTGACAGTAGATAAACACATTCAGCAAATTTGCTTAGGTTTCTGCTCCAACATCATTTAGTTGCAGATTGCAACCCTTAGAAAATTGTCAAACCTTATTTTATGTGAAACGTGTGTGTGTGTGTGTGTGTGTGTGTGTGTGTGTGTGTGTGTGTGTGTGTGTGTGTGTGTGTATAATCTGTATGGTTATTGTCCATTTTCATTCACTGACGCCCAATAGAAAAATCGGATTTTATTTATTTGACTGCGTGGGATCAATGACTCAGCCTTTTATCTGTAGATACCAGTGCTGTTATCATTAAGTGTCTCAGCTTTATAACATATCACCTATCATTCATTATACAAACCTCAATCTTCACTGTTTTCATCTCTGACCATTGACTTTATTCTTACCTTAGAAGTAAACAGTTATTTGCTTCATCTTCCTTGAAGCTAAAGGACATTCCCTTATCGAATACTGTGGTCATCCTTTCTGATTCAAAAAATACATACCGGACATGGAGGAACAGCATCGTCCATTAAAACCAACCATTGCAGCAGGGTTTTGTTGCATTGGCAACTGGCAACATTATCCTAGGTGATGAACTAAGCAGCAAGTACCTGAATCTTAAGCCCACCTCACTGCACTTGCCATAGCCGTTAACAAATGTAATCAGGTTTGCTCCTGGCACACTATTTCTTTTATTTGTAGAACACTTTATGCCACAGTATTGAAAGAATGCCTAGGTACTGCACCAAGATGTTCTTTTTGTACTTGCTCCTGTCATCACACTCTGAGACTATTGAGGTGCAATGGATGAGTATCCAATCAATATCTTGTATTGACTGATGTTGCCCTTCTTTCACTAGTGGCAGGAATCACAGTGCTACATATTAATACTAACAGTTTCACACTTGTTCTTCTGCTAAGAATTCAGATCAAAGTACATAATGCAGAAGGTAGAAGTTGTGGAATGAGTCAACAGACCTTACAACAAATGATACAGGAAAAGACCAAAATGCAAAGAACACTGCACATAAATGCGCACTCTAAAATTCTGCTCTAGACAGCAGAAGTACTTCCCTTTTCAGAAAGCAGCAACTATTGCTTAGTCAGGAAAACTTAGCAGCTGCTAACAACATTTTTCATGAGGTATCTAATAAAAACTGCATTATGATCTCTTAATTTTTGAGCAGACCAACAACAGGCAGCTGAGAAACAGGAAATCAGAATTTATGTTGAGCCTTTCACCTAGAGCAACCTTGTATTTTATATTATTATCTTGGAATACAGACAGAGCTAAATGACTCTTGGAACTCTGGCTGTATGGACAGAGCTAAATGAATCTTCAATGCTAACCGAATGCAAAGAGGAACAAAGAATTCTTCATGCAGAGAACACACTGTAGATAAGTGTGACAGGCTGTTCTTTATGAACCATTGCTTTTTATACCTCATGAAAGGAAAACATATTTATTACTGAAATTAGGGCTTTTCATAAGTAGAACAAGCAGTTAAATCTTATCAATAAAATTTTAAGTTAGAAAAAAAAGCACATTACAAATGACAGAACAAGGTGCTGGAAGTGGCACAAAATAGGTGGGAATGTTGCCGTCAGTGATTTTGAGCCCACTTTAACCTTTAATTCCTACTTGTGCTTACTACTAGCCATTCACAGTTTGGAATCTGCTGCACAGGGTTTTATCCCACCTAACTACCCCCCTTGCTGTTTTCCAGGCCCTGGATATCAGAGGTGCTGTTGCTGCTCATTAGTCACCAAAGAACTGTTAGCCGAGACCATCCATTAAAATTGTGCTTTGTTGTTCTTCTCATGGTTCGTGTCATGCTTTGTTCTGTGACTTGCTGTCATGTGAAAGGCTACACATATGTACAGAAGGTCTCAGACTGTGACTAGCTAATAACACCATAGTATCTGACCTTTGATATCGGCTTCATTCTCTTTATATTCTAGTAGAGAGGGCAGAGGGAACATGCCCTTTATGAACTATCCCAATTGATATGTTGTGCACATTATTTTATATATTAATGTTTCCTCTGTAGTTATAAATATATATTCTCCAGGATACATAATTCATCTAATTTAAGTAATAAAGTATGGAAAAAATATAAGTAAATAGCCATTTACTACATTGTAAACAAAATAGGACTAGTTTTGTTCTATGGCAGTCTTAGGATCTTTGTTTTGGTGGAGAGAATGTAGTTCAAATCCAGCTCAGGATTTTAAATACTGAAACTTTTTTAATACTGTAATACAGAAAACTACAAAGTATCTGCCTTTCCCTTCTTTGTAATTGTACTCCAGTAATGGTTTAGGTACTGGTATACATTCGGGTTTACCAAAATGTTCCCCCTCCTACATCTTGATTCAAATGGGTTTTCTAGAAAATGGTTTCCTCTCACAAACCGTAGTTTAGCATGGTGATGTACATTCCACTCTAACAGTCATCATCAGGGGTTGCTACCTGGGTGCCCCTGAGCTGGACTGGGAATAACCTTGTCATGCCTTGTGAAAGGACTCTGTTGATGCTATTAATACTAACATGAACAACAACACTGGCTACAGTGGAGCTTGTGTTGACATTGTGGTATTGCCATTCCAGCCCCACCATGGCTTTAATTACTGTACAGAGCCACAAAAACAAGGGAAAGGAAGCAGGAGGGGGGTCTCCAAGTAGCATGATGTGAGGTATGATTTTTCAACATCTATTACATTTTTTTTCTGTAGAGTCTTTTAAATATATTTATGTATAGATATAAACATATTTCTATATAAGTCAACCTTTAGGCTTCTCCCTCTGCACAGGTGAAATACTGTCACACTGCAACACTTTACTCAAAATAGTCACAAAACTGATCTTTTTTTTTTGTAATTCTTAAATAAATAAATTAATTAAAGCTGCCCCTCCCCCAGTAAATTAGCAACAATTATGTATGTCCATCCATGCAGGAAACAAAGAGACCTTAGGATTTGCGAGATGAGATGCCATGAATTAATAGTAATGTTCCACAAAACAGGGAAAACTGCAGATAAAACTGGTTTTCTTCTTCTCTTTACATCTTCGTCCATGCTTGTGTTATTGTAGCCAAAACAGGACCATGCTGCTCTGGCTTTTAATTCATACCAGGCAGAATGATTTTAAATCTGTCTTTGTCAATATTTAAAAATGGGAAATAAAAGAAGCAATGGAAATAGAGTAAGAATGTATTTGCACTTCACTACTTTCTGTTTGCTGATGCTGTCTCCGAATTCTCTTGTGAAGTTCCTTGAAAACAAGCCAAATTAGGTTTTCTTGCAGGGGAAATATTCAAGGTTAAAGACTTCAATTTTTTTTATAAAAGAACAGAATTTCTTTCTCTTCTGTTTTTGTTTTTTGTTTTTTCTTTTTTTGGATGTCAAAAGAAAGCATGCACGAGCACATTTGCATGTAGCGGAGATGAAAAAAAGTGTCAAGGCCATAAGCAGTCATTTCTCGAAATAGAGCTGATGGAGAATCCATTTTTGATTGTACATCTTGTTGGGTGTCATAAGTTCTTATAATCACTGAAGGGCAGACAGGCTAAAAGACAGAAGCAGATGAACAATCAGGCAGAGCGCGATATTACAGTCTCTCACGAGCAGGAACCCAAATGTAGGGCCCAGAAAGCTCTTCGATAATTTGCTTCACCTTGTGGTAAATTTCTTCAAAACTTTCTCCTTCGACAATAGCTGAAAAGGTAAAAATATATATATTTTAAAAGTTGTTGCTTATTTGCATATCAACACTTTCTTTTTTTGAATAACTTTTAATGTTTTAGATTATTGCCTCCCCACAGATGGCATTTCTCATTTCTGGCATGGCCTCTATCCTCCCATTTTTGCCTGAAACCTACATATACTTTAAGTTGTTTCCCCAATATGTTATGTGGTTGTGACTTAAATTATGGATGTTTTTTTTCAGTGATGGGGGACGTACATCATGAGGGATAGGCTAGAATTTGCACAAGTAAACAATCAGCAGGCAGAAAGCGACTTTCATTTGTAGTTTCCTTTGTATGTGATACATGCACTGAAGAAAGGGCATGCACAATGTCATGGTTCTCAATGAGAAACATCTAGTCTAATCAGCTACCTACTCCCTAACAAAATAAATCTACCATGCCATACCTGACTCTAACAAGCCTCTAAGACCAATCTCTTCCGCCACCCTTCCTATCCCCAGACCAGCAATTTAGTATTATGACTGACTCCCAATTCAGGCTTTGAAATCTCAAGTGGTACCTGTATCACAGTGCTAGCATTCAGTCAGATATTTGTTTCAAGTACAGTGCTCTCATTACAACTACAGTTCACCTTTTGAAAAAGAAAAAACACCAAATTGACAGACGTTGAGCCATTTTTCTTAACTTCAAATAGACACTCATAATACTTATTTTTGTTTATCATAGTTACCAGCGTTCTTGTAGCTAAAAAGGATCCACCTAACCAGTTAAAGGAAATACATACATATGGACTATGTCAATATATCACTTTATAAAACACAAGTTCATACGTGACTGCAGAAAGCCATTTCCTCAAATTCATAAATGATCCTCTTGTAGAATTCAGAGAGAAAACACTTCTGTGCATAAATGCAAACCACTTAAATTCAAATAAAGTTTTTTTTTTTGCAAGGGAATAGTCCCCTGCACCCACAATGTGGGTACCTTCACCCTCCTGATTTATTATTCTCCCTGAAGTCATTGTAACTTGCCAAAAGAGCAATAATTAACAAAAATAATAAAACAGTACTTACCCTTTCTCTTCTGATCTCTGAGAAAGCATAGTACAATCCCAACAAGTTAAAATGCATTGCTGCCATCCGTAGCAAGCAATCAGATATGGGCAAATATCTGCACTTACACAACCAGGCTTAAAAGTAATAAAACAATAAGTAATTTAATAATTTAGTGTAGACAGTCGATGCCAATAAAATTTGGTTGTGGGTGTAGGAAAAAATGAATGAACCTGGGGGGAAAAACATGCAGTTATGGGGAGAACATGAAAATCCCACTGACACCCTTACCAAAGGACAGAATTTAATCTCAAATCCTGAGGATATGAGGCAGTAACATGCCCAATGATTCACCATGTTGTCAACATTTTTATGCTGTTACAATGACAGTGGTTAATTCATGCTTCGTGCTATTAATGATGCATCCAAAGATATTGTCAGGACATATCAATGCAGCATTTTTAGCTTTTGCTAGCACTATTAGAGCTTGGTCTTGTGGGATAGCTGGAGGTGAGTCGGATTTGTGTATACCTTGTGGGATAGATGGAGGTGAGTCGGATTTGGGTATACCTTGTGGGATAGATGGAGGGGACAGGGAGGTACAGTTTGTTTATTTATTTTATTTTATTTTACATTTGTTGACCGGGATAGTCCAACTGGATACATGTCCATTTTCAGCAGAGGCCCAGGGAGAAAAGCTCCATAATAATAATAATAATATTAATAGTAATAGTATAATAATATTCCAAGAGAGCAAAGGATATAGATACAATATATCAGATAGTTCACCACAGTAGGAACACATAGACATATGCTAAATGTTAACAGAGTGAAAAAAATGAGATAGAATCATTTCACAAATTTAGCGCACATTAGGGAAACTACTGTATAGAGAAATGATAAACTCAGCAGACATAACTGTACATTTAGGTATGACACATCAGATGAGTGGAGTATCTGCTTGTTGATAGTCTACTAGCTAAGAAAAGACCAAAAAGCCTAATTGAGTTAGTCAGGGTTTAGGCATGGACAGAGCCAGTTAGCTCCTAAGTATTTTTGAGGCCTTTTTTAAATAGGGGAAGAGATAGTTCTTGGGTAAGGTTTGGAGGAAGAAGGTTTGAGCTGAATGTATCACCCAGTAGGTTTGCCTCAGTGTAGGTAACATTGTCTACAATCAGCTTAGCACATTGTTGTGATTCTGAGATTACAACCATAACTAAAAACTGGCTTTTGACTTGCATGGCTATTTTATCCAAAGACCTGGCTTTGGTGGCTTTTATGCTCCTGCAGTATTTAGCTGAATAAAGGGGCCTCTTATCATTCTGAGAATTACTCTTCGTTTTACTGTAAAGCTTGTTGGTATTGTGTTTCCACCACTGGGGCTGTTTCTAGGGTTTGCCCTGTTGTTCCTACAGGGTACAGCTGCATCTATGCAGCTAATAACATGATGGTATAGTTTGTTGGTGTATGTTTCTGCTTTACAAGTGGAGTTGAATGGGTTTCAAGCTTGCCAGTGTATGGATTTAGAGTAGGTAGTTGGTCTTAGAGAAATTTCTAAAGGTATCTTTGGTGGAAAAGGTCTGTGTTTTCAATTTTGTTTTGAAGGAGGATTTTATAGCCAGACCTAACAAGTGATGAGGATATAAACAAAGGATAGTACAAAATGTCCTATAATAGTAAGGACAAGATCCAAGATGTTCCTTATAGTGGCTATTCTGAGTAATTGTTCCAGGGCATTTGTATTGACAAAGTCCAGGAATCTCTGTGCTTGTACACTAGTGGTGGTGTAGGTTTCTCAGTCTATACTTGGACAGTTTAGGTCACCAAGGAAAATGGCACTGGGTTTAACACCGAGTGATTCTAGCTCCTGTAGAGAGGCATATTGGCTTTCCTTTGTCATACAGGGAGTTATGTGACTAGCTAATATATGGTATGGGACCTTCCTGATGGTTACTTGGACATGAAGAAGATCTAGTGCATCATGTTGCTTTACACCAGCCTTGATACAAGTCTCTTCTGGATGTAGACTGATACACCTCCACCCTTTCCCCTACTGCACAGTAGCTGGTCTAAATGTGGGAAGGTGTTATATACTAACATAGCTGGTGCTCGCCACTATTTTAAATGAGGCCTTTGTCACTACACAGACATCTACATCCTCCAGGTTCAGGATGGCTTGGCAGGGAGTGGCGTTTATTGTTTAGGTTACCAGCATTGATCAGTAACACCTTCATATTTTCCCTTCCTTTCACTTCCTATTATTAGAAGAGGAACTGGCAACCCAGATGCCTCTAAATGAGACCTAACTTCAGGATCAAAGTTTCATAGTTTTGTACTTAACATGTTTGCAGATTAGTGAAGAAGAAATTGACATTTCATCACATCCATAAAATGTTGTGAGGCTACTGGATAGTCACAGAAAGTTCAGTCCTATCTCCTAAATTGCAACCATGGTTTCCAAGTCATCAAACAACTCTACCTATTGGGTGTTACATATGCCCAGTCCTACCACAGGCACTTAGATTTCTAATTCACAGTTTGTTTCTGCAGTAGTACCTGACACAAGGCTTCAAAGTTTTACAGACTGATAGCAAAACTTCTCTGCATGCTTTAGTTCAGGAAAGTAAATCATGGCTGCATATCTCAAATCTCTCTCCAGGGTCCAATGCAGTTTCTATACAGAAAAATGATTAACATGGGCAGAAATATGTAGGAATCGATTAATCAACAAAAATGATTTAGGATCATGGAAACATTCCTCATCTGTCCCCATTTTCTCAGTGTTCTTATTTAGTCAGATCGGAGAAAAAGGGTTCAATTTTCTTCCATACCACAATGTTTTGCATCTGCATAGACGAGGGAAGGTTTCCCTAAGTTTGCTTCTTCGTTTGACGTCTATTAAATTTGACGTGGAATAGATTTCCCTGCACTTTTCACACTTTTTCTGATTCCTCTTCAGCATCTACATATCAAGTTCAGAACCAAATGGTTGCATTTTAATTCTCCACTCTGTGCGTACATGTTTACTGCTCCAATCTTCTCAAAAGTGGAGAAAAAAAACTAGGTTAACAAATGATCCCAAGTTTTCAGTTGTATTAACTGTAGTCACAGAAAACAGACTCCTCAGTTTCATCAAGGACAATATGGTAGCTCAACCTCTTAGCTCTAAAATTTGAATCTCATCCGTAATTGTCTGTCTGAAGTTTGCATGTTCTTTCTCGTTCTATGTACATTTCCTCCTAGATGCTGTTTATGTTTACTGGCTACAAAAAAAAAAAAAAAAAAAAAAAAAAAAAAGACTGTAGCTTGTATTGTGGAACTCTTTCACTCTCCCCTGTAAAGGAATTACTGGCTCTATAAGATCTACTTGTTTTGCAAAATAAGTAAATCATTTTCTGCATGGACTGAAGCTCAGAGGTCAAAAACACAAGCCAAATTTAAAAATGATAATGTATACTTAAAGGTAAATGCAACTTATTTATAGTACCTAGGATCCTGTTTGTCTTAGTACAATATCAGGAGTGTGCCATGCTCTCCTCTCCTCTCCTCACATGCAGCTTTTTACATAAATAGCCAATGTGATGGAGTTTACCTGAAAAACATTCTGTGAATTCCTGCTCTAGTTTCCTTGCTCTGTCCTCAGCTTTTCGAGCTTGCTCTTCTGTTAGCCGTTTATTAATTTCTCTGTAAAAGACAAAAAATACATAAGAAAAGCTAAACAATTACCAATTTTCATACATTAACACAGGGTGAACTGTTAGCTCACCTGCTATACAGCATGGTGGTTATATAAATGCATGTAGTGTGCAACAGCCCCATTCATTTTTATCACACACTAGCACATGGTCACAGTGTTTGGGCAAAAAATGTGTAGATCAGGTAAGACATGAAATTATTTCAAATTCTGACACTCCAGTACCAAACGTATTTTAGCAGCCTATGCCACAGCAAGATGGAAGTTCAACGATCCTGTTAGGAAATTAAGTCTAAATTAAGGTCCTGGTACTGGGAACTGCACTACATCTGCCGTGGTGCAGCGGTAGCATTGTTGCCTCACAGCAAGAGGTTCTACCGTTCGATTCTCGGCTGGAGTGCGGGGATTGCCTTCTGTGTGGAGTCTGCATGTCCTCCCTGTGGTTGGGTGGGCGTTCGAAAGACATGAATAAATGGGCATGCCTTCATTGAAGGTTGAACATCGAGCTGGCACCTCTGCATTTGTGAAAATCTACTGCCAATCATTAGCAGACCGGAGTTCCGCTGTGGCGACCCCTAACCGGGAAAAGCCGACAGACAAACAAACAACTGAGAACTGCACTAATTTCATTCTGGTAGTACTATGCAGAAGTGCTCCTGTCTTCTGAGAAGCTTTCTCCAGTAACTGCTAATATTGTCTGCTGTGGATGCACAGAACAGTGCATTTTGTTCTTTAGTGAGTTTGCAGTGAACGTAGTACTAAGCTGTACCAGAGAGAAATTAAAAACCTCTGCACAGCAGTTTCTGGTCATCTGCTAATACACATTGCTCATTTTTCTAGGCACACAAAATCAGGGTGCTGCAGGCAGACTGGTTTCACTGGCAACTAACACTTCCCATCTCCTACTCACATGAAGGCCTGAACACTTAATGTGAGGAATATAAAGAGTTGTACAACTAAAACAGAGTAAACTGCCTACCTTAGAATCACTGTAGCTTTGTTACTGACTCACAAGTACTTTGCAGGTTTTAATTTAAGTGCAATTTCAAACTGTGAATAAATGAATTACATTTTGAAAATGTGGAACTTAAATCCCAACACTTTTTAGCTTGCAAGATACTCTCAAAAAACATGGAAACTGCTAAGCACACTCCACACACTTGTACAAGATACAAGTTCAAACAAATACAGAGTCATTCAGTGACCATTTATTTAAAATATAAACAGCAAGTGAAGTGATTTTCTGTTAGATGTAATATCCCATGAATGTTGTTATACAGGCAGGTGGAATATACCATGGGTGTGGCTGAGGGAGCAGATGAGAGCAAGTATCTGACACAGACCCCCTCTTATTTAAATATTCAGCCAACAATGAAGGATGGAAAGAATGCACTGTAATTTAGGTGCAGTGTCTAATCTATCATCATTTCACATCACCTTTGTGAATTCTCCGGTGGTAGTAGTGGTGCTGGTGTGCTGCAGTCACTCTTACACCACCCCCTACTGGTGGCTTTAGGAGTAGCACTAGGAGTACTGACGTAATGACAAGGGATAGGGAGTAGTTTAAGATGATGGGGCTTTCTGCAGAACCATTCACTGCTAGATAAGTAGTCTGCAGAGTTTTGGACTTTATCTCGAAATATACAAGCACTGCAATTTTGTGCAGTATTTGTACAGTTCTTGTAGGTGTAACTACTTTTTAGTTTCTTTGACTGTTGAGCTGAATCCATATCCATCCCCAGCTAAAGAATTACTCCACATTGCTGTGTTGCAATTTGTCTTGAAATATACAAGTATTGCTTGTATATGTGCATATTATTTGCAGAGTTGTTGTACTTGTCCATTTTAAAGTATTTTTTTTTGCCACTGCAGTTACCTGTTGTGCTTCTGCACTTTCTGTGTTCCAAGTGTTGAGTGTTTAGTTTACTTTTTAACTTTATTTACTGCATTTTTGGATTCATTTTAGTGGTTTAAAGTTAGAAAACAGGTCTGCTCTCTAGTCAGACTAGAGTGTAGCCTGGTATCTTCTATGATGAGTCACTGAAGAAATCATATGGTGTGCTTGATATGATTGGTCAGTGGGCTATTTTGCTTATTTACTGTTTTTCTGTGCCTGTATAAAGTTGTTGCATTTGCACAACACTGCATGGTGTAGCAGCAGTTAGCAGTGCCCTGTATAGACCAAGGTGTTTAGAATCTCAATTTTCTCATAAAACTACTCCTCAGAGATCCTGGGCACGTAGCTGTACAATGAGTTCCAGGTTTGCATGAAGAGGGGCATTGCTTTGTGAGACTTGATTAAAATTGTACTTACTACCCAACAAAGATCCTATCAAATCTGTTCTCCCTCATAGTGCTTCTAGCAAGAGGAGCCAAGAATCCATTGGCACTATTTCATTTGTGAACCCACTATACATGCATGCAGAGACACACACACACACACACACACACACACACACACACACACACACACACACACACACACACACACACACACACACACACACAAAGATATAGAGATATATTTGTACCTGAAACCATGGCTCTCTAGCTGGCTTTGTTGAAATGGGCATCCAAAAACAATGCAGAAATTCTCATCTTTTCTGCAACCACCAAATTCTGAAATAATCTAGTCTACACTCTTGTCTCTGGAGTCAAGGCTCTACATGCATCTACTACAAATACTTAACAGCTCATCAGACGTACTACACAATACCTGCCACGCATCTGCAGGGCAAACAGGTAGTCTCACATATGATGAGGCTTTTCAAAGTAATGTACTCAAACTAAAACCTCAAATGTGTCTTACATGCAGTAATTTAGAATAAGTACCCTCAGCAACCTCAAAACCAGAATACCAAATCAACATTCAGCATGACACATTCAGCTTCAGCTCAGTATTTCTGTCTATGCCCATAAGACAGGCAACCAGACAATCCAACAATTTGGTAATAGGAGACTCCATTGTGAGGCACACTGGTGTTCTATCACAGGGGCAAGGAGGTAGTGGGTTATGGTCAGTTGCCTATCAGGAGCCAGGATGTGCCAGATCACGTATGCTCTCAGGTCACGGAACCCCAAGTATCAGTATGATTCAGTCATAGTCCATGTGGGGGTAAGTGATCTGAGATCTATCTTCCTGAACTACATGGATAGAGACATGATGGGAGTCCTGGGCTGGTATGAGCATAACACTGAAAAAACAGAATGGTGTTCAAGTGCGTGGGCACAATACGAACAGAAGATAGATTATAATAATTGTCTTAATTTTTGCTGTCATTTGAAGGGGTACAACATTGGTCAATCTGTCAACATATGGATGACAGACCACAATGCTTCACCAGAGATGGTTTGCACCTGTCTCCTCTAGGCGTTTGAATATCTTTTAAAGCCTTGTCCTCCCCATAATGCCTTTTTTATCAAGTGCCAACCTAATAAGCCATCAGACATAACTAAACCAACCCAGAATAATTTAAAGGTGATGCTGCTCAATGTCAGGAATCTAAACAAAAAGTTCCAGTTATTGCACGCTCTCCTTCCTTTGAAGAATGTAGATGTCGGTGTAGCTACCGAGACATGGTTTAGAGCCTCAGAGAGCGCTCTGACAGTGCACGACTAGGCTGCCTTCTACACATTTAGACTAGCTGCTTCACAGAAAGGGACAGCAGGTGGAGGTGTCTCAATTTACATCAAAATCAAGCACACATCAAGGCTGGTAAAGCAGTATATGCATTTCATCTCCTTCATGTACAACTCACCATAAGCAAAGCCCCATGCCATATCTTTCCAACCTATAGCCCCCCCTCATGATCAAGGAAACCCATACCATTTACCTAAGCTTGAGTCACTCTTCATTCAACCCATCACCATACTCATGGGTGACTTCAACTACTCCACTATAAACTGGGAGTCCTACATAAACTCAAACTACCAGACACAAGGATTCCTGAATTTAACAACATAAACTCCCAGCATTAGGTAGTCTGTTCACCCACTAGGGGCACCAATGTACTTGACATAGTCCCCATCATGATGAGGGAACTTTGTACCCCCCAATGTAATATCCTTACTGCTCATGTCATATCATAAAGTTGTACCAGGTAACACTGTAACTTAAAAATAGGAACTTAACTTTGGTATAATTCTTTAAAATTACCCCCTGGCAAAATTTCAAGCCCCCCCCCAACCCAACGATCAGTGCAGCCTATGATAAGTCATTCTCAAAAAAAACTTTACAATCATGTATACATTTGCATAGAAGTAATGGTACCTCCCCAAAATAAGCACAGGGTAAACTAAAAAAAAAACAAAACAAAAACAACAGAACAACAAAGCCACCCTGGTAATTCCCTAACATCTAGTAGGTTGTATAACAAAAGGAGGAAAATAATGGCCAAAACCTGAAGTGCAGCGCCCAGCAAGGTAAGAACTCCCTCATCAAGCTAACAACGCAGGGGAGTAATCAAATCTACCAAAACCAAATCTGAGGTGACCCCCCCCCCCCCGGGCTAAGGACAACCACAAGGCATTCTTCACCTGTGCCTAAAACCTAAAGGCTGTACATGACAATGTGATGAACTAAATGTAAATGGATCATCTAAACCAAAGCAGAGGATATAGTAAATCTACTGGCCAATAAATTTAGCTGCAAGTTTACCCTGATTTCTCCCCCAACAACATCTCAAGAAATACTCTCCAACCATTGCTCCCTGAACTGTTAATATGGAACAGGTCCTCAATGCAGTCTCCAAAGCCAAAAGCACTACATAGATAGGACCTAATAATATCCCAGGATGCTTCCTTAATAGGATAAACATGGCCTATTGGGTCCACTACTCAGTTGTTGCCTCTAAATAGGCTTCATGCCAAGTGAATGAAAGACTGTAGCTATTATCCTGCTACACACAAGCAGGACATCATAGATCTAGGAAACTACTGACACATAAGCCTAACTAGCCTCAGGCCATAGAAAGAATAATTATGGATAGGAAGTATAGCAACATAAGAAACTTTCAGACATTTGATCCAACACAGTTTGTTTTTTGGAAAGGTTATGCCTTCCCAACCTGATGGAATTCTTTAAATAGGTCACCAAAGCAATGAAGAGAAGCAAAATGGTGCTTGCTGTCTATCTTGACCTGGCTAAAGCAGTCAGCACAATACCCCTCTCATGCATTGTAGGCAATCTCATGAAATTGGGTATAAACCCTTATGTCACCTGCTGCATATGCAGCTGGCTCACAGAACACAAGAAGTCAGGATATGTGAGTCTACCTTCAGAAAAAGGCCAGTTACTAGTGTAGTGCCTAAGGACTTGGTGATTGGACCACTCCTTTTTAGCATCTACTACTCTGAAGTCAAGGCCAAGGTCAAAGGACTCCAGCTGACCAAGTTCACAGATGATTACAAACTAGATGAAGCCAAAGTATCCTCCAAGAAGGCCTAACAGACTCATAACTGGTGCCAGAGTCACAGTCTAAAACTTGATATCAAAAATGCACAATAGTATCCTTTGGAAAGTTGACCACCTATGAAAATTACTGCATTAATAGTACACCCATAAGAGTTGACTTTGTGGTTGGGGATTTGAAAATGCATGTAGAGGGTGACTTGGCCTTTGACAATAATCTGTTTACTGTAGTAAAGACATTCTTCTCCATAGCATACCCTTGCTCATAAGTTGTGCAATCTACATCCAAATAAGTCATTGTTTCATAGTACTCAGCCCTCATTAGAACAATCTTTGAGTACATTGGCCCTTCAATATGTACCTGACCAGGCATGTACAACAACTGGATCATCCACAGAGGTTTCTCACAAAACATGGCTTCCTCGGGCAAATTTAGCAACAATATGAAGTGCATCAGTTTAATTACTCTCTAAAAGGTCACATGACTAAAAAAATCCTATGGCTAAAAAAAAATCACATGACTAAAGAATTTATATACCCAAGATTATATAAATACATTGTGCCTTTTACTAAGATTGATATTTTCTAACAATATGTTTTTATTTCAAAGGAAATTATACAGACAGTTAAGTGGTAAGGTGTTGGGTACTCCTGTTGCCAGTACGTATGAAAATGTAGTTATGTATGCATGAGAGCATAGCTTTATTTTATCAGATGAAAATCCTAATCTTTCTAGCATGGCATTCTACCAATGATTTGTGTATGATTTGTTTTTCATTTGGTGTGGCTGCAGTGACCAATTCAAAGGATTTTATCAGTATATTTCAAATACTGCTGTGCTTTCTAGTTTTAAGAAGCATGTTTCTGTGAATAGAATTGATTTGTTGGATGCTACGATCTTTAAGGCAGCTGATGGCACACTAGGTAACACCTTATGCTATCAATCTACTAGACATAATTCCTACCTTCAAAGGACAGGTATGCATCCACAGCACACTTTTAGAAGTGTAGTGAAAAGTCTGATGATGCGAGTTACTAGGCTGAATACTTCTGATGCTTTGATGAGAGCACAGTTGTATAAATGGTTGTGAATTTTACTAATAGAGGTTACTCACTGGATGAGGTTGAGAGTACACATCAACAGGTATCACAGCAGAGGCTGACTCAGAGTGAAATTTGCCCAAATAGGTCCAATAACTTTGTTAGATGTATATTGACACACACTATAAGAATACACATCAAGTGAAACAAGTTATTGGTAATTATTGACACATTTTGCATGATGTACCTGAACTTAAGGGTGTTATTTCACATAAATAGAGTTTTGGCCACAAGAAATGCCCTCATTTGAAACAGCTGTTGTGCTATAAAGAGCAGCCTAAGTTTCATTTGATGTTCAAGAGTAGTAGAAAAGGTACTTTTAAATGTGATAAATGTACCTATTGTCAATATATTTATACTGATAAAACTTTTGTCCATCCAGTTTATGGTACTGCATATGAACTAAGGGCTACAGGCAATTGTGATACTAAAAATCTGGTATACTTAGCAATGTGTATGTTATGTGATGCCTTGTTGTTGTTGTGTCTTTCGGCTTTTCCCAGTTAGGGGTCGCCACAGCAGAACTCCGGTCTGCTAATGATTGGCAGTAGATTTTTACGTGCCGAGTTGCCAGCTCTGATGCACAACCTTCAACGAAGGTACGCCCATTCACGCATGTCTCCACACAGAAGATGCTCTAGCTGAGAATCAAACAGGACAACATCTTACTGGGAGGCGACAACGCTACCGCAGCACCACCACCGCAGTATATATGTTATGTGATGCCTACGATGTAGATAAAACTAATCACAAATTAAAACAAAGGATTGGTAACCATATGTCTGAATGTAGGACAATAATTACCAATACCCTTTATAAGCACCAACTTCAGAAAGGACCTCAACATTGTTTTAAATTTTACATATGTAATATGATAAAATTTGTGGAGGAAATGTTATACATTAGACTGAATTAGATGAGTTTCACTGGATTTTGTGCCTTAGGGCACACTTACTCCCTGGGCTAAATTGATATTTATTTTATTTATTTTATTTTATATTTGTTGACCGGGCTAGTCTAGCTGGATACATATCCATTTTCAGTAGAGGCCCGGGAGAAAAGCTCCAAGTATGAGAAGATTACTACATACAATAGTTAAAATAAACAAGCTTAAGATACATTATAAGCAAAAAATGTTTGTAAAGAGAGTACAAGTTATTAGTGGGATCAATGTAACAGAGTCTTGGTATAGGTTAAAGCAACAACAAGCCATGAACTATCTGGTAAAATCATCACAAGTTTATACAATATCTGAAAAACAATTTAACAATCACTTAGTCAAGGAGGGAGAAAAAGAATAGGCTGGAATAAATATTGTTAAAGAGTTAGCTTATAATAATTTAAAAACTGTTGGGCAGTATCCCAGGAGGCTGGGGAAAAGGGGAAGAGAAAGGAGGATAAGTAATGTTTAGTCAGGCTTTGAGCAGGGACAAAGCCAATGTGTTTTTAGATGAACTTTGAGGTGTTTCTTAAAGAGTGGAGTAGATGAGAGAGAGTTAAGTGTTTTAGGAAGGTTGTTCCAGATTCTGCCCACGACATTGGTAAAGAGTGAGTCACCAGCTTTGTTGTTGGATTTATTGTTGGCAATAAGTAACTTACTAGCTGAGCATAGTGTTGTAAGATTTTTGTATAGGAAGATCAGGTTAGAGAGGATAGGAATATTAGTAGGGTGGTACAGAATTTTTTGTGTTATCACAAGTTGATTGTATCGTAGTTGGTTTTGTAGTTCTAACCATCCAAATTGTTTAAGATTGAGACAATGGTGGGATCTATAGGGGGAGCCAGTAGCAAATCTGACTATATTATTATAGCTAGTTTCAAGCTTGGTAAGATTGTGCTTAGATAGATTGGTATAGATGGCAGAAGCATAGAATAGGGTAGAAGAAATATGAGCCTGGGCAATGGTGGTTCTAGCAATTTGTGTAAGGAAGGGTTTGATTCTGTACAGAGAGCCTAGTTTTTTATTGATAGTTTGAATAGTATTATTGATATGGTCATCAAAGTTGAGGTTATGATCAATGGTTATGCCCAGAAGTCGTGCAGTAGGATCAGGGGAAATACAAGTTCCATTGTAGGAGGTGATAGTGAAGTGGATCTGTGGAGATTTTTGGGTGGGAGTGAAGAGTAATAGTTTGGTTTTTTGGGGGTTGAGGAGGAGGCATTGATCAGTAAACCACTTTTCAGCAGAGTTAAATACAGTTTGAGTAAGGGTTTGGAGAGAGGATGAGGACTTAGCAGTGCAGATAAGGGTAGAGTCATCAGCGTATTGTATACAAGAGGTTTGTTATATCATATGTTTCTTTAAAGTCTCAACTGAATGACATCCATATGAAAGTTTGAATTTTATGTTTTTTTTATGATTCTGTATGTTTATGATTTTAGATAATTATACGTTTTTAATCTTATCTTATAAAAATTTCTATCTTGAAACACTTAACTTTTTAATTTTTTAGTCATGTGATTTTTTTAGTCATATGATTTTTAGTCATGTGACCTTTTAGAGAATATTAAACTGATGCACTTCATGTTGTTGCTAGATTTGCCTGAGGCAGCCATGGCCGGCCTTAGGCATAGGCGAACTAGGTGACCGCCTATGGCGCCATACTGGATGGCTTCATAAAGGGTGCATTATTTAAATTTTTCTTTTTTTTTTTCATTTCAATCTCTTCATCTTTCAAACACACCACACTAGGACTCCAGAGACAAAAGTTCGCACTCTTCTTGGCACCCCATCTCTGAGTACGTCCTGACAGTACTGTGACATTTGCATCCCTCCCCACTCAGTAGCAGCAGCATTGAGAATAATTTAAATCTCACTTTAGGCACTTAAGAGCTGTATGTTGACTCTTAAGTTACAGCCAGGGTGTCTCGGAACGTGTATTCATAACATGGTTTCCATTTATAGTACTTACCAACTTACAGCAAGAACTAGGAAGAGAAGTTACTAGCCTTTTTAAAACAAGAATGACTAAAGAAAAAAGTTTTATTTAAACACGGGTAACTCTATGGTGGAGTTTAGAATGGATGGTTGGGGATAGATTTACCATCTGCACGCATACCTCCCAGCTGTCTGGATTTTTGCATAAATCAGAAGTTTTCTCTCATATTTCAGCCCTGTTTCTCATAAAAGTTTTGGTTTTCTATCAAATCATTGAGGACTGAAGTGGATAGAGGTCATTATATGATGACACTTGCGAATGCAAGCCCTATTATTCTAAGAAGCTTCTGGGTTTATAAGAGCAATATATCAGAAATTATCCCTAATTTTGGGCATCTTTCTCCCATTATTTTTGCCTTTGTCTGGATTTCTAGGGCTTAAAGGTTGAGAGGTATGGTAACAAGTACACTCACTTATGTTATCAAGCTTTACTGTTCTGAAAGTTTTTAAAAACTGTTCAAATGCAAACCAGGCAATCCATTTTCTTTTTCATTTGGCACCGGACATGTTATTAAACTACCAGTGGTAGGATGCTTGTTCTGCCAACACAATATTTCCTCAAGAATGCTATTGGGAAATGTTTACCTTAGTGTTGTACCACACCTCAGAAGTGATGTGAGTGAATTATATTACCCTAGCTCTGGTTAAAAATCAATTAACAATATGTTGGCTAATTAAGTAGCCTAGCATTGCTTCCTCCAAGTATGTGTGTGTGAAGTAGCCTAGCATTGCTTCCTCCAAGAGTGTGCATGTGTGTGTGTGTGTGTGTGTGTGTGTGTGTGTGTGTGTGTGTGTGTGTGTGTGTGTGTGTGTGTGTGTGTGAAGTACTTATGAAATCAAATAAGAGTGCCTTGCAGATTTTTGAAAAATCACAGTATACGGTTTCTGTGCAAAGTATCGCATACTTAGTCACTGACAACTGACACACCTGCTAAACTCTTGGATGGCTGAACAATAGCCTGGCTTGTGTACCACTGTGATGATATGGGCAAGTGCCAGCATAGCCAGCTGGAGTTTTTAAAGAATGATATGTCCGTTGAATATCAAACTGATTTATACAAGATGCGTTTGTTACAAATGTGTTACAACTGTATGTCATTTGTATATCAAACTGATTTTTGTACAGATGCTTGTGCTGAAAATGTATTTGTGAGCTTTGCTTATGTTGAAATGCATCAACAGTGCATTCTGCTGAAATGAAGAGAGATGTACATGTATTATTGCAGTTGAATTAAATGCATATGTTTTAATAGAGGATACTGGCACAGCAGAGGCTAACTTTAAGAAAAATAAGGGAAATGTAAATGAGCTATTAAACCATTAAAAGGCAAACCACAGTGCTGAGTAGCAACAGAGATGCTGGGTCTGGGGAAGAGCCTTTGTCCATTATCTCAGTGAAAAGAGGGGTGGCCCCAGGCACTGTCATAAACATTTGGATGTGTATTGTGGCCGTCTGTATTAAATTCCTGTCTCAGCTTCAAAAGGGAATACTGAGAACTTAGAGTCAGGTGAACAGATGAGGTCATTCTGCCAGCCCTCTTGGTTCATAGGTATGTACTAGGCTAATGGCCTGGGAGCCTTTACAAGCCTAGCCCCCCAAAATATTTCCCTGACACCGTGTCGCCCAATGTTAGTTCACAGTACTTCCATCCAGTATGGCAACTGGTGTGATCCCTGGGGTGAACTTTCTGTTACCAACCACTCATCAAGATTTCTCTTGAAGAGGACAAGTGAGGTGTTCTGCTTGACATAAATGGGAAGCTTATTCCAGAGTATTGGCAGCTTTGGGAGATGAACCTATCCCTCCAGCATGTTCTGTTGATTGTGGTAGTGAGGTTATGGTCTCTGGAGCATGTGGCATGGGGGGTGGGATTTCTTTAGGTATAGCATTTCAAGTAGGGCTGGGTTGGACATGACTTTGTACGTCATGCAGAGATCACCTCTGAGTAGATGATAAGAGACTGAGAACAGCTGACGTTTCTTGAGTCTGTCCATGTAGGATATGTGTTTAAGGCCTAGGATCCTTTTTGTGAGGTACTTTTGTGGCCTCTCTAGCTGTTGTAGGTGTCTGGTCAGGTACATACCAAACAGGGCATTATATTCGATGATTGGTCTAATGAGGGATGAGTAGAGAGGGATGATGACCTCCTTCTTTCTGAGTGCGGACCCTTTCGTTATAAGATGTGCTACATAGAAGGACTTTCTGACCACAGTGGCAACATGGTAGTCAAAGGTGAGTTGGCTGTCGACCTTTGGCCCCTTCAGTATTTAGTGGGCTTGCATCAATGTGGTAATTTGAGGGGGCTGAGTTTTTTCCAAAGGGAAAGATAATGCATTTTTTGGGATTAAGCTTAAGTCCATCGTTCCAATACCAGTCATTGGTCTCAGAGAGGCCTTTGTGCAGGATGTCTGCATCACTTGGGGAGTTGATAATGACTCCTAGCTTGCAGTCATCAGTGAACCTGAAAAGCCAGAGTCCCTCTGTGTTGGCCTGGACTTCTGAGAAGTAGATGCTAAACAAGAGAAGGCCCAGGACCGAGCCCTGTGGGACTCCACTTATGACTGGTCGACAGTCTGACTTGGAGTCTGCAACTTTCATTCTGTGGGTCCTGTCTGTGAGCCAGTTTGCAACCCACCTAGTTATATAACGATTGATGCAGGTTTGTTATCAAAGGAAAGTTCCACCTTCAATTGCAGTTTAACTACATCACAATGTTTCCTTTCTTCCTATAGTATGATAAACTGTTTACTGATTTTCATGCATTAAAATAATTGATGGAAATAACTTGGAGTGGCTTTTATGGGGAATGAGCTACCTGTGGGTGTGGCTCAGACAGGGATGTTTCAGAAGTATGGTGTGCATGGGCCTTAAGGGGCGCAGAAACACCACTTCACCTAGGGCACCTTTTCAGCTAAGGCTGGTCCTGGAGGCAGCCATGTATGGTGAAAGTTTACCATTTGTTAAACTTGCAGCAAGAATAAATTTGCATTGACTTCAGTGATTTCAGCATGGTTCAAGTGCTTTTTGTTTATATATTTGCTTCTGTACCACTTGATTTACCATGAGTTCAACCATTTTATTTTTACTCTAGTTTTCTCACAAAAACAATACATGGTGTAGACAACCTGTCCTATATAGACCATCTTAAAAACTTAATCTTGTACTCTCTCTCCAACAGATTGCCGAGAAGCAAGCTATGGCTGGCATTCAAAATATCCTCTGATCAGCTGTTATGGACCTGTTGCACACCCATAAAACAAATAGCATCAGAAATGGGTCTACTTTGGTAGACCAAATTTACACTTACCTGAACTGCAGATTACCAAGACAACATCGAAATTGCAATAAACCAAACCTTCACATTACTGAAGGGTTTTTTACATGGAAAGAAGACACTTGGCCAATATTTAACAAAATAACATACCAAAGTATGTCAAACCCACCCAGGTGGGGGGCAACTCACCCCACACTCCCTTCCAAGTTAATATGCCAACTCTGGGATCACACTACAGTGAGGAAAAGGGCAAATTTCCCCATGTTGGCCAAGTGTCTCCGTTTCTTGTATACAAAAAAAAAAAAAAAAATGGTAGTATTCAGGTTTGGTTTATTGAAACTTCAGTTTTGTCATCTCCAGAATCTGAAATTTGGGTAAGTGTAAATTCTCTCTACTAAAGTAGACCCTCAGAAACAGCTGATCTAGGGACTTAAATCTCCTCTGCACCATAAACGAAGACACATATCTCTCTCCGACATGTTTTAAGACCACTGCTTTAGAACAGGCAATAAATAAAGGAAATAATGAGCAGAGTGAAGCATTTTGCACATCTGTGTGAAGCAGAGTGCCTCAAAATGCTTGTTCAAGAGCAGTGTGGCCCAGTGGATGGGGGATCCCAAATTTACCCCTGGTCTACCACCTGTGGCCCTATTAGAAACAGGAAGCTTGTAACTACTCAACCACTTATACCCAAGATGTACCCCCAGTAAAATAAGATGCATCAATATCTGGCAAATAAATTTGGGGGAGCATGGCTAGACTTAAAGTCCCTTTAATGCCTTAATGCTATTAGCCTAGTAATCACCCGTGAATGTATGTGTATATGCTCTGTGAAAATAGTTAAGAAAATGGAAGCAGTGATCTTGTCTTCATGCCACAAACATAGCTCTACTTGGCCTTCCAGCAAAAAAAAAAAAAGAGTCGATGCAGCTACTCCATTTATTTAGCACAGAATACAGCAATGACCAGAAAAGCTCAAATTCCCAGAAGGAAAAAGTCCCTTTTCCTGTGACCAAGGAGTCCTTCTAATATTGTAGACGTTGTTAGTGGGTATAATGGAAAAGCACAGAAAAGAATAAGATGGCACTGATTATCCATGACCAGAGCCCTGAGGTAGTACCTCAGGAGGAGGACTGCATAGGAACATACACCTTACTTTATTGGAAAAAAAAAAGTTTATTTTAATGGCCTCAGTTCTCGAAGTAATAAAGATGACTTTGTAGTGGCCTAGTTGGAGAGGGCCACAGTTCCAAAAACCTGTTTGATGTACTGAAGCATTCTTGTGGATCTGTATCTGTATAACGAAGAGTGACACACAGACCTGCTTATTCTGTAGTAGGAAAGGGAATAAGGACCTAGAAAAGTAATATTTAAATTGGATAATAAACCAGGCATGCATCTTAACTTATAGGTGTCTGTTCTCTGCATCATCTTTATTCTTTTTCTACCTAGTTGGCCCTACCAAAAAAGAGTGGTCCAGGTGTTTTCTGGACTGTATTGCATACAACAGCATTTCTTCCTTTCTCATCCATTAGTCCTCAATAATGAATTAACTGGCTGTCCTAATATATGCTATATTCATTTGTACAGAAAATTTTAACTCAATGTCAAACCAAACCACCTATTGCTTCATTTTGTTAGACTTTTCCATATCCTTATCATATGAATTATACTTTAAAGAAAAAAATAAAGAACAATCTGACTCAGAGATAGCATCAGTTGATGTTCATTTAAAATAAATTGTGCATAATTTTCAGTTACTTAGTTTAACTGTATATTTGTAATAATGTTTACGATTTAAAGCCTTGTTTACCTGCTGTGATTGTGTTTCTCACAACTCTCTGCTCCTTAAACCTGCTGTGTTTGGGTTTCTCACAGCTGTCTACTCCTTAAACCTGCATAATTGTGGACAATGTCAAAAGGAATCGGGACCAAAAGTCTGAAATCAGGAGCATTTTTATCTTAATATTGGTATTACATATATAAAAAAAACTGACAGTTTGTAAAACAAAAGAAGTTTGTATCTTTTAGTAACTGCCAGTGTTCATTGACTCTACCACTCTTTATTTTATTATTTATTTATGTATTTAGTGTTGCAATTTGTCATAGATGTTAAGAGGGAATTAAAATTTGTTGCTAAAATCAGGGGTGGCTCTGCCAATCAGGAACAGTTTTAGAGTTATTGTGTTACTGGTTTGAACAATGATCCGTTTACCATTTTTTTGTTCTGTTCTTGATAAATATACACTTAATTACCAACTAACTGATATAATGTTACTACTGTTGAAGAACATACCCTGGCTCCAAAATCTGAATATTATCACTATCTTTAAGGAATGCACACACACGTTTGTCACAACATTTACACAGTCAAAATCTATGCACACAGATTCTAGATTGTATTATACATTCATATGAATAGGAAATACCCTTCTAAAAGTACAAACCTGTTGACACATAATTGGTTTGCTTTTTGTCTTGATAGAAGATCACATATTATCTGTTACATTGCCAATACTTCCTAATCCATTTAAACGTTTTTGCCAAGAAATTCCTCTAATTTTATTAGAAGATCCACACTCCTTACCCTTTAATGCTATCAATAAATATACCAACCTACTTCATCCATGTAATATAAAATAATAATAATATTAATAATAGCAGAGGGATGCATTTTGCTGTTATAACAAACTTCCCCTTCTGTCCTACCTTGTCTATTGCAGCTGTCCTGTTAGTAAGCTATTTTTGAAGCCTTGCATGCTGACTTTTCATATACTCCAATCTGATCCTTCTCAGTCATGTGATTAAGCTGCTTAAAAAAGCACCTCCCCAGTGTAATGAGACTGTCTCTCTCTCTCTCTAAATGGGTAGCTGAGTCACATAAATCATGAATTCAGACCTGAGTTCTACTGACTCCTGCATACATGAATATAATTAATATTTTTGGTAAGATTTGTTTTAGTTTAGTGAATATAAGTGTAAAGCATCCACTGGTCGGTCATAAGGCCTTATGGGGAGTGTTTATCATAATGATTAATGTTGTCACTTCATAGAAACAAAGGTGCAGGGCTTCATTCTGACCTCTGGTTATTGGCTAGATTTGCAGTAGTCTGCAAACTGATAACTTGTATTTACCTATGAACCTATGCCTTAATTACACTATGATTTAGGAAGAGACGTGAATTTTAGGATTTGCTGAAATCACTGGACCCTTCCAATATCACAGAACAATAGGAAATAATGGATAGATATATCTTACTGTGTGATTACTTGCTCTCTGTCATAGTAAACTGTTAATGTGCATTCTACAATTTTGTAGTGAGTCATCTTGTTAAAAATGTTAAAGGGTTTCTGCTACATGTTTATGGCATAAAGTGCTGTAGTGAGACCCCAGGGACACAGCAACTCTACTCTGTCAAGTGTAAACTTTAATTCTTTGATTTGTATTTTACTTTGTGGGGGAGCCTGGCCCTCTATTGAAATCTCAAGCACTGCTGAGTCCAAAGATGTCAAAGGAAAAAAAAAGAAAAAAAATACCAAAAATATAGAACACTATGCATTGCTTTTCTCTTTAAAGCTTGCTTTGCAGGGGGCAAGACACCCTGTACCCCACTCTATGTGGAGAAAGCCCCTCAGAGATACCCAGAACTTGTATATACCAACTCCAAGATGGCAATATGTCAGACAAAAGGGAATATTCAAAGAAATTGCAATCTGAAATTCATATTTAGTATACCTACATCCAGATTTTCAGCCTTTTAGTCTGCACATCTCTAGACATGCCAGTGCAGGTCTTGAGGTTGTACAAGGTTAACAGAGAGGTGCTGCCCATCATAGTCTCCTTAATATGTATGCTGAAAACTTTTCCATATGAACTTGGTGTATAACTAGCACAAAAAATGCACCGCATACTCCATAATTTACATCTTTAGATTGTTTAGGATGTGAATCACAATGAATGCTGAAAAGACTGAAGTGAGGTTTTTCACGATTCCGCACAAGCTAAAGAACATACCACCTTTCTCTCTCACTCTGTCTCACAATCAACTTGCAGTGAATCTTGCCCTTCAAACATCTCTATCACACTGGCTCTAACAATCTCTCATTTTGTGCCAAATCTCCCATTTCTTCACACTAGAGGGAAGGCATGGCATAAGCAAAACATTTTCACAAAACATTCCTCCATGAAAAATATCAGGGATTCTCATATCCTCTCCAGAAAAATCTGCAGCTGAATTCTTCTCTCATTATATTACCCTCCAAGTGAGACAACTGTCATCTTTTAAATCAGCATGTGAATGTATGTGTTGTCTTGTCCAGAAAACCATAATAGTATATGATACCAAGTCACAGAACTCTACATCAACTGTTCTCCCAAGTTAACAGTGCCCTGTGCAGACCAGGGCTGCAAATACCTTTTCACCTCCATATTCAACATTCTCAGTCCTTGGAAGTGCTTTATGGGAGACTGCAGTGAAAGAGAGAGAGAGAAATCTGCTCCAAAGTCAAAGTAAATCTTATTTTCATATAAATCTAACATAAGTCCTATTACATTTTATGCTCATTGTTGGGATCATTTTATGCAGATCTGCTGCTTCTAATTAGATGTACATAGAAGTTGCAGAAAACATAAGTACTGTGGCCTGTGTCTCTTGAGTAAACTAACAAGTCTGCAGTATCTGTTTTCTGCATGGTGACAATCCTGGATGAATATTCATGTGGACAAAAAAAACATCAACATGTTTATTCATGAATTTAGAAAAATGTTGCCTGGTGCTGGGTGTTGGGCAAGGTTTGGGTGGGCTTTGTTACTGTGCATCCAGGGGTTACTGTTGTAAAACAAAGCCTCCTCAGCAACTACCCCCACTGCCAAGACGACGCTTCTTAAACATGGCTAAAAGTATAGGCCATCAGGTATGGCCAGGTTCAGTAAGGATTTTTGCACTATTATTGTAGCCCTTAAAGTATATGTGAACAGGAATACAGACTTTATTTAGTGTGGTGTGTACCTGTAATCATAGCCGCAGTTAGAAGCAGATATAGTCCTGTTTTTCTTATCCGTTGTGTGCAGATGTGCACTGTAAGTAGGTTCTGGCTCATTCGGTCTAGGATCACTGCTAAATCAGGTACAACATTGCAGCTCATGAATCAAATACTAACAATTGTTCAGATAAGCACACCTATACATGAGTGGCATGTACAAGCAACAGTATGGGCCGGAAAGCACTTCCAATTGTATATTCTTAAAGAGTAAAAAAGACACACAAATAAACAACTGGTTAAAACACAAAAAAAAAAAAAAACTAGCAAAGCTATACTTCTAATTGTGTGATACCTTAAACCTCTTGCATCAGTGGCCTCATGGAGCATATACAAATCACCCTAAGGTGTTTCAGCTAAATGACAATTCTGAATGTCCATGACTTTTTCATTTACTTTCATTTTTAAGTCTATTTATGGACAATTTCAGACCATTTAAACTAAATGCCTTTAGTGTGAACCATGCATACGTCAACCTTTTTATGATATAAACAAAGCATAAGAGAAATATTTGACTTTGGAAATGCAGGGTTGTCATACCCAGCTGATATCCCTAAACATTAGGGTGTCTACAAAATATTCCAACTAACAAACTAAAACAAAGAGTAAAAAAGTCACATAGATAACCAACTGGTTGAAAAACACAAAAAGAAAAATCTAGCAAAGCTACACTTCTAACTGTGTGATACCTTAAACCTCTTGCACCAGAGGCCTCATGGGATATATGCAAATCACACTTTAAGGATATCAGGTGTTTCAGCTAAATGGCAATTCTGAATATCCATAACTTTGGCTTTAAAGACTTGAAATTGTCCAGGCAGAAACATGCATGTCCACAGCTAGAGGGGTTTGGTTTTAATGGCCTGAAATTGTCCATAAATCGACTTAAAAATGAAAGTAAAAGAAAAACTAATACGTCACTCCACAACTATGATATCTTCAGCATTGCGTCATCGTTGTTATGCATGTTCTATCTAGGCTGTGAGCACTGCTCTTTACCACTGTATTATGCACAGAGTCCTGTCTACACCCATGATGATGACACAGTCACATGGTACACTGCAGTTCTGCTTAGTGAGGTTAGCACAGCTAATCCTCAGTGCATTGTGGTAAAAGACACTTGTGATTTTCATTATGACCCTTAATCCAGATATTCCATGGACTTTGAAGTGTATAAATGTACATACTTTTCCAAAATATTGTTATGAACTGCCATTAAAATATTTCCTAGGATCAAAAAGTAGCTCAGAGAATATCTTTTCTGTAATGTTAAAAGTTCAGAATGTGCTTTAGATAAATTCCCCATGAGTTTCAAAAATGCTATATACATACATACACATATTTCAAGCTCAGGCAATAATGTCCTTCTACCCTGCCACTATACCAAAATAGTTGTTCCCATTATATGTGTCCAGGCTATTCTTAAAAATATCTAAACTAGCACTTACTTTAATGTACTTTGGTAGTCTATTCCACACATCAGCTGCTTTCTCAACCAATTTGTACACTTCTCATTCCTACAGAATGTTATGATAACCCCAAACATTCCCAGAGGTGGTTTTCTCCAAATGCCCTATAAAACTGTCTCCTCTTTAAATATCTGTATGAAACACTGTACAAGCTCAGATATATTAGTCTTTTTCAAAATAACTTAAATTTTCACATCCATGGATGCCCTTGGTACATTTCAGCTGTACTTTCTCCAGTTTACTCATGCTTGTTTTCATATAAGGTTTCTATACTGTTGTTCCATACTCAAGTTTGGGTCTAATATAACTAAAAACAACAAGTTCATCTTTTTTTCCCTGTACTTTATACATTCTTTTTATATAACCTATATTTCTATAACTATCATTATCCAATTGGTTGATATGATTAGAAAAACTCAAAGCTAGATCTATCCATATACCCAGATCCTTAAATTAATCTACAGTTTCAATCACTGTGTGCTGTATTAAATATTCACCTTTCATTATGTCTCCTGAATCTGACATGCATAGTTTTTGAAGTATTTATCAGCATATTATCACCATATTATTCTCCTTTGCCCAAATGGTCAATTTAGTCAAGTTAGGAAATTTTAAAAAGAAATACATGATACCCTGGTACTAAACTTATCAAGGCAGACTGCTTACTAATTGTCAGAAAAGAAGTAGAAATAACTTACTTTAAAGAAAACGAGTATTAGTATTAAGAATGGGTTATGTGATGCTCAAGATAACCAGCACAAATTTCTAAAATATATATTTTTTATTTTACATTGTCCCTATAGCTAGATATAGTGATCTGTGACGAAAAACATCTGCAACAAAAAAAAAATGCTGATTTGCCTTCAGTCCAGAGACCAGGCTGATTCATGAAGTGTGATTCCCTACAGCATCTAGAAGCCCTAGCTGGTTGAGAACACTTGGGTAAAAATACTTAAAGGCCAATTACGTTAAAACCAAGAAGACTGCAAACATGAATACATCCATCATATTGATCAGTGCTGCAGTAGCCTTAGCTATATGGGTTATATCCTGCCAAGGATATAACAGTTGTCCAGCTTCCAAAGCATCAGGGCACAAACTGTCTACAGAGCATTATTCAAACCGAAAAGTATGATCTTCTGATGCTTTTGAGGATCTACAATTGGCTTGTGCTGTTCCTTTGCTGGGCAGATAAGTGCCCTTTGGGGAAAAACCTTCCATTCAATTATTTTTGTTGATTATTAATGTTTTCCTCTACAGGAAAAATATTTTAGAGCTAGTAATTTGTCTTTAATGCACTGTCATGAGACTATATTGTAGTTTTAAGAACAAAAACACCCTTTTTCCTGTTAATAAAAGTACTTAAAAATGTTTTTTTTCTGTAGAGAATTTGTATTTATTTTAACATTGGGAACTGGTGCATGTTTTCCCTGGGAAATGAGTAACATTTTTAGCTTGACCACAGAACAAACAATCAGTCCCAGGGTCAGTCCTTCTTCCAGCCACCCCCCCCCCCAAAAAAAAAATAAAAGAGTTAAACAGTCTTTGCAAAAACAGAAGGCTAGACTTTTTTCTTAGCAGCAGTTGGTGACTCTGCTGTGGCCATTTGTTTTACCTTAGACCACTCACTAGATTTTTGTCTTTGCAGCAGTTGGTGACTCTGCTGTGGCCATTTGTTTTACTTTAGACCACTCACAAGATTTTTTTCTTGGCAGCAGTTGGTGACTCTGCTGTGGCCATTTGTTTTACCTTAGACCACTCACTAGATTTTTTTCTTATCAGCAGTTGGCGACTCTGCTGTGGCCATTTGTTTTACTATAGACCACTCATTAGATTTTTTCTTAGCAGCAGTTGGTGACTCTGCTGTGGCCATTTGTTTTACCTTAGACCCCTCACTAGATTTTTTTTCTTATCAGCAGTTGGTGACTCTGCTGTGGCCATTTGTTTTACCTTAGACCACTCATTAGATTTTTTCTTAGCAGCAGTTGGTGACTCTGCTGTGGCCATTTGTTTTACCTTAGACCACTCACTAGATTTTTTTCTTAGCAGCAGTTGGTGACTCTGCTATGGCCATTTGTTTTAACTTAGACCACTCACTAGATTTTTTTCTTATCAGCAGTTGGTGACTCTGCTGTGGCCATTTGTTTTACCTTAGACCACTCATTAGATTTTTTCTTAGCAGCAGTTGGTGACTCTGCTGTGGCCATTTGTTTTACCTTAGACCCCTCACTAGATTTTTTTCTTATCAGCAGTTGGTGACTCTGCTGTGGCCATTTGTTTTACCTTAGACCACTCATTAGATTTTTTCTTAGCAGCAGTTGGTGACTCTGCTGTGGCCATTTGTTTTACCTTAGACCACTCACTAGATTTTTTCTTAGCAGCAGTTGGTGACTCTGCTGTGGCCATTTGTTTTACCTTAGACCACTCACTAGATTTTTTTCTTAGAAGCAGTTATTAACTCTGCTGTGGCCATTTGTTTTACCTTAGACCCCTCACTAGATTTTTTTTCTTAGCAGCAGTTGGTGACTCTGCTGTGGCCATTTGTTTTATCTTAGACCACTCACTAGATTTCTTTCTTAGAAGTTGGTGACTCTGCTGTGGCCATTTGTTTTACCTTAGATCACTCACTAGATTTATTTCATAACAGCAGTTGGTGACTCTGCTGTGGCCATTTGTTTTACCTTAGACCACTCACTAGATTTATTTCTTAGCAGCAGTTGGTGACTCTGCTGTGGCCATTTGTTTTACCTTAGACCACTCACTAGATTTTTTTCTTAGCAGCAGTTGGTGACTCTGCTGTGGCCATTTGTTTTACCTTAGACTACTCAATAGATATTTTTCTTAGCAGCAGTTGGTGACTCTGTTGTGGCCATTTGTTTTACCTTAGACCACTCACTAAATTTTTTTCTTAGCAGCAGTTGGTGACTCTGCTGTGGCCATTAGTTTTACCTTAGACCACTCACTAGATTTTTTTCTTAGCAGCAGTTGGTGACCCTGCTGTGGCCATTTGTTTTACCTTAGACCACTCACTAGAGTTTTTTCTTAGCAGCAGTTGGGGACCCTGCTGTGGCCATTTGTTTTACCTTAGACCACTCACTGGATTTTTTTCTTAGCAGCAGTTGGTGACTGCTGTGGCCATTTGTTTTACCTTAGACCACTCACTAGATTTTTTTCTTAGCAGCAGTTGGTGACTCTACTGTGGCCATTTGTTTTACCTTAGACCACTCACTAGATTTTTTCTTAGCAATAGTTGGTGACTCTGCTGTGACCATTTATTTCACTTTAGACCACTCACTAGACTTTCTTCTTAGCAGCAGTTGGTGACTCTGCTGTGGCCATTTGTTTTACCTTAGACTACTCACTAGATTGTTTTCTTAGCAGCAGTTGGTGACTCTGTTGTGGCCATTTGTTTTACCTTAGACCACTCACTAATTTTTTTTCTTAGCAGCAGTTGGTAACTCTGCTGTGGCCATTTGTTTTACCTTAGACCACTCACTAGATTTCTTTCTTAGAAGTTGGTGACTCTGCTGTGGCCATTTGTTTTACCTTAGACCACTCGCTAGATTTTTTTCGTAGCAGCAGTTGGTGACCCTGCTGTGGCAAATTGTTTTACCTTAGACCACTTACTAGATTTTTTTTCTTAGCAGCAGTTGGTGACTCTGCTGTGGCCATTTGTTTTACCTTAGACCACTCACTAGATTTTTTTTTTTTAGCAGCAGTTGCTGACCCTGCGGTGACCATTTGTTTTACCTTAGACCACTCACTAGATTTTTTTTCTTTGCAGCAGTTGGTGACTCTGCTGTGGCCAGTTGTTTTACCTTAGACCACTCACTAGATTTTTTCTTAGCAGCAGTTGGTGACTCTGATGTGGCCATTTGTTTTACCTTAGACCACCCACTAGATTTTTTTCTTAGCAGCAGTTGGTGACCCTGCTGTGGCCATTTGTTTTACCTTAGACCACTCACTAGATTTTTTTCTTAGCAGCAGTTGGTGAATCTGCTGTGGCCATTTGTTTTACCTTAGACAACTCACTAGATTTTTTTCTTAGCAGCAGTTGGTGACCCTGCTGTGGCCATTTGTTTTACCTTAGACCACTCACTAGATTTTTTTCTTAGCAGCAGTTGGTGACCCTGCTGTGGCCATTTGTTTTACCTTAGATCACTCACTAGATTTTTTTCTTAGCAGCAGTTGGTGACTGCTGTGGCCATTTGTTTTACCTTAGACCACTCACTAGATTTTTTTCTTAGCAGCAGTTGGTGACCCTGCTGTGGCCATTTGTTTTACCTTAGACCACTCACTAGATTTTTTTCTTAGCAGCAGTTGGTGACACTACTGTGGCCATTTGTTTTACCTTAGACCACTCACCAGATTTTTTCTTAGTAATAGTTGGTGTCTCTACTGTGAGCATTTATTTCACCTTAGACCACTCACTAGATTTTTTTCTTAGCAGCAGTTGATGACTCTGCTGTGGCCATTTGTTTTACCTTAGACCACTCACTAGATTATTTTCTTATAAGTTGGTGACTCTGCTGTGGCCATTTGTTTTACCTTAGACCACTCAATAGATTTTTTTCTTAGCAGCAGTTGGTGACTCTGCTGTGGCCATTTGTTTTACCTTAGACCACTCATCTTTTACCCTGAGTTTTTCTGTTGTAGCATCTGCAGCCACTATGGACCAGGGGGTTAGCTACGTCCTCTGCATCTGTTGGTGTCTTCTCAATTGGCAAGATAGGGCCACTCTTGTCAGTTCTGAGAGAGGGAATAGGGAATGTTTCTTTGTTTGTCAGTGTAGTGCCCATTCCTGGTGCAGCTGCTGCTGCTGCCATTTTGAATGTTGCTGACCCCATTTTTACTGTCAAAAAACCCCAGAAAACTAAATATGTATCCACTCCTCAAATTTCCTTAGACAGGAGAGTTTACATGGTCTGTCTAAAGGTTTTATTCAGACTTTTGGGCTTTGTTATGTATTGCTTTCTTGAAAAAGAAAGGACACCTCTTTTCCTGAAGAGATTCAAGATTCTGAATCTGAACAGGATGGTGAAGGGGGCAGATAAAGGTTTTCTCCTTGGTTTTCTGATTCAGACTCAGAGGAGAACTCAGTTTCTGATTCTCTCTTTGGGGTTCATTTCTGTTTGAGACTATTCCCAGAATGTACCAGTCCGTTGGGAGTACACTGAGGATTCTAAGTCCCACAGAAAATGTTATGAGCCGTTACTGAATGAATTGCCTGAACCTTCACCTCCAGTTCTGTCAGCTTTGGAGGGGTGTGTGTGTGTGTATGTGTGTGTGTGTGTGTGTGTGTGTGTGTGTGTGTGTGTGTGTGTGTGTGTGTGTGTGTATATGTGTATGTGTCTGCTTATATTTTTCTTGATTGCTATTCTGCTACCTTGAAAATGGTAGACAGAATGTGTAAAGTCTTTTTCACTAACCTGACTCAGCAGCTATAGCTTTAGTTACTCCTACTGCTGAAAAAACAGTTAGTCAATTCATATCCTACTCTTTCCAACAAGGATTGGAAGATTATTGATGGTACTGGAAAATTGTGCACGCTTCTGTGACTTTAATTTTCAGAATTTTGATTTGACAGTATCACATGTTAAAGTTTATTCTAATTGTGAAGGTATGATGACTGCTCTGCAGTTTCTTCTTGGGTGGAAATATCTGCTTTAAACTTGGTTTCTTCTACTATACTAGTTCCTGCTCTCTGCTTGCAGTTTGTGTATGACTTGATGAATTATTCTACCAGGGTTATGGCCTGGGGTACTGTCTTTAGGGGCTTCATCTGTCTGCATTTATAAGAACACCACCACCACCACCACCATGAAGATGTGAATAATGAGCTTTTATTTTCTCTTTTGGATAGAGATTTACTTTTTTGGTTCCTTTGTAGCAGCAGTGATCAAAAAGTGTGACAGAAGGGAAAAGTACAACTTTTCTGCCCTCCTTTTTCTAATTTTCTAAGGGATTCTCTAACCCGTCATCCAATTTTGGCATAATAGCAAAGGTGTTCTAAAAACAATTCACGAACCCCAGAAACAACAACAGTCCAGCTAATCAGTCTGCCTGTTTAAGGGTCTTTGTTCCCTCTAAGTAAGTCTGAATCTCCATTTTTCTCTTTGGCAATAGATAGTTTCAGTCAAAATGGGTTCTGAAGATTATTCATCAGTGTTACAGATGACAGTGAGGTGATATTCCTCCTTGCCAGGAAGTTATTCTTCTTTCACCAGACTCTTATTTCCACCTGGCCTTTTTTACATGTTGTTCCAGGGAAAGAGAGAACAGTCCATCCTTCCCAAGTTGAGAGAAGTTTTTTATTAAAGGATGTTTTTTTTACTGCTAAATAAGGAAGATGCTTGGAGACCAGTTCTGGGGCTTCTTTTTAGACTTGTTTCTGATAGTGCCTACCTTCAGAATGATGTCACTTCACAGTCTGTTATTTCTTCCTCATTTAATTTTCCTGGCTCTGCATTTAAAAGATGCATATCTTATTTCTTTTCATCCAGACATCAGATGTTTCTTATGGTTTGTGTGTCTGGATCACTTAATCAGTTCTACATTTTACCTTCTGGACTCTCCACTGCACCAAGAGTGTTCATACTAATCAAGTGGCTAGCTCCATTTGTAGTTTGTTGCAGGCTACAGTGTCCATTTTCTTTCTTCCATATTTAGATGACTTACTTATCTTTGCAGAATCTTTTAATGGGATTCCAAGAGGACATTCAAAAGTCCTTTTTGACTCCTTCACACAAGATTGTGTTCCTGGGATGTAAGCTGAGCACTTCGATTCAAAGAGCTTTTTCTCCACAGGAAAAAAACATATCTATATCAAGGTCTTCCTCTCAGACTGTGGTAACTGTGAGGGAATAATTCAGGATTTTGGGTCTCATGACATCTGTGATTCTCATTATAACAATGGCAAGACTCCACAGGAGAAAGATACAATAGCATCTGAAGTCTCTCTGGTCCCAGCATTAATATCCCTTCTTTTTCAAATTCTAGTTCTGGAGTTTGTCAATAGAAAAGGTGTTTGGTTGAGACAGCAAATATCCTTGTTCCAAAGCAGTCAGTCATCACAGACCTATTGGATTTTGCTTGGGGAGTAGTTTCAAGAGGGGTAATAGTGCAAGATGTGTAGGACACCTAGCACAGATACAAACACATTCATATGAAAGAGATGCTTGTTCTGATCAAGGCAGCCATCTTTGTAAATCATCTTTAGCTCCCAGGACCTCTACATGTTTCAGACAATACCACAGCCATGTGGTACATCTTCAAATGGGGGGGTAAGTGATACCCCCTTTGCAGACTAACTATGTTAACATGGGATATAGCTGTAGATCAGAGTATATATTGCATCTTTAAGAACCATTTCAGTCTATGGACACATGCATATAAGTGCTGAGCACATGCAAGCAAGAGTGCCATTTTGAGTGAGCATTAGGAGTGAAAGCATGTACGTGTGTGGCAGTCAGTTAGTTAGTTTTAGGTTTTATGTTCCATCCTCCATCCAGATATGTTTATGTATAATAAACTGCTTAAACAAACACCCACACCTCATCGTTTTATTTGAATATACAAGATGAAGGACATGGTGTCAGAATGGGATCTGAAGTCAAAACCATGAAGGGCACAGTCAGTAATAGAGGAATATACATGAGTGAATCAGCCAAAGCTCAAACCAATCAGAAACAGGTCAGAAACAATTTTCCAGGTACTAAAACTCATTTAAATGATTTTTTATGCAACAGATATAAAACAAAGCATTCAAAATGCTCAAAATGAAATTCTAATTAAATGAAATGTTCAAAACTAAGACATATTGCTAAAAAATATTGGAAATACAAAAATGCTCAAAATAACTTCTGAATCACATAAAATTACTGTATTTTTTCTCTATGTGCTTCTTTTTCACATTAACTAAAATTATTCAAAATATTTGAAGTGAGCAAAGTGTTGGCAGTGTGTGCATTCTTACAGTACAGTTATTTTGCAAAGTACAGTTATTTCAAAGATATTATTGTGCATTTGAATATTATTACAAGTACCGGGTGTGTGTTTGAAACGTTTGGCATGGCAAAAGGATTTCGCAGACTTGGTCCTCTTGTGTTTGATAATAATGTTGCAAAAAAGTTGAGAGTGTTTGAGCAGGAATATGATACTTTCATACAGGCTGCTTTTTTATTGACAAAGACACATGTACAAAGGCATTTATTCTGCTTAATTTATCTGATTCAGAAGCCATTGAAAGAGAGTGTTAATTTGTGTATAAACCCACTGTATATGCAGGGGAGGGGGCAGACCATCATATTGTGCCAAAAGATGAAACGAAGGAAGACCGTGAGTGCCTAAAATATAAGTTTAGAGAAATGTGTGACCCCCCCCAAATGAATATTACAACAGAAAGACACTTATTTTACACAAGAGATCAAAAGTCTGATGAAACTTTTGCGGCATATATAACTGACTTGAGAAATAAGGCAAAAATGTACAGATTTGGTGTTTTAAGAGATGAGTTGATAAAAGACAGGCATGGGTGTGGTGTTAATAATGATGCAGTGAGAAAGATTTTACTTTAAGACAGTGATTTAACTTTGAGCCAGCCCATAGAGATTTGTTAGATATATGATCTTACAGAAAACTATACTACTTTTTGCTTACAAATGCGAAAAGCATGCTTGCAGTGTCTTCCACTGCTAATGTTAACAGTATGCAGCATGAGGTTAAAAGATACAGGCCTAAAGGCATGGTCGCTAGAGCAAAACCTAGATCAGCTTCATTAAGACCCAGGGCATACTCAGCAAAGCAAAGGGGTGACTCAGGATAACCCGAGGCAAACCTCATAGTCATCTGTCATAATTGTGGAGGTAAAAAACAAAGAAAAAAAACTACAGAAATGCTAAAGCTCAAGCACCGAAGAAGGGGAAACCCAAAAGCTTTGCTGTTGGAAGTATTTACTATTTTTTCATTAAACGTTTAGAATGTTTCTGTAGTTCTTTTTCTTTGGTTTTGGATTTGCTGCTACTGAACACAGTTGACTGCAGTGGACTCTTTTTGTGTTGCCTTTTGATAATTGTGGAGGTAGCCAATAGCCCAAATGAGAAAAGAGCTTAGCTTTTGGTCAGCAGTGCCACAAATAAAAAGTGGAATCATTTCAAAAGGCTCTGTAAATCAAATGGGGCACATTCTTTTAATAAAAAAGTATTCAAAGAGGCAAATTGATCAAATAGAAAGCTTTGAGCCTATTTTTTATTTTTTATGTTGATGGTGTGTTGATGAAACAGTCAATGCAGTAGATTTGTGGGCAGAAGTAAAGTATTTTGTACTGTTCTGATTAATGGGGTCCTGTAGAGCTCAAAGTAGGTACTGCTTCAAAGTTCAATATTATGTCAGCAGAAATGTTTGCTAGAGTAAAAGCTGGAAAACAACTTGATTTGGCAAAGTGTGTGAAGCTTGTTGCTTATGGTGGTGAAGAAATTCAAACCGAAGGCTCAGTGGTGCTTTCATGTTACTGTGCTGAGAACAGCTATGACTTGCAGTTTTACATGGTCAAAAGATACGTGCAGTCATTTTTAGGCTTCAAAGATAGTTTGAAAATGGGAGTGCTGCCATTTAATAGAGAAGTCTGCCATATAAGCACATGTAACAATCAGAATTTCTCACAGAATATTTTTTCTGAGTATGCTGATATTTTCAAAGATAAAGTAGGCAAACTCCCAGTTGTGTACTCAATGAAGTTAGACCTTGAGGTGAGCCCAATTGTCAGACCAGCATGGAAAGCTCCAGTACCTATGCAGAACAGAGAAAAATCTGAGTTTGACAGAATGGTGTGTTTAGGAGTAATTTGTCCAGTAGAAGAATCAACTGAATGGGTATCCTCCATGATGGTAGCTCATAAGCTCAGATGATATTAGAATATGAATTGATCCAATAAATTTGAACAAAGCACTAAAACAACCTCATCATCCAATGTGTACAGTCAAAGAAGTTGCTGCTCTCATGCCAAATGCCATGTTTTTTCTGTCTTAGATGCAAAAAGTTAATTTTGGCAAATTTTGCTTGATTGAAAATCTTAATTGCTAACCACATTCAGTACACCATTTGGAAGGTACAGATTAATGCCATTTGGGATGAATTCTGCCAGTAAAGTCTTTCAACGTGCGATGGAACAATTTTTTTCTGGCTATCCATGTGCCATTATAGTAGATGATATTTTAGTAGGAGACAGTGGTCAAGTCGAACATGATAAAAATGTCAGGAAATTTCTGGAACGTGCTCATGAGGAGAATCTTAAGCTGAATTCTCAGAAATGTAAATTCAGGATGAAAGAAGTTACTTACAAGTGGGTCATTTGTTTACTAGCTCAGGCTTACGACCAGATCCATCCAAGCAAACAGCAATTCTTGAGATGCCAGCTCCAGACAATGTAACAGCATTACAATATTTTCTTGTCATGGGCAACTATTTGGGCAAGTTTATTCCAGATGTAAGTGAAATTTCAGCACCTTTAAGAGAGCTGACATGCAAAAAATGTAACTTGGTCCTGGTTGGAACAACACCAAAGAGCATTTGATGCCCTGAAACAGAGAATTGCCACTCCACCCACTTTGAGATATTATGATGTTCACAATCTTTTCTGTGATGTTTCAAAGTTTGGTCTTGGTGCAGTCATTCTTCAAGAGGGTAGACCAGCAGTCTATGTATCCAGAACTCTTACCCAAACTGAGATGCAGTATGCTCAAATTGAAAAAGAGCTCTTGGCAATTGTGTTAGCATGTAAAAAGTTCCATGATTATATTTATGGCCAACCTATTCAAATAGAGACTGATCACTAACCTTTAGTCACTATTTTGAGAAAGCCAATACATACAGCTCCTGCCAGACTACAACACTTGATGCTCATATTGAAAAAGTACAAATTCAAAATGGTCTATACAAAAGGCAAACTTCATTATCTTGACGATACTTTATCCAGATCACCCAGAAAATAACATTGAACAGCATACAAATGAGAAATCTGATTTTGAAGTCATGGAAGTGGAAAAAAAAATTCTATGTCTTGATGAGCTTAGAAGTCACACAGCTTCAGATCCATTTCTTCCAAAACTCAACCATTTTATCAGTGAAGGATGGCCGTCAAAGCAATCTTGTTTACCACTAGATGTACAGCAGTATTTTCCTTACAGAGATGAGATTTTGATGGAAGATGGTATTATCATGAAAGGTCCAAAAGTGGTAGTTCCAAAATCCTTGCAACAAGAGTATCTTAAGATCTTGCATCGTGGCCACCCAGGAATGGATTCTACAAAAAGAAAGGTGAGAGGACTAATATTCTGGCCTTTTATCTCAAAAGATATTGAAAAGGAAATCTCATCTTCTTCTATTTGTAATAGTACTAAATCGTATCAACAAAAAGAACCACTTCAGTTAAGCCAGATTCCTGAACTACCTTGGTCAACAGTAGCCACAGACATTTTCGAATGGAATGGTCAGGATTACTTGGTATTAGTAGACACGTATTCAAATTGGTTTGAGATTGACCTTCTTCCTAACCTAAAATTCATTACTGTCATTACGAAGTTGAACAGACATTTTTCTATCCATGGTAGTTCGCACAAAGTCATTCCCGACAATAGTGCACAATTTACAAGTCAGCAGTTCAAAAGATTTGCTGAAACGTGGGACTTTGTTCATGCTACTAGTAGTCCTGAATACCCACAATCTAATGGCTTGGCTGAACATGCAGTTCAAAGTGTGAAACAGTTATTGGAGAAATCCAGATGAGGCAATACTGATTTTTTTTTTTATTTCCTTATTCTCAGAAACATTCCTCACAATAATTTACTTGGTTAACCTGCTGAGAGACTTAGGTTGAGTCAGAAAAGAACCACACTACCAATCAGTAAGAATTTGTTGACTTCAAGTGCTAAAAACAACAAAGCAGTAAAAGCTCGACGTCTAGAAAAGTGTTTGTCCCAAAAGTCCTACTATGATAACACCAGAAAACCTCTGAATCCATTGAAAGAAGAACAGATAGTGAGGATGCAGACAGCAAAGGGATTTGATCAGATTGGACTTGTGAAACATTTGTGTGAAGAACTGAGATTGTACATCGTTTAATTGCAATGGATGGAATTTAGGCGGAATCAGAAACATTTATTACTGGTGTCTGAGACAGTGTTTGTAATGGAGACTCTAATTCTCAGAGTGATTTGTCCAATGTTCTTGTTCCAGAGAACATTTCATCATCTGTTCCTGTTCCTGAAAGTATCCCTGAAAATCTTGAAGTAGAGCATTCCCCAGTGACTGTCCCTGTTGCCAAACCCAGTTCTAATTATTATATTATGAGGTCAGGTCGTATCTCAACACCTAATCCTAGTTACACATCAACCTGGACATGATTGTTCTTCTTTATATATGTCTGTATAATTTGCATGCCTATTCAATTGTCATTTTTCATTGCAATAAGAATAGTCAAAGAGGGAAGATGTAGATCAGAGTGTATGTTGTACCTTTAAGAACCATTCCAGTCTATGGGCATGTGCATATAAATACTGAGCATGTGCAAGCAAGAGTGCCATTTTGAGTGAGCAGCAAGAGTGAAAGCATGTATCCAGTCAGTCAGTGAGTTGTTCCAGTCCTCCATCCAGTTGTTTTATGTATAATAAACTACTTAAATGAACACCCAATCCTCATCATCTTATCTGAATATACAAGAAGTGTGACAATAGTTTCACAATACGATCTCACTGTACAGGCATCCCTCATTCTGTGAGAGCAATATTGTGTGGCAAACAAACTAGGACAGTGCAGACTCTCATGTATCCAAATTAGATTGAGGATCTTCCAAACTAGATTGGGGGTCTTCCAGATTTGATCCATCTGTGGGGAGTTCCTCTAGTAGAGCCATTGGCCTACTCTCTAAATCAGCTGGCAAGAATGAAGGACTGAAAGACAAATGCTGTTGTCATTTTCTTTGACAGGAATGTTCCTATATGCTTTTCCACCCTTTCCCCTGACATACAAGGTACTTCTGAAGATTCAGTAGGAATGCTCCAAGATCTTTATGGCGAGTCCCTTTCTGGCCAGGGCAACAGTGGTTCTCCCTTCTTTTGGAAATACCTAGGGGAATTACCACATGCTTCCTCATAGAATTGATCTAATCACACAAGATAAGGAGTGTTTGATACACCCTGACTCCAATCAACTTCAGCTGACTGCCTGGATGACAGGGTCTTATTTTTGTTTAGGCACCTATTTACTGAGGAGATACAGCAGATACCAATGGAGACAAAAAAACAGTCTGTTACTCAAAAATCATATATTAGCAAATGGAAAAGGTTTCTTGTTGGTGCAAACAACAACATAACCAGCACCCATTCAGGGATAGTTGTTCACTGATTTCACAGTATTTGTGAGTTACATTCCTATGGCCTTTCTTGTTCCTGAATCAAGGTTCATTTATTGGCCATTTCAGCATGTCTGCCCATGGATCCTTCTCTTTCAAGGCTTTCTTATGTCAACATGATATGAAAGGGGTTTTACTTAAGAGGTCTCCAATAAAAAACAGTGACCCCTTCTTCGAATCTTAAGTTTGTGTTAGAGAAGCTAACATTTGCTCCATTTGAACCAGCTAATCTGGCTGACTTGAGGTTCTTAACATGAAAAACAGCCTTACTGACTGTTCTGACCTCTGCAAGAAGAGTATCTGAGTTTCAAGCTCTTACAGTTAGTCAAGCATGTCTCATTTTCCACAGAGACTGGGTTTCTTGGAGAAGTAATCTGTCTTTTATGCCTAAACTGGTGTCCACGTTTACTTTAAGCCAGCCTATCCATTCTTCTATTTTCTTTATTGATGTTAAAAATTGGGGGAAAAAAAGATACTCCATACTTTGGATGTCCACAGATAACTCGGGTACTATATTGACAAAACTAATCTGTTCTGTCCTTGTGAAATTAAGAAGGGACAATCTGTGTCAATGCAAAGTATTTCCAAATGGTTATCTAAGGCTATTACCTTCTTTTTTCCCCACTCACCACAACAACATTTTTTTCTAGGCAGGGTCTCGGTCCACTCTACCAGGGCCTTTGCTTTGTCTGTGGCTATTTGGAAAGGGTTGAATTCTAGATATATTCTGGAAGCTGCAACTTGATCTGTACATACTTTTATAAAGCGCTTATAAGCTTGATTCCTTTTCTAGGTATATATCATGTTTTGCTAGGACCATTCTCCAGGGGCTCCTTGACCCTCTTCTTTCTGCCCCCCAAATGTAGTAAGCTAGGATAATCTACCCATATAGCTAAGGCTACTGCAGCAGTGATCAATACGATGAACATAGTACAGTTATTTAAGAAAACCTAGCCAGCCGTTTCCTCCCTCCATCCCCCTTGTTCCTTGTTGTGTTTATGCCAGGGAGTGGTTACTTATTTTTTCTTCTTTCTAGCATTGTCTTTTTAGGGGTCAGCCTCCCTATTCCTCTCTCTCTGTTGGCAGTAAAACTCTAAAGGGCTTAGTGCCCAAAATTTGCCTTTTAGTCAGTACAACTCGAGCTGCCTGACAGTTTGGGTGCATGGAAGCTGACCACCAGGATATAACCCATATAGCTAAGACTTCTGCAGCAGTGGTCATTCGAACATCTACTGTTATGGTATGTTTAATTACACAACTTCACTTTCACAAAAATAAGGCTCATTAAGTTTTGTCATTGCCTGAGAAGATTTCAAATGTTCTTTTGAAATCTTGAACAGATTTTATAGAAAAAATTCTAGGTTTGACAGTTTGGTATTTTTCAGTTATGTGGGAAGATGTACAACAACGGAACTCATTTTTTTTTGTTAGAGGTGGCAGCTTATCACTTCCACTGCTGATATATGGCCATGTTGCTTTATATTGCCAGCTGTATCAAATTCACACTGATAATCTCCCCCCAAAGCATTAATCAAACAAGTACCGAATGAGATATCAGAGGAAGAATTACTGAAGGTAGAGACCAAAGATTTGCTATAACGCGTTTCTGTGTGTGATGTTTGTGTGAGTCAGTTGGTATTAAACCGAACATTTTTTTTTTTTAATTTTGCTTCTTATAGGAGTGAGTCCACTGGGTACAAATGGCCCTTTTCCGGGTCAACATAAGAGAAACCTCTAGTTAATTGACATGCTCAGAGCTGAAAATTAGGCAATAGGAGACAGACACTTGTATGAGGGAAGGAAGCATCGAACTGCTACAATGCTATTGTAAGCCTAGTAAAAGAAAACTGTCATTTTCAAAAGCATTTCATGAATAGATTTTGTCAAAACAAAAATACAATATGGTAACCAATGGGATGAAACACTACCATCAAGTACGCAGGAAAGGGTTGATGGGGCAATTGCTACCAACAAAAAAGCTTAATATTTAAAGCTTTTAGAACACCACTAGATCATTTATATTGCCTTTTTTATTGGTCATGTTGCATTCAATTTATTACTGTGTAGAACAAATTGCTATTCTTTCAGAGTGCATTGTTAAACTCCATTTTCAGCCATTTGTCATGACTAAAGATAAACATCTCTGTGAAACTGCTTGTCTGAGACAAAACATGAGGGGGTGTTTTAAAAGCAGTATTGATGCTGAAATGTTTAATTATAAAGTGTTAGGTTTTGTTCTTTTGTAAGCATTTTGTCCTGGAATGAGCCTTCTGCTTAATGCAGAATATTTTTTTAAGATCTAAGCTAGATGTAGCTGTTAGATTGTCTCTATTCCCAGCTCGGCTGTCAGGTCATACAGTTTTAAATATCCTGCATTCAGATCAGGTGGTCAAGGGAAAGGCAGTATGACCTGATGTGTGCATTTTTCATCAATATTTTGAATGTTTGCCCAAGCACATTAGCATGGATAAGAGGACACAGTGGCTGCATAGAATTCTGTTCTGTTCTACAAAGGAATATGAGATCCTGACCATCACTGAAATGAGATTCATTAAAATCACTATCCCTGAATTAGTAACAAATAAACTGCTTTCATTAATCAAAGAAAAAGAAATCTGCCACTCCATTTATTTTCTGCTTAATTCTGATTTTGCTTTTTCTGAGAATTTTACTTTGATGCATGTGTTCCATTTCTTGGTTTACTGTATAAAAGCTGTCTAATTTGTTGCAGCAAAGTAGTACATGTGGTAGGGGAATTTGTTTTACTTGTAAGGTATTTGTTCCTTACTCATACAGCTGTGCAACCATGGAGTTAATATATTAAAATAGACTGGATTGGCAAAATGTCCCAACATGCGCTACATAGGGCTTACCCCCTCTTCAAAACATTTTTATTTTTGTGACTTTTTCCATTAAAGTATATTCAGTCTTATTTCTCTTACATTGTGGTTTCTAGGCATGAATCCACTGATGTACCTTTTATGTCTCAAACCTAATGTTCTATGCCCTGGTTTTCAAAGTTCTCTTTTCTCCTCATCTACCAAGATGTTTCTACCTATTTGCTCCAAAGATGTAGGTCTCATCCCATTGTTTTGATGACTTCCTCATAGAAGTTCACTGGGTTGAGTAAGCAGGACCTGCCCTTGATGAAGCCAAACTGGGTTGGGTCCAGTGTCTGGAGGTTTCATATGTCATTACTGATGATTTCCATGATGAGTCTTTCCATGGCTTTGCATATGAGACTGGTGAGACTTATGGGTCTGTAGCTGACCCACCTTTGAGCAGATGATGATTGCTGTTCTTCATTCATGAGGTACAAAGCCATTTTGGAGGCTATGTTTAAATAGAAATGCCAAAGGACCTGATAGGTTGTGTCTCTTGCTATTTAAAAGGCAGCCTGGGATATTTCTGGGGCCCATTGATTCAGTGTTCTTGGCCTTGGAGAGAGCATTGCCCTAGTGATAGAGTGAGGAGTTATATTTGATTGTTATTTCCTGAGGGGAGGCTAGGGGGAGAAAGGGGTGAAGTTAGAACTGAGTTAGTCAGCCAGTAGGTTAGCTATATCTTCTGCCTCATGATAGGTGTCTCCATTAACAATGAGTTCTGCACACAACTGTGCATTGCATTTGAGGTTGTGGACATAGGTAAAGAATGCCTTGTGGCTTTCCTTAGCCTGGAATTCTGGATTGTACAGCTCCCTCTGTATAGGGTTTCTGTGAACAGTTTGTGTAGGTAACAGTATTCTCAGAGTTCAGATGGGCTTGAAATGTTGCCAGGTTATCACATAATAATAGGAAGTGAGTAGTTCCTGAAGATTCCAGGGTTAGCTGTGGTTCCAGGCAATATTTTTACTTCAAACGAGGCCATTTTATATGCTGTCCTTATCAGAGAAGGGATTACTCTAGGGGTGTGCAGCACTGTCCCATATTACTGAGGATCAGATCCAGCATTTTTACAGGCCCAAGTTTACGTACTGACAATCTAGAACAGGTAGTTTTCTTACAAAATCAAGGAATTTCTGTGCCTGCACATCTGGTGTCATATATGATTCCCAGTTAACAGTGGAATAATTAAATCACCCTTGAATATGGTTTTGGGTTGGATGGTGAGTATTTCAAGTACGCTTAAATACATATTACAGGTTTCCTGAGTTATAGAGGGGGACATATAGCTTGCAAGAGAGTGGTATGGGATTTTGTCCATGGTGATTTGAATGTGGAAAAGCTCAAATGCATCACCCTGTTTGCCAGCCTAGAGGTATATTTATTTTTTATGTAAATCAACACCCCAGTTTGGTTGTTCTTTGCTGCATTTAAACTATGTCTTTTTGACTGTACAGACACCCGGATTCTCTAGGGTGAGGAGTGCTTCTAGGGAGGGGAGATTTTTTTAGACTCCTATTACTGAGCAATAGCACCTCTAAATTTTCTTGGTTTTGATTTGCTATACCAGCAATATTTTCAATTTGTCATTACCTAAAAAAGACAGTATGGGGGATGAAGCAGCATTAGCTAATATTCAAAAGCCTGGGAGGGTGGGGGTTACTGACCATATCCTTCCAAGCTGAGAAATATTGCACATTCTTAGAATGACTCCAGAAACATAGCCAATCATTGAAGTTGGTCATCTTCTGTTTGTATTGTGGCATCACACTTGAAGAAGGTAGAATGCTGCTTCATGCTAGGCTCATACAAACCTGGGATGCATTCTGAGAGCTCCATGATGTCTCTCTCCTTTTCATCTTGGGAGGTATGACTCTGGTGATGTACATTCACATGCACTGTGACTGAGTCATACTGGTACTTGTGGTCCAATGACTACAGTGCATGTGTAATATGGTAGATCCTGGCCTCTGATAAGCAACTGACTCTGACTTTCTACTTAATCTCGTGAGATGGACATCAGTGTGTCTTACAGTGGAGTCTCCAATGTCCAGACTGTTGGATTGTGTGGTGGCTTGCCTTATAGGCTTAGAAGTAGAGGCTCCATGAGATGTGGCTGTATGTATTGATGTGGATGTTGTTTTGAAAGAGTGCTTTTGGTGCTGCTGAGGGTATTTGTTGTGTGAACTTCATCTGGAAAGACTTTGGGGTATAGAAAGATTACATTTGAGTGCTCAGCATATCTGGGTCTGTGTGTCTGTTTTGAACCGTGTGTGATGGGTGCAGCGTGTGTATTACTGACAACTTGATCGACATTAGGAGTGCTTTTATGTGAGAGCTTTGCCTCCAGTAACATTGTGTAAATATATCTCTCACATACCATAATTAAAATAAGAATTAGCTGAATGTCAGTAAATAGGAGGCAATTTCTGTATAGCCTCAAGATACACATATCCACCAAACTGGTAACAGAGATGGTAGTTAAATTCATACCCATGGCATCAGGCCCCTTTTTATTGATTTAGATGGCTGTGGTGAGACTACAGTAAAGTCAGAAGCATCTGGTTTGCAACAATGGGGGAGGTGATTGTCACTATGAAAACTAGTTGCCCTGTGTGCAACTAGGTGTTAGTGAAATTTCAAGGGTGCTTTTACAGGAAAGAAATGTCACTTTATAGTGCCTGCATCTATACAGGGTGCTGCCAAACACTTGATGGGAAACTACTAAAGCAGAAGCTGATGATTTATGGAAAAGGTATATAGGAAGATATTCTGAAGTTAAGTTAGACAGTAGCTAATCAAGCCATATTTAATGAAAAGAATTGGCTTTGTCACAAATAATAAATATTTGGAATTCACCTAACTGGCTACTACTAGTGCTGGTCTCACCACAGCTTCATACTGCTGGGATACAGTGCTCCATTGCTACTTCTCTCACCAGAGAAAATGGTAGAAATAATCCCAAATAAGAAGAGGACACAGGCTCTTTGGTGATCACCAGTCTTGTCCCAGATGGTATGAGGATCTATAGACTTGTAGACACTTCTGGTAGATGCCTTGAAAAGCAACTTGACCAATCAGGAAGGTCCCACAAACACTCAGTTTCTAATTGGAGACAGTCAGAAATCTCCTTTTCTCAGTAGTAGCAAAACAGTAGCACACATTGCAAGCTGGCACCTAGGAAGCAGTTATCAAGCTTTCTCATGATTAGTGGTCTCCAAGAAATGATGTCCCTATGCTGCTCCTCTCACCAGGGGCAAAACAAAAGCACTAATCCCAAGATGACTACTTAAAGGCAGTATGTGGACTTTTCAGTAATCGATGGTCTTGGACTAGATGTTGCAGATCTTAAAGGTAAGATAGAACAAATGGGTTAATATCCTAAGAGGTGCAGTAAGCAGTTAGAGATGAAAGAGGGAGTAACTCAAGCTTTTGCACTCTAAGTGGGGGGGCATTAATTTTAAAAGATCAAGACAGACTAGGGAGGTGGGCACTTAGTATGAGGGAATGCAATGAGAGGGCCAATGAATATAAATAGCTAAAATGGGAGTGACTTCACAAAATGATGATTTTTGTGCTTACTGACAACAGCCAATGAAATAGAGGGAAGCAATTATGTGGTCAAGTTAATGTAAGGGGCAGGCAACTAGTGTGACAGTGAGTTCAAAAACACAACAGCACCAGGCATACCTCTCAAATGTACAGATTTTCAACCGAAACAAAAACTCTAGCAGGCAGCCAAATGAATCCCAAAAAGCAAAGGTCAGTCCAATAAAAGAAAAAAAAAGAAAAGCAAACAAACCAGAAACCAAAAGCTGAATGATGAAATCCTTGATTAATAATGAAAAACACACACTTTATTTACAAAAATGCTCAGTACTCTTTTAAAACAAACAAATCATTCACATAATAATATTATAGTAGTAAGCATAAAAGTAGTTATAATTGATTAATTTATAAAGGGTCCAATGAAGTAATTAGTATGCATATATAAGGATGTGATGTCATATATTTTAAATTGTCTGAAGAAGTTTAACCTAGCTTAAACTAAAGTGCTTACGGAGTACTGAACATTTTTGTAAATTAAGTGTGTGTTTTTCATTATTAACCAAGGATTTCATCATTCAGCTTTTGGTTCCTGGTTTGCTTTTTGTTTCTCAATAGTTGGTATTCGTGATTTTTTTGTCAGTATGTCTTTAGGGAACGAGCCTGAGGCAGCTGTACAGCTGAACGAGGAAGATGGAAGGACCGAAGGGTTGATTGGGAAATTAACTGCTCTTATAATGCAGTTAATGTAACATGTGGACTGTTTATACGAGTGCATGATAGCTCCCGAACTAATTCCTGTTAACGGGTTTGCTAATACACTCACAGAGAGCACAATTGATTTTAATGTCACACCTCTTTTTTTGGGGAATAACAACCCCCATCTCATAATTCTGACATTGGACCCGACCAGTGTGCCCAAACAGATGTCTATGGACACCAAGGAGCATGCGCACACAGTATGGGACATAATCATGTCAACAACCAAGTTCATAGAAGGGAAGTACCTGTTTTAAACGAATGGCTGGACTCAGTGTTCACATTTTCTGGTGGACAAGTGCAAGGTACTTATTCTATTGACCAGAAATTAAATGAATTTGACATTAAGCTAGTAATGTAGAAAATTGCAATTGGAAAATGCGTATCTCAAAGAGTGCAACAAGCTGAACATTATTCCTAAGGGTTTGCAGTTCTGGCGCTACCCTACAGGTTTAGTCAACAACTCACCTTTACATATGGAGCTGATGCAACTGTTTGATAGATGTGGAAAGGAACTTTTAAATATTATGATCAAATACAATCAAAAGGACATAGAAGTGCTTATGAATGAATTAGCTGTATTAGATAGGGACATAAGAGAAGACATCTCTTATGAGAATACAAAATATGAAATGTTGCATATTTATAACAGCATAGACCCACAGATATTTAAATTAAAAGATGGCAAAATACAGAAACTAGAAAGAGACCTGAATCAGTAAGCAAATGGCATTGCATATCCTAAGCCCCCTGGAGGGCAACGAAGAAATAGGCAAATCAATAATGTTGACAATATAAACATTGAACTCACTGATTCAAGAGAAACTGTACAACAGCCTAATTCTCTATATGATCAAAAATTTCCTGAACTAAGAAGATCAGAGAGAATAAGAAACAAAACTAACCCCCAGCATTGTTATAATCAGGCAGTGGGGTTTCAAGTGGCCAGGCCAAAAAAACAAGCAATGGAGGACTTAAATAATGGCCTTATTTCTACTGTGAATTCATGTGTAATGTATGTTATGCAACAGCCTGTTAATACATTGTGTGAACATGATGAACATATTGTGAATACTAGAGGAGATTTTAAAGTATACAGTTTTTCAGATGCACATGTAGACGAACATGTAGCAGATTCATTAGCTAAAGGAACATTTGTTCCAACTAGGCCTTTTGATTTTACTAGCACTATGATTGATATTAAAATGTTTTTAAGGAAAATTAATTTTTGCCTATTATAGCAGAACAGTATATATAATGTGAGAAGTAAGTACAGTATAAGCAGCATATACAATCCCCCTTTACATCCTAGATTAATTACTTATGAAAAAATGTGTGAACATGAGTTAAAGCGTTTACAAATCTCAAATATAAAATGAAAATATATTCAGAATTTAGATGAAAGTGAACAAAGTATTTTGAATACATTAATAAATGAGAAAGTAAGAATCACCAAGCCATATAAAGGGGGTGGAGCGGTAATTATGAGTCAGGAAAAATATAATAAATTAAATAACATACTGAATACTGACACATATATTGAACTGTCACTTAATGAATTAAATAGTGCCTATAGAAAAATATATGGACAAATAAATGATTTTTTTTAGAAAGACGAATAAATTTAGATTTATATAATTATCTGAACATAACTACCCCCAGAATACCCGTTTTTTTGGTAGCCCTAAAATTCATAAGAATACTGATGACCCCCATATGTGTCCATTAGTTGATAGTAGAGACTCAATCACTTCAGCATGTTCAAAATATATAGATTATGAATTGAAAAAGATCATAGGAAAAGAAATATAAAATATGTAAATATTCCTGGACTTTTTTGGAACACATGAATGAAGTGCAATTTGACTATAATGATATCTTAGTCACTATAGATGCATGTGACCTGTATACTGTTATCCCACAAACTAAAGGGCTGGAATGGGTCAATGAAATCCTTATCTACCATCATGTAACACATGATTTAGTAAATTTGATAATGGAACTTTTAGAAATAGTATTAAGTAATAATTTTATCACTTTTAATAAGAAATATTTTTTGCAGAAAAAAGGCATTGCCATTGAGTCACCTTGTGGGGGAGCCTATGTCAATTTAGTAATGGCTTTCTGGGAAAGAAATTATGTATTCAATAGTAAATATTATATATTTTTGAAATCATATCATAGATTCCAAGATGATATTAGTATAATTTGGAAGGGCACATCAGAAATGTTAAATGAATTTCTCATATATATAAATAATACTACTGATTTTCTAAAATTTACATGGGATATTAATGTAGAATACATGAATTATCTGGATGTTTACCTCATGAAGGACAGAAGTAATCAAGCTTATACAGCAGTTATTCACAGAAAGGAATCTTATTCTAATTGCTTCTTACATTACAGTAGTTCCGGAGCGTCAGAAGAAATCCGTTGTTAAAGGGCAACTGGTAAGGGCTGCCCAGATGGTGACTAATTTAGATCAATTTAAAGAAGAGTGTAATTTCTTGTGTAACATGTTTCTCACTAGAGACTACCCAGAAGCATTGATTGATGCATTAGTACAAGAAGTAACCATTAAGAGAATGAATGGATACTTTAAACCTATCCTAGACAACAGAATATAGCACAAGGTTCCATTAATTCATCCAATAGAAATACAGTGAACTTAAATAATGAAGAAATCAGTGTATTAACAAAACAAAATGATTTTTCTAGAGCTTTAGTGCTTACTTATTTCCAGGACCATAATATAATTAGAGATATAATCGTCAACAATTGGACTATTTTATTAGAAGATTCTTGTTTCTGGAATCACATTAGCGAGAAACCTACAATAGTTTATAGGAAAGGTAAACGTTTTAAATAAATTTTAAAGCAAACAATTCATTCACCTATTCATGGAAATATAGGTATGTTTAAATGCGGCGCATGTCATTCCTGTCATAAAATAAAAATGGGTGAATACTTTTATCTTAGAAAGAGAAAGTTTTACTTATATAGTAAATACAATTGTAAATCTAAAGCAGTTGTTTATTTAGCTACATATAACTCATGCCCAATGTTCTATATTGGGAAAACTGAGAGACAGTTGTCCCAATGAATATATGAGCATGAATATGCTATTAAGAAAAATAAATTGAACAACGCTTTAGCAAAACATATCAGTGAACATAATGATCATCAATTTTCTTTCATGGTCATAGACCATGTAGAAATGGAAGATAAGAAACCGTGGGGTTTATATTTAGAACTCAAAAAATTAAAATAGCAAATAAGAACACAAGCCAATAATTGGCCTGGAATTAATAAGCACAGCTCAATAGTCCCAGTATTAAAATTAAAAGCATTTGAAAGAAATAAAATTGGGTGATCTTTACTGTAATAACACTATATGCAAACATATATTCTTATGTCCATAGTTCATGTATTTTTAAACATATATATATATATATATATATATATATATATAATATGCATATATTTTTGTATATATTTATACATAAACAGATGTATTTATTTATTTATGTCATAAAGTATTAAATTACATACTTAATATACTTTTTATATAAATCATATACTATTTCATACCTGTTATACTGTTTTTTAATATATTTTTTAATATAACAATTTTTAACATATTTTAAAGTTCCTATTATAACATATTAATTCATAAGCACACTATATGGATGTATTTCTTACATCCCTTTGCTAAAAGTATGTATTCAGTTATTTTAAAAAGCATTTGTAATAATATTATAGTAGTAAGCATAAAAGTAGTTACAAATGATTAATTTATAAAGGGTCCATTGAAGTAATTAGTATGCATATATAAGGATGTGATGTAATGTATTTTAAATTGTCTGAAGAAGTTTAACATAGCTTAAATGAAAGCTCTTATGGAGTACTAAGCATTTTTGTAAATAAAGTGTGTGTTTTTCATTATTAGCCAAGGATTTCATCATTCAGCTTTTGGTTCCTGGTTCATTTGCTTTTTGTTTCTCAATAGTTGGTATTCGTGATTTTTCGTCAATAACAGAAAAAGCTGGAGTCCAACTGTAAAACACTTTAA